>NC_134819.1:28319407-28331907 GCF_046742065.1 Oratosquilla oratoria
CTCTGTTCCCTTTTCTCTTTTTTATTCTCCTTTCTCTTCTCTTTTTCTTTCTTTTCTCTCCTTTTTTTCTATATTCTTTTTCTCTTTTTTATTCTCTTTTCTCTTTTCTCTCCTCTTTTTCTATAATCTTTTCCCTTCTTTTTATTCTCTTTTCTCTCTATTCTCTTTTCTTTTTTATTCTCTTTTCTTTTTTATTCTTTTTTCTCTTTTCACTTCTCTTTTCTCTTCTCTTTTCTATTCTCTTTTCTATACTCTTTTCTCTTCTCTTTTCTCATTTCTCTCCTCATTCCTCTTCTCTTTTATATGTATGTCTGTATGTAATACTGTGGTGCTGGCGCCTTTCCACGTCCACAGGCTCCTTTTTTCTCTCAGGGCTCTACGACTTTTCACTCACACTTTGAACTATTTCAATTCGAGAGAACTCGTTCAGTCTTCAGAAGACGAAGACCTGGTTTCACAAAAAGTCGTTTGCACATAATGCGACTACACAATGCGACTACACAATGCGGTGTTTTTTCTTCATCTTGGCAAACTCCCGGTGATTTATGTGTTTTAAGTTGTCTCTATCGTATGTCTGTTTCGGTTTATTAGTTTGCTTTAGTATACAAGCTTTGTCAGTGGATCATTCGAGATCTCATTGAGACCGATATCCTACTCTCCATTGAATATCATCTTACTTTTATATAGCAGAATAGTGTATATGTGAGAATATCACCTTTTCCTTTTTCTGTTTCGACGGTTTTTTCACATTCCATTTTTTTGCCTAATATTGCGTCAACTTCACAGCATATTTTATTCAATGTACAGTAAATAAATAAACTAGAAATGCATCAAATGTAGGACTCTCACGACCACTAACATAGTTCTTGCGTAACCGTTAATATTCCGAGCGCGCTCAGAGTGCTTCCTGGTTTTTTGTCCCAATGAAGAAAGAAAAAAACTAAGACACTATATTTCAACCCCCATGGCACTCACGTCATAGTACTCGTGCCCGCGTGCTTTGTGCAAAACCCAAAGAACCCAATCAGAAACCGTTACTACGTTCAGCGCTTTCCACAGAACGCCGGCGCTGTGCGCCGGGTCGTGATTCTCTTACGATGCTATTTCGAAAATAGTTTGTACATAACGGTCAATGTTCCGAACGCGCTCCAAATGCTGACCGGTTTTTTTGACCCAACGAAGAACAAAGAAGAAGAAAATTAAGACACCAAATTTCTAACCCGCATATCGCTTCGCGCGAAACCCAAAGAACCCAATCAGAAACCCTCACTGTATGAGAGAATAGATAAGATAATAATAAACTTGAGTCAAACGGCACCTTTGACCTCCATAACAGTTTTAAGGCAGATAGAAAACACATGTATCCATTAGACTCAAACTCGGGTCCATTTCACACAGAGCGAGGTCGCAAACAATGCCCCACAGCAGCATGGTCTTGCAATGAAAAAAATTGCAACATAAATTCGCAATGACTAATTTTTTTTCTCGATATTTTTCCTCCACGGCGCTCAGATCATGAATGACATAAAGGATATTTTAATTCGTGTCACAGCTTACGCAAGTTTGGGAGACGCCAAGAGATTGGTATTTCATCTAAATAAAACCTGTGACTCAAAAAATTGTGGTAAATAAATTGATAAGTGAAGATAGAAATGAAAATAGATGCACTAATGTCGACATACCATAACGTGACCCACCACATATCAAAAGTATTTCTAGTTGTTTTCCTTCTAACTCATTTCTAGTTGTATAAGATATATATTAATGCATGATAATTGTTGCACATAGAAGCATATTGAATAGTCAACAACGATAGATATATTTGCATCGTTCTGTTACATCATGGGTCAGGTTTGATTGTCCACAGTAGTGCGTCTCCACTTTGAAAGGACGACTTGCTGTCTTTCTGTTCTTCCGACATTCCCCCTCGTCCCCCTTCCTCTTGCATCTTCTTCCCCTGTTCCTCCCCCCCCCCTCAAGGCAGAGGACCCAGTTGTTAGAAGCACCAAATTTGTCTTCATTCTAGTCATCATCAATTCCTATTCCCTAATCTTTAGTACTTTGAGATGAGCAGATCTTGGGAGAGACTGGTTGGAGGACCTGCCCACGGGGCCTTTGAGAGGGGTGGACTGTCGACGATTAGCTTCGGCTGGGTTAAACGCATCGGTACCCGGGGGGTAAGTCGTTGCCCCTCAATAGTAATAAAAACAAATACAAAATTAATATAAGAAATAAAATGTTATATACAAAAGAAAAAAAAAACACGAGAAAAACAAATTTACCCTGAAATGCTATACCATAGATTTTATTCATACATTAGATTATCTGTCCATCTCTCTCGCTCCCTCTTAGTCTAAACAAACGAAACTGGACTGGTTTGATGTTGAACAACATAACGTTTATTCCTCCAAGTTTGAATGAAAAATTCGGAGGCATGTGGATTCAATGAACACTTTTGCAAACGTTCAGGCCGCCTGAGACAAGATCCACATAAATCGGTAGTCGGGCACCTTTCGTCCTGCACAGACAGCCTTCCTCTTTTAACTTTTTGTATCATGTCAAAATCTGCATTGCAGTTGTTGAATTTTAAAGAATTCTCTCGCAAATGCGCGCTGCACAGTTTTGTTCGATTATGTCCGAGAGTACTACAGAACACAAACCGCCTTTTCTTTAACATTTGAATATCATTTCTATATCTGGAAAAATAAACATGAAACATTATGTATGAAAATGCCGACATTTTTTCTACACGTCAAAAATGGTTTGAAGTCATTTGAACAAGAATTGTCAAAATTGTTAGATTGCATAATAATATAGTTTTCTAAACACGTTATATGTATTATATATATATATATATATATAATATATATATTTATATATGTAAATATATATATATATATATTTGTGTGTGTGTGTGTGTGTGTGTGTGTGTGTGTGTGTGTGTGTGTGTGTGTGTGTGTGTGTGTGTGTGTGTGTGTGTGTGTGTGTGCATGTGCATATATTTATTTGTATGCATGGGTATGCTTACGTGTGTATGTGCTCATTCGTGTGTGCCTCTTCTTCCAATACACACATTCTGTACACACGCACATACACAGAGAGTAAGAGAAAGAAATAGGGAAAGAACGACTCAAGTTGAAGAATCACAGAGCTGTAAAGTGGCGTTTTGGCCCTACTATATATCGGCTGATACGTGGAGGTCTTGAATGATTAAAGCTGTGGCGAAGAGAGCTTAGGGTCCAGATAGCAAAAGTTATGGTGCCGATCTGGGCAATGATCAAGACTCAACTTACGGGAGGGCCGTTCCGAGATCGATAGGAATGATATGAAGGACGGAAAGAGAGAGAAGGCGGACAGGCGACGTGATAGAGACCAGGTCGAGAAAGGCAGACGCGAAGAAAACGGCTGTCGTGAAGACTACGACAAAGTTTCTGATGGCGAAGACTGAAGGTATATGGACGGAGGTCTTGTGGTGAAAAAAAAGAAAATGTAGTGAGTATTGTAACAAGATATTTGCGAAACTGAAAGCTTAGAGTGATGGTTGAGGGTGTTCCGGTTCGATCCCTCAGCTGCATAGAATCGTCTTTCCTTAACCAGAATAAAATATGCGAAGGCGCCGGCGATTTTTTTTTTTTTTTTTTAGGCACTTTTATTTAGTTAAGGAAGACCCTCTGGTACTTAAGACTTAAAGTTCCATCAAATTGGGCGAAAAAAAAATATCCTGTCGTTAAGGCGCTGTAGTCGCTAAGTATCTAATAATACCCGACAATCCACGGCCAAACGGCACCACACAAGTCGAAACGAGCTATTACAGCAAACGACACACGATCTAGAAAATTCTATGAGATTTACCCCCTCACAACATCACAACGTCTTTATGGGTTTTATCCTGGCTAGGACCATGCGAATTTATGCAGTTAATGTGGGGTGGGGGATGAGGGATCTCGGTTGAGAAAGACACCCCTCACCCCTCACCACCACCCCCCATCCTTCAGGCCGGAGTTCAGACTCCCTTGACTGAATCAAAATATTCGGGAGCCTGAATAACATCCTGAAACTATGTCACCTTGCTGAAGGAACCAAGAGACCTTTTGGAGCAACGATCTTGATACATATACCAAAGGCTTTTCCCCCCTTACAAGGGAGGTAGCCAAAAAAACAACAAAGGCATAAAATCCACTCCCACCCATTCCACCCCAACGTACTCCACTCCCATCCACTCCCTCCCTCCCTCTTGATACTATCTTGATAAATTAAGACAATCTCGAAAAATGCAGAGTCCTTATAGAAATCAAGCCATTACTCTCATCTCCATCGTTGTCGGTTCGTATATTCTTCCGAATGCTGTCGGGTAGGGAGAGGGGGGAATTCTTCTTGAAAAATACCTCTCGACTCATTATGCTTGCCCTTCCAGTGACACATGACCCGCTGCCGTGACCTGTATTCACATTGGTATTTGGATCACGTGCTGGACTCGTGATCGACAGCTATTTCCCTCCCGGAAGAGAGCTCAGAGCTCGTATGACCGATCTATGGGTAATGCTGTGACCTTACACGCACACACACACCCAGCTCCCCGCCCACGAGAGTTGGAGTAACGAATCGAAGCGCAGCGATACTGAAATTATTTCAGCCCTGGGCAGGATTGGAATCCGGACCGCCGTAGTGACAGTCGGGGACTCTACCAACCGCGCCAGCGAATCGTTGTTTTCGCTAAAACTACTGTCCCGAACACGATTACCTGTAACCAAAGCACATGTATATTAAAGTCCCCCCTGTACAAGAATGATTGTAAATTTGTCGTCGGATGGAAAATTAGGTTCATGAAGAAATTGTAATCCTGATTTTCGAAATTCATACACATTTTATGTTCGCGGCCATGGAGAACGTGTAAACTTTGAAGGTGTTGAAAAATTAGCGAACTTTCGGGGATTCAAGATCAAGAATTTGTGTTCTTCTCATGGAGGAGGGAGGGGAGGGGGACGCTATCGAGTTTGAGGAACCACTGACGGATTATGAAATTTGGAGAACCATAGATAGCCCATCACGTCAGGAGAACCACCAGTGGTTCCCAACCTTTTCTGGCTTGAGGCACCTTTGCCAAGCCTTTCAGAAGTCCCCGGCACCCTTATTAGAAAATCTAAATTCTAGTTTGTCAGTATTTTGTTGATTCAACATCAGTGTAACAAAATTTTGTCCCTGGATAATATGAAAATACTCATCTTTACACTAGTGCTGCTTTAATGAACAAAAATTATTTTTACCCTGAATTTTGGCGGCATCCTTAGTTAATCTCACGGCACTCTTTGGTGCCGCGGCACACCGGTTGGGAGCCACTGCCCTAGACGAACCAACAACTTCGGAGGGCCATAGGAGAGTTATCACATTCTAAGAACCATAGACAGGATAATGCCCCCAGACCACCTGGTTCTGAGGGACATAAGTGGGTTATTGGTTTCTGAGAACCTTAGCCGGCCATAGGGTTCTGAAGAACCGTATACGACCCATCAGCACCTGGAAATCATAGCCGGGCCATCATTTTTGAGGATCATAAACACACCATCAAGTTCTTAGAGCTATAAACAGGCAATCACGTTTAAGAACAATAGCCACCTTATCAAATTTTGAGACCCATCGATGGGCCATCAAGTTCTGAAAACCATAGACAATCTATCAAGTTCTAAGAACCATAGACCGTCATCAAATTCTGAGACCCATTGATGGGCCATCAAGTTCTGAAAACCATAGACAATCTATCAAGTTCTAAGAACCATAGACGGTCAGCAAATTCCCAGGCCCGTAGATAGACTACCAAATTCTGAGAACCACAAGCGGCTCATCAAGTTCTGGCCCCATCAAGTTCAGAGACCTATTGACGCGATATAGCGACAGGGATAGAGGAAGACGCTAATGCGCGGCGCTCGACAAAGAGAAGTGGGATCGAAGAAGACATAACTTTGATGAAGAAGAAGAGCCGCGCATTGAAGGAAAGCGGCTGCAATGGATTAAAAGTAATGAGCTGGAAGAAGGTTATAGATGGCGCGAAGATTAGGAGACCCAAAGGGGCGGCTTTCGAAGCAAAGCTGTTTTTGTGAAGAAGCTCTGGAAAGGATCTGGAAAAAACGTTCCGTAGATTAATGTGATTGGTGATTTCTGTGCGCGGTGGATGAAGAAGAGTTCTTATGTGTTGAAGTGGCAGATAGGACGAGCATCTCTTGACTGTAACTGTAGATAGGAAGAATGGCCGTGGGTTTTAATTTTCAATACGAAGTAAGCCTATGAGATGAAACTATTAGTAAGAAAGAATCTTATGGAGAGAAGCTTTCAATAACCAGAAACCCTATGGGCTAAAAAATATTAATAGAAAGAAGCCCCATGAAAGAAAAGGGAAGATGGGAAAGAAACCTGTGCACTGAGACAAAATATAGGAAGAAGCCCTGTACACTGAAACTGGGGATAGGAAGAAGCCCTGTACACTGAAACTGGGGATAGGAAGAAGCTCTGTACACTGAAACTGGGGATAGGAAGAAGCCCTTACACTGAAACTGGAGATAGGAAGAAGCACTGTACACTGAAACTGGGGATAGGAAGAAGCCTTGTACACTAGACCTGGGGATAGGAAGAAGCCCTGTACACTGAAACTGGGGATAGGAAAAAGCCCTGTACACTGAAACTGGGGATAGGAAGAAGCTCAGCGCATTCACTCAAATTGATTTTAGCCTCTTGTAGGTCAGAGGCTAGGGAGTGACTTTTCAAAAAAAAAAAAAAAAAAAAAAAATCGCCCCCACCCCTACCCACTGTTGATTTTTTGAGATACATTTCACCTTTTATCGAACAGAAGGTATACCCATAGCTAAACAGAACCATCTGGCAAAGCCTTCAAATAAGGGGGCCCATTCTTGTTGATTAATGGGCTCAGCATGTGGTGCTGCTGCATTTCAGGCCTCTGCTGTTTGCTAATATTTTTTAATATTCGTTATATATCTACCGTTTGCTTATCCATTTCCCTATTTACCAACTTACCTATTAACTAGTGTATTCTTCACCCGGATGTTTTAGGTGTTATGCAGAAGAATGTCGGTATATAATGATGAAAGTATCTTGGATAAATAGAATGATTGGGTAAATTCGCAGTTAACAAAAAGAAAATCGTTAAAAATGCCTTCAGTGCAAAGTTGTACCGACAGAAATCTTTATGTAATTCCTTGATATTACATAACCTTTTATATTACGTTACAGTGAGTAGAGGCAGTATTACGTAACACATTTGAAATAAAAGCTACGATGAATTACAAAAACCTAACCTGAAGAAAATATTTATGTTGCTCAAAATATTGAAAGCTTCCTAGACTCGACAGAAATCTTTGTTTAAAACTTTTTATTCTGAAGTATCATCCACGAGAGAGCGTTTTCGTGAAGTGGCCCAGAGTGCCACCAAAGCGGCAGAGTAAAAATAAATTTATGGATAAATAAAGAAATAAATATGTAAATAGATAAATTAATAAATGAATAACTAAATAGATAATTTATACACATAAATTTATAAAAAACATTTATAGAAATAGGTCAAATATGGATAAATATAGAAATGAATATGTAAATAGATAGATCAATAGATGAATGATTAAATAGATATTTTATACACATACATTTATACAAACCATTTATGAAAATAGGTCAAATAAATCAGAGAAAATAAACAAATGAATAAATTAATAAATCGATCATTCATGAAATAGATAATAAATAGATACGTAGATAAATAGATAAATAGAAAATAATTAAACAACTAATAGAACAAATAAACATAATTAAACGAACAAAAAATGAATGAATATATTGATTAATTACTTTAACCCTTTCACTACCTCAAGGGCACCAACCACCCGAACCCACACCTGAATAAAGTCTTTTGGCGTTAGAATGAAGAACATCTGGGAATCGGGTCGCCGGTCCCCTGGAGTTCAAGCGATGGATAGGCGTGAATGATGAGGGTGATGAGGCGGTGGCCCCGTTGATGTGATGGGGATGATGAATTGATGAGCTTAAGAAGTGGGCTGGTGAGAGGATGGTTGATGATGGATGGTAAATCATCTCGAATGGATGGTGGTGGCGGCTTTGTGAAGTGAAAATATTTTCTTTTCTAAATATGTGTACCTGTGTGGTATGTACGTGTGTTTTCATATGCGTATATTTTTCTGCATGTCTGCACATGTTTTTGCATACATTCATATGATAGTGTATGTATGTTGCTTAGGGCGGTCCATCGGTGATTGATGACGACAGTGGTCCGGTGAGGTGAGATGGTTCTGATTGAAGTTGGGTGGTGATGCTGAGGTCTTTGTCTCTGGTGCCAACGGAGATGACTGTGGAGTTCAATTTTTTATCCCTATATCATTCCACACTCTGGGCAAGTCAGATCTGGATCAGGTGAATAGACTCTATTGATGAGTTGACGTCTTTTTCCCCTCCTGTTGCCCCGTGTTTGGTTGCGAGTTGACTCAAGATGGCTGATCCCTTGCGATCACGTTGTACGCCATCGTCATGAGGCGCAATCAGAGGAGATGATTTCAAGAGCAGTTGGTGCGATGTTACTGCTCTTGAGTGCGATTTTTAGATAACATTTATAACGCTTTTTCTGAAATCATGTAGAAGAAGGATCTGGTAGGGTCACCTTTCATTAAAAAAAAAAAAAAAAAATCAAGAATTTTTTAGTATCTGGTGGAGGTGTGTGAGGGAGAGCGCAAGGATAACAAGACTCTTAGGAAAATGATGGCGTTGAAGTAGCTTGTTTCGAAGTCGATTGTGCGTGCTGACCCGATAAGAGGGGCGGACCCGATAGGCGTAGGCGGCGATAAAATCCGAAGCCAATGGGTCGCGGTAACCGCGATAAGCTCTGCAGCCATCGGACCGGAGATGATAAAGATTTCCGGAGGACGCGCAGGATTTTTTTTTTTTTTTTTTTTTTTTTTTTTTTTTTGGAACACCGAGAAGTCACAAGTGCGCACAGGCAGCAGATATTTATTCGTTTATTCATTTATCACCCTCTTATTTATTCCCACATTAGGGGGGGTAGCCTAATTTCTTTGTGTATGTACATGTATTAGTCGGAGTCCGGCCTAGCTATGGAACGGAAGGTCTCGTGTCGGTATGTTTTTTTTTTCCGCAAATTTCGTTTATTGTAATGCCAGCATCGCAACTGTTCTTGTGAAGTGTTTGCTTACTCCGAAGTATTTTCTTTTTGGCAGACGCACGCGTACGTACACACACACACACACACACACACACACACACACACACACACACACACACACACACACACACACACACACACACACACACACACACACACACGTGCCTGTATATATAAATATATATATATATATATGTATATATGTGTGTGTGCGTGTGTGTGTGTGTGTGTGTGTGTGTGTGTGTGTGTGTGTGTGTGTGTGTGTGTGTGTGTGTGTGTGTGTGTGTGTGTGTGTGTGTGTATTTACACATACGAGTACATACATGCATGTACACGTATACATACTTTCCATTATGACTTCTCTCAGTTGCATTCTTGACCATCTTTGAAGGACTTAAACCTTCTTCGGTATCTGAAAGCGAGCAAAGGGAAGGGCTCCAGTAGAATACGTAAAGGCTGATATGCAGGCCCACATTCAGGACGCGAGTTGACCACGAGAATGGGAATAGAGAGAGAGAGAGAGAGAGAGAGAGAGACAGAGACAGAGACAGAGACAGAGACAGAGACAGAGACAGAGACAGAGAGAGAGAGAGAGAGAGCGAGCGAGCGAGCAAACGAACTGGAAAGTAAAGTTGGTAGTAATGAGGTTCTAAACTACCACAGTTGTATACGACTCTGAGTTAATATTCGCCACAGCTGGTCGCCAGCTCGCCGGCCGTAAGAACCAGCTGTCTGGTGGATGGCAAGCTGTTATGGCGCCGCTCTCATTGGTAGTTGTGGCTTTCTAATGATTATAGCGGCCTAACTCGCACATACTTGTGGTACTTTGAGTTCTTTACTGGCGATGATCCAGGACGCAACGTCGTCGCTTGTCCTGGTCGCGTCTTTAGTTGCTTATCTTCGTGTTTGTGTGTTTATCAACTTTGTGTCTGTGTATATGTGTTTATGTATCTGTGTATACTTGCGTGTTCCTTTATGTTTGTCTGTGTATATGTGTTTATGTATCTCCGTATACTTACGTGTTCCTTTATGTTTGTCTGTGTATATGTGTTTATGTATTTGTGTGTACTTTTTGTATTCTTTTATATTCTTCTCTGTGTTTATGTATCTGTGTTTACTTACGTGTTTCTTTATGTTCGTCTATGTATGTGTTTATGTATGTATGTATAATTTTGCATTCCAGTATGGTCACCTTTCATTTATTTTATCTATTTATATATTTATTTGTGTATCTATTTATTAATTCATTTAGGTATTCATTCAATTGGTGTTTATTTGTCTGCTAGTTTGTGTATTATTTATATATTTCTTCATTGACACCGCCGTGGGATCGTGTAATATTTAAAGGGGCACTTCTAAAGGTTATTCATACATTGTTTTTTTTTCGTAATACACATTTAAAGATGGCGTATGTTACGTCAAGATTTATCTATTCATTTATTTATTTAGTAATTTTTATTTGATCAATTAGTTTATTTATCTATTTATTTTTATTTGTTTATTCTTTTTGATGGGTCAAATGATTTTGTAAGATGATAAATTCACAAAATAAAAATATAAAACAGTTCATGACTAATATAGAAGCAAAAGCTATTTATCAAAAATAACTAAGGTGTTGTTAATCAAAAAGTAATCATGTGCCATATAATGTACTTATGCACAATACATAGACGAAGAATCGCATCATTCCTTACTATAGCATCACGGCGAGTAGCTTTGTCATAAAAAAAAAAAAGAAAAAAAAAATTATATTACTGAAAATAACACCCGGCACCTCACTCGCAACAAATAATTTCGATTACATTTTCTGTGCAATATATAAAAGAAAAAAAAAAGTAGTTCTTCCCGTTTTCTCCTGACGCGTTTTCATTTTCTTTCGACCGTCTTACCGTCGGTTCTTGATGAATGAATGAAGACCTCTTCGTGTATTTTGAATTGTCTGCAAATGTCACGGCCGGTTCTCTCTCTCTCTCTCTCTCTCTCTCTCTCTCTCTCTCTCTCTCTACATTCTTCCTTTAACATTTTATACAGGATTCGGAGATCCTGTGCCTTTCTCCTTGTGCCTTGATTTCTTTGTACCTTTGTGTGTGTGTGTGTGTGTGTGTGTGTGTGTGTGTGTGTGTGTGTGTGTGTGTGTGTGTGTGTGTGTACGTGTGTACGTGTGTGTATGGGGGGCGTGTGTGCGTGCGTGTGGCCGTGTGTATGCGTGCGTGCGTGTGGCTGAGTGTGGCCGTGTGTATTTACCTAGTTGTATTTACCTAGTTGTGTTTCACGGGAAGGTGAGCTATGTTCGTGGTGTTCCGTCTTCATATCTCGTTTTATCTAGACTGTTTTTAAATACGTGTATTGTTTTTGCACACACCACTTTCTCTTCTAACATCTATTACCGTGTGCGTGTGTGTGTGTGTGTGTGTGTGTGTGTGTGTGTGTGTGTGTGTGTGTGTGTGTGTGTGTGTGTGTGTATGTGTATGTGTGTGCGTGTGGGCGCGCGCGCTCACGCATTCGAATTAGATCACTTTATGTTTACAGACCAAGAGTTTTGGGTGTTTATATTTGACGAGTAAAGGACAATCGTTTAACCCTTAAATACGGTGACGGATTGTATGTTTTGTTTTTATTCTGGCTATAAACGGGCGATTTTATGCAGTTGAAGAGTCGACCCCCATTATGAAGCGAGTACCTTTCGACCGAGACACTTTAAGACCAAAATCTTCCTTCTCAGCTGCACAAAAAATCGCCAGAACAACATCGATGAAGCGCGTCACCGGATTGAATGGGTAAATGTTTGAGTGTAAGAAGTAGACTATTTACGACCTTGGGCTCCGGGCAAGGAGACTGGCTTCCGCGGCTTTATTGACTAAAAGAACGACTATGGAGCGCCGTGGCAAAACACGGAAGAGAAATGAAAAGATGAGTAAAAGCAGCAATGACTCCAACAGCTCTGTAGGGAAGAGGCCAAACGCAGAGTATGGGAGTAAAATATATTGGACTCCCATACTCTGCGTTTGCCCTCTTCCCTACAGAGAAATGTAAAACTAAACATTACGCCGAGAAATGGGGTCGGAAGCCTCCCGCGGTATGTAATTGAACCTCGATGCAGAACATCAAGTTCTTCTTGCAATATGTAATCAGAGTTCGCGTGGATTGTGGTTATACAAAAAGGTATTTCAACTATTTTAATAATCATGTAAATGATGCGACATTTAAAGGAAGCGATGGGGTGAATCAGTTTTATCTTGCGGGGAATTGCTTTGGAGGTGCTGTGCCTTGCTGCATTGCTTCCCTGACTCAGGCAGTGGGCTGGGGG
>NC_134819.1:28349407-28394407 GCF_046742065.1 Oratosquilla oratoria
CTACATTATCCTCTTTTTCTTTCTCCATTCGCCGAACAATCCGGTGTCCCTGCGTAAGTATGTCATATTCCCGCTGAGCAAGGTTCCGTTTGACAGGATTTTCTCCTCTTTTTATTTTCCCCTTTGCTTGAAATGAAATTGTAAAGAAATGAATAAAAACGAATAATATGAGAACACGACCCGCTCTCATCCCTCTTTGTGGCTGGGAGACCGTCACTGAAGAGGGAACAAGTCATCTCTGCATTTAAAACAAGATATATTATGACGTATATTCTTGTCACTTTGACGGGGTAATTGCACTTAACATTATCATTTTCGTTCTTGCTTGTTGTAGGAACCTTACATTGCCACTTGGTGTTTCACTAGGAAGAACGGGACTCTTAGTGAGCTTCACTGAGAGTTTGTTCTTAGTGAGGGAACGTTTCACTAAGTGCAGGTTACGCCCACACAAAAAAAAAAAAAAACTCAGTTTAAAAAATAAAAAAGACGATTAATCAACGATGTCGTTACGTTAACTTCCTTCGGCTGAAAAAAAATGACGGTTGCCAGAAGAAGATGAAAAAATAAATAAATAAATAAAAAGATTATCTCGGTAATCGCTAGTATGTTAAGAGTGTAGTGCGGATTTTCTGACTTTCGTCTTGATTTTATTGTTTTTCCCACGTTTCATTATAGATATTTCCCTTTACTTTCATGTCCTGCTTTCTTTCTCCTTTCCCACATTTGCGTTAAAGTAAATTAATTTAATTTTTTTTCTGTTACACATTTATTAATTTCCTTTGCTCTTTCTTTTTTCTTCATTTTTTCATTCTCTTTCTGAAATACTTTATTCTCATTTCTATTATCCTCATTCCATGGACCTTACCGTGGTATTTTTAAAAAATATGCATTTCCTTATATAGATCTTATATAAACCTTGGAATGGAAAGATTTATATGAGGAAAGAATTCTTTTTACGAACCCCACCATAAGATTCTTACGGTGGTATAAAAAAAAAATTATATATATAGATATATATATATATATATATATATATATATATATATATATATAATATATATATATATATATTTATACATATACACATCTGTATATATATTTTTATATATATATATATATATATATATATATATATATATATATATATATATACATATATATATTTAAGAATACCACCGTTATACATATATGTATATATATATTTTTTTTCTTTTCTTTTCTTTTCTTTGAGAATATCACCGTTACCTCGATCCACAACGGCTATTAGTGTCCGCCATTAGCCCAGGTATTCGAACTCGTGATATCAAGGGGACGGCTTTGGATGTAGATTGTTGTGTTGCCGCTAAGTGATCTTGTTCTGGAAGTTTCAAGGTTATATACCCGATCTTGATTAACGTCTTGACGACGTCCGTTTGTCGACAAGTAACTTCAGTCACCTAAAATTAAACTCCTCTGGCGTTTAGGAAGTGTAACCACGAAACCCAGGTATAAACTTTGAATTTTCTCTTTTGTAATTTTATTCGTTTTCACGAGAACCTCATTTATGTATATCTCATCTCAAAATTACTACTTGAGGGATGGTTTGACAAAAATATTCATCGTTTGCTAATTTGAATTCTAAAACACAGCATACAGCGACATCGCTTGGTATTAGTTCCGATGACGTCATGAGTGTGCGCATGCGTGTTTGTTCCTTCCTCGCTTTCGCTATTATTTCTTCACCAGAACACCTACACAGCCATACCCTCTTCTGACCTCACAAACTTGCAATTCCTCATCCTGTCCCACCATCATTCCAAGCTCATCCTTCTCCAATTCTTCCTACTCCTCCTCCCACTCCTCCTCCCCCCTCTTCCTCCTCTTCTCCTCCCCTCCTTCACACACTTCTCCTCCTCATCTCCTCCCCTCCTTCACATCCTTCTTCTGCTCCTCCTCCTCCTCCTCATTTCCTCCTCTCCTTCACATCCTTCTCCTCCTCCTCTTCCTCCTCCTCCTCCTTCCCCTCTTCTTCCTCTTCCCCCTCCTCTTTCTTCACTTCGTCCTCTTCCTTCTCCTCGTCGTTCTTCACCTCGTCCTCTTCCTTCTCCTCCTCCTCCTCCACCCCTCCCCCCCGCCACAGACTCTCCCTACTCCCTACATCTACGGAAGCCGCAAGAAATATTATTTGGAGACAAAATACAGGCGGGAGCACCTTATTATCTCTACTGCTGGCGTGGATATCGTTCTCCCTTATCTTTACTGGCATCACCTGTATTTTGTGTTGTTCTTATGGTTATTGGCTCTCGTTCATTAAGGCTTTATTGGCCCGCGCTGCTGGCGATGTCTTACACACTCAGACACGTGGGGGTACATAATCATTATGCACGGGAGAAGAACTATGTACGGGATCTTCTACTATTTTATGCCTCCTCTTTCTCGCTCCTCCTCCTCCTCCTCCTCTTCTTCTTCCTCCTCTTCCTCTTCCTCCTTTTACTCCTTTTCCTTTTCCTCCTCCAATTTCTCCTTTTACTCCTCCAATTTCTCCTTTTACTCCTCCTCTTCCTCCTCCTCCTTCTCCTCTTCATCCTTCTCCTCCTCCTCCTCTTCCTCCTCTTCCTTCTCCTCTTCCTCCTTCTCCTCCTCCTCTTCCTCCTCCTCCTCCTCCTCTTTCTCATCTTCATCCTTATCTTTCCTTTCACATTTTCTTTTTTCTTCTATTTTCTTTCTTTTTTTCTTTTTTTCTTGTCTTCGTCGCATCCTCATTCCCTTTCCTACAAGATCTTCATTTCCCTCTTCTCTCTTCCTCCTCTCTATTTCTCCCATTTGCTCATCCCCTCTTTTCTCCACCTACAAATACTTACAATTATTGCTCTCTCATTTTTACACATTCCCTTTTGATTTTCAGCCTTCTTCACCTATTCTTCTTGTTTGCCCCCTCTCCTCCTCCTCCTCCTCCCCCCCTTCTCCTCCTCCTCTTCCTCCTCCTCCTCCTCCTCCTCCTCCTCCTCCTCCTCCTCCTCCTCCTCCCCCCTTTCCTCTTCCTGTTCCTCCTCCTGTATCTCCTCCTCTTCCCCATTCTATTCCTCCTCCTCCTTCACCTCCTCCTTCTTCACATTCTTCTTCTCTTCCTCCTCCTCTTACTTCTCTTTTTCATTCACAGCCTCATCCTCTTTTACATCCACCTCCACTTCTTCCACTTCTTCAGCTCATTTTTACTCGCTTCTTCATTTTTTGTCTTCTATCTTCCGCTCTTCCACATCCTCTGATCTCAGCATTCCACTGCCTTAACTTTCTCTTCTTATTCCTCCGTTTTCTATAGCTTCCTACTTCTCACATATTTCTTTACTCGCAACTTTTATTTATTTATCTTTATTTATTTATTTATTCGTTCATTTATTTATTAATTTATCTATTTATTTGTTTATTCATTTATTTATTTAATTTTGTTGTTACTTATTTACCTGAGGTTCAAGACATCGCCTTGTGTTTTACCGCAAGGTCGCTACCCACAGAAAAGGCTAAGTGGTCATATATATTTTTCACTGTCTTTCTCCGACCCTTCTCCTCCTCCTCCTCCTTCTCACCTACTTCTTTTACCTTCTCCTTCTCCTCCTTTCTCTTCTCCTCCTTCTCCCTCTTCTCCTCCTTCTCCCTCTTCTCCTCCTTCTCCCTCTTCTCCTCCTACTCCTTTACCCCCTCCTCCTTCTCCTCCTCCTCCTTCTCCTCCTCCTTCTCCTCCTCCTCCTTCTCCTTTTTCTCCTCCTTCTCCTCCTCCTCCTTCTCCTTTTCCTCCTCCTCCTCCTCTTCCTCCTCCTCCTCCTCCTTCTCCCATTTTTTTCCTTCTCCTCCTCCTCTTTTTCTCCTTCTCCTTCTCCTCCTCTTTCTCCTCCTCCTCCTTCTTCTCATCTTTTCCTCCTCCTCCTTCTTTTCCTCCTCCTCCTCCTCTCCTTCTCCTCCTTCTCCTTCTTCTCCTTCTTCTTCTCCTCCTTATTCTCCTCCTTCTTCTCCTCTTTTTCCTCCTCCTTCGCCTCCTCCTCTCTCTCCTCCCCTTCTTTCTCCTCCTCCTCCTCCTTTTTTTCTTCTCCTCCTCCTCCTTCTCCTTCTCCTCCTTCTTCTTCTCCTCCTTCACTTTTTCCTCCACGCCTTCTCCTCTTTTCTCCTTCTCCTCCTCTCTCTCCTCCTCTTCTTTCTCCTCATCCTACTTGTCCTTTTTCTCCTTGTCCTCTTTATCCTCCCTGTCCTCCTTGTCCTCCCTCTTCTCCTTCGTCTCCTCGTCCTCTTTTTCCTCCACCTCCTCCTCCCTCTCCTCCTTTTCCTCCACCTCCTTCTTCTGCTCTTTCTCCTCCTCCTCCTCCCTCTCTTCCTCCCTCTCTTCCTTCTCCTCTTTCTCCTCCTCCTCCTTCACCTTCTTCTATTTCTTACCCTTCTTCTCTTTCTTCTCCTTCTTCTCCTCCTTGTCCTTCTCCTCTTTCTCCTTTTTCTCCTCTTCCTCCTTCTCCTCCTGTTCCCTCTTCTCTTCATTCTCCTCCCTCTCCTCCTTCTCTTCATTCTCCTCCCTCTCCTCCTCCTCCTCCTCCACTTCCCCGTTCTACTATATCGCTTCACCTCGGTCTCTCCTTTCATCTCCTCCCCTCCACCTTCAGCCTGATGAGACACGAGCAAACGTCCCCCAGTGACCAAAGTTGGAACATTTTATACCTCACAATACATTTTGATGAGGTACTGGGATGAATTAAAACTTCCATTATTCACTCATAATCTTCGCTCGTGTTCCCGGTACAGCGTCAAGAACACTTAAGTAAAAAAAGAATTAAAGCAAAAAACCGTTTGGTGTTAGCCCAAGTTTGGTATAAAGTCCCTCAGGTGGATAAAATCATTACCATTAGAAATAATAAAATGCAAATGAAATACCTTGTGAACACAATTTTGAATATTTTATTGTGGAGAAGAGCCCTTAACTGAAGAAAATTGTCTGGTGATAGGAACAAAGGAAAATGAAAAGTAGTACTAGGTCATGTAAAACGAGCTCCCTTTTTTTTTTTTTTTTTTTTTTTTTTTTTTTTTGATCCGCAACATCACCTGAAACGTGGACAGGACCCCCAAATAATGTAGAGTTCTGTGGTCTCGAGAAATACATCTGTTTCGTCTCGGTCACTACCACAGACCGAGACCATGACTCAGTCTCTATTTTCATTGGCGATCGTTGACTTTTTCGGAGCCACGGGGGAGGGGAGCATAGCCATACAAGTTGACGTTCGACATTGTCTCTTGAAGTATTACTTTGAATTTTTAACTTTGTTTTATATTGTGCAAGTTGTCAAAGACAAACTTATGTACTAGTTTTGATTACTTCTCTAGAATTAAGATATCTTGTATATTTCTTTTTACTCCCTATTTAGCAGCCAATCTGAAGAATACAACAGTCTGGCATACACAAAAACAAAACTGAGGTGTGTTACCGGAGGATGTAGGAACTCGTCGAAATCCTCTTAAACCCTTCAGTCCATGCATTATAAAAAAAAAAAAAAGCGAGGTTATTAGACTGAAAAGATCAAGTCACAAGATTTCATGGATATCTTAGAACCTTGTAGCCCGTCGGAGATCTTTGAAATGGAAATCAGAACATAAATTACTTCATAATGAATTGATACATATCAGTTATTGTGGCAGGTCAATCTCTGAACTCGCCTCGAATTTAAATGTGCGGACTTAGGTTCGATCCTCAACAGGTACCGATGACTAGCACTTGCACCAACTGTCTGATTTAACAAGTCAAGTGTGGCGGATCAGGGCACAACATTGCGCTGAATGTCAAATGGTGCTTTCTCTTAAGCAACATACAGCTTGTAAGGTTTCTACACACACACACACACACACACATTATATATATATAATATATATATATATATATATATATATACACGAGTATATATATATATGTATATATATATATATATATATATATGTATATATATATATACACACGATATTCGTCGTGTACTTTGCAACTTTGCATTGGTGCAGCTAAATTGACGGTACACAAGTGCCACTTAGCACGAGGTCCATTGTGACAAAACTCTCCGGTAGTTGTCTTCTCCAGTATCTGCTCGACACAAGACCTCGCCATTGCGCACATGAAGAGGACCTGACGCGGACAATTGGTAAAGTGCGGCCTGTGACGTCACAACGTCCACAAGCGTACTCGGGACGACGTTCCGGTTTTGAGTGTGGAGGGGAGGTACTCGATGGACGACTGAGGTGAGGGGTGACTAAAGTTTTCTCCCGAAATGGAATTGTGGTCGATAGAGTACCTGTGTGTGTGTGTGTGTGTGTGTGTGTGTGTGTGTGTGTGTGTGTGTGTGTGTGTGTGTGTGTGTGTGTGTGTGTGTGTGTATGTGGTGGGGAGGATGTACGTTAGTTTATGCTCGAAATATGAAGGTTTCACTTGTAAGGAAAAATAAAAACAGAACCTGAAATACTTCAGGCGAAGTACGTAGATGCTAAGAACAGGAAAAGCGAACACAATGGAGACGGGCTGAGAACATATCTGGAAAAAAAAATCACGAATTTGAGTTAACCCCTTGTCTACCGAGGAGGTGCTCCAAACACGAATGAAATACCCTGTCGGTAGTCAGAATAAAAGGAAACGTCCCATGGAAAAGGTTGATACTGGATGCGACGTTGAAGAATAGGGTGAAGGACAGAAGGACCTAAGGGGTGTAAAGAGGTCTAGGGTGACAAGGTTAGGGTGTTAGAGTCTTAGGGATTATGATGGTGTCCTGCACGAAGGGCTTAAGGACAAACAAGATGTAGCACGCCCCGTCTTCAGCAGCCTCCACATTTCAAGCCACGCCCTTAGCTCACGCGACAAACCGTAAATAGAATGCCATAAAACATGCTGCCCATGTAAGCTGTACTCCAGCAGTGTCACGCTCGTCCGTTTTGATGGACTCCTCTAGGTGACGTCGCGTCATCGTTCATAATGTCATGCTGTGGCCGTTCCAGTTTTTGTTCACTTTCTTTCTCCCTTTATCTGTTTATTTCTTTCTTTTATCTCTCTCTTATCCATTTTTTCTCTCCCTCCCTCCCTCTCTCTCTCACTTTATCTATCTATCTCATATATATATTTTTCTGTGTGTGTGTGTGTGTGTGTGTGTGTGTATGTGTGTGTGTATGTGTGTGTGTGTGTGTGTGTGTGTGTGTGTGTGTGTGTGTGTGTGTGTGTGTGCGTGCGTGCGTGTGTGCGTGTGTATGTGCGTGTGTGCATGTATGTACATATGTATGTATGTATGTTTTTATGTATGCATGTATGGATACATGTATGTATAAGTAGGAACATTACCATTGGGTCTTTAGCCGAGCCCACAATATAGTCGATGCGTGTCACGTTTAGCATTGCTATCAGGTGGACAAGATATGACGACAGCGATGACATCACTCGGCCCTTAAACTCTCAAGAGTGCCGGTCCACTTGATCGCCCCTGGAGCAGTTCGTAAAACTGCCCGTTTATGCAAACGGCCGCGAAGTGCAATAAGCACCACAGTTCGTAAAATATAAGTACTGTTGCAACTGTCGGAAAACGTTTTTACCGCGGCCTCTGTGATGTTCCTCGGGTTAAAAAAAAAAAAATTAGTGAATAAGAACGAAAATTTAGAAATCAGAGGAATTAGTTTCCGTTTCTTCACACTCAGGGTCCCCCATCATCTGGAGAACTCAGGTCGTGTCCAGAGGCTCAGAGCTGAATAGAATCGCTCGTGTCTTTTGCGACGTCAAGCAGTCATGTCGTGGCCTCTGCAGCGCTTCACTCAACTTCTTCTGAAGCACTACAACACAGAAAACGATGAACGGCGGGGACACCCCCGAACTCCCGCTTCCCCCCACTTCGAAGACGCCTTCGCCGTAAATCAGTCAGACTATAAAACCGCCCCTATCGTCACACGCTTCTACATCTAAGATGACATTGTTGAGCAGCACCCATCGGGTCCTCTTGCACCCGTGAACGAGATAGTTTTTATGTGTAGGTGTGTATATTTGTATATGTACATATATATATGTATATATATGTATATATATACATATATATGTATATATATACATATATATATATATATACATATGTGTGTGTGTGTGTGTGTGTGTGTGTGCGTGTGTATGTGTGTGTGTGTGTGTGTGTGTGTATGTGTGTGTGTGTGTGTACATGTATATATATATATATATATATATATATATATATATATATATATATATATGTATATTATATATGTGTATATATATATAATATATATATATATATATATATATATATATATATATATATATATATACACCTTCTGTATGCGTGTTTCAGTCTCCGGTTCTTTTCATTTCCCCCGTCCTTCCTTCGCAAACTCTACATCTTCTCTGCGCTCTCCTCCTTCCGGACGTCCAGGCCTCAGGTAAGGTTTGTTGGGCCCTAATGGAGTTGTTGGGGGGTTTGCATCGTCCCTCGTTAACAAGTTGGATTGGCTCGTTGGGCCACCATTTGCCCGTTAGGCGCATTATGGGTCGGTCGTGTTCGTTTAAGGCTCCAGCAGCCAGATTCTCCTGCGACGAGTTCCCAAAATATGGTTTTTGATCAAGAAGGGATTTTCGTTCGCATGTGCTGGAAATGTATAAAAGCAACGATAACAGGTATTCTGTACCCGCAGTGCTTTTCACGATGTCACAGAAATCTATAACGGTCTGGAATAGTGACGTCACCGGTCTGGAATAGTGACGTCACCGGTCTGAAATAGTGACGTCACAATTCGGGGGCAATCCTGAAAACAGGATTATATAAATCCGAGTTTAAATGATTTATGGTCTCTTGTTTGTCGTTAACTACTTCGGCCTCAGGTACTCATTCACCTGAATTATATTTTCTGTTGCCACTCAATATAAATAAAAACTCGGTGAAGATTTTCATTGCACTGAAAATGTTAGTGAAATTAACCTAAACACATTTGGCACGGGGCATTGTAGATGGTTTAGTAGAATCCTCATGGGGCTGTTTTTAAGTAGCGTGTGGTTATACAAAAGAATAGTGCCACATATTTGGAAAATGCTAAATGTAATTAAAGGGGGCTAACTATCGTTAAAATCCAAGTTTATACATGACTCAAATTTTTTTTTTTTTTTTTTTTTTTTTTTTTTTTACAAATTTTGATTTCAGTAGATTTTTAGAAAGACCAGCATGCTAGTCAAGGCTCACATGAATAAGAATCCATTTGTTTCAGACTTCACTTTATCTGCAAGTCCACGAAGATTCTGGCTTTCCTAAGATGTGCTCTCCCCCTTCACTCTCTTAGACTTTCTTCGCGCATTTCGAAAATAGGAAATCATTTCTTGAAGAAATTTTGATCTAGAGGGACGCGGGACAAACTAAATTCGACTTTTACTTTATCACATTTTCTGATTTTTTTTTTTCTTTTTCTTTTTACTTGTCTTCTTCGACCACGTCACCGACCATTTGTGGTCGACGTCGGATAGGTACTCGTCCTCCGTCGCCGAAGGTAGAATTAGATTAAGATGTTAAGATGTCGAACGTCATGGAAGATGTCGGTCTTGTTATTTCATTTACAAACAAAATTTAGGTTCTTGTATTGTTAAAGGTTTATTCACTTAAACTCGTTCTTTCAAGTATTACCACAAAGAGAAGTCTCATGCTATCAAATTGGTGAATGAGTAATCTTAAAAAAATATTAACTTATTTGGCCTTCGCGTTCACTTGATGGCACCAGATTTATTCATTTATTTATCTATTTATTTATTTATTTATTTATTTTTGTAATTGAAAGAACGGGTTTTAAGGAAATAAACCTCGAATATTGCAAGAACTTGAGGACAGCATTAAAGCCGAAAGAACGTAAATAAACATCGAACAATTCAAGAACTTAAGGAGAACATTAAAGCTGAAAGTAAATAAATATCGAACAATTCAAGAAATTGAGGAGAATATTAAAGCAGAATCCCACGTTTAGAAACTATATAGGTATATATATATATATATATATATATATATATATATATATATATATATATATATATATATATATATATATATATATTACCATGTTGAAGGAGATTAGTTTGGTTAGTTTGAGAGCTCCAGGCTCCAGAGTCGCTCCTGAGCGTAATATAATCTTCCCAGAGTTGATCAGAACAAGGTTTATGAAGTTTGCCACCGTGTCAGACGGATTAGCTTGATTGTTCCTCCAGAAACCGCGGACGGAAAGGATCAAACACAACTGAATAAAATAGCCTGGCGGAAGAAGTGCCAAGGTCAAGTGTGAATAATGAAAAATTATTTTTCTTGAGGAAACCAGATTGTACCAATAATAAATTATGGTAAAGTGAGTGGAGATATGATGTTATCAGGTGAGGTGAATCGCACTGCTGTTGCCGTGCTCGTGTGTCGGTAGCGTCTCCGTAGCTTATTTTTTTTTTTTTTTTTTTTTTTTTTTTTTTACCAGAATAAACACTGAAATTGTCTTCAGGATTATGCTCCTTGGACGTCATCCTAATTGAGTAAATATGTTTTATGGTAGCCAGAATAAAATAAATAAAATACAACACTCTATCGAAGGAATCAATTTAGAAGAGACGATTACCTATACATAATTGGTAAGGCGGAGGCTGTACTTTGGCTGAATAAAATCGCCTGACGGCAGCCTGTCCAAGTTTACCTGCGACCTCTGCTGTTGTTGGATCCTAAAACGGGTTCGCATCGTACGAAATTCAACCGAAACAAACTCTCCACTCTCCACATCTGAAAAAAAAAAAAGTTTTGTACTCCACTGAAGAATCTAGAAAAAAATGAATAAATAGAAAATAAAGAAGGGGGAAAGTAAAAAGTCGAAAAGAAAAAGGTGAGGATAAAAGAAAAGAGACAAGATCAAAAAAGGGGAAGGTCTGAGAGAGAAATGGATGACAAGATGAAGAAAATGGAAGAACAACGTTAAACGTGGGATGAAGAAACAAGAAAAGAAATAGAGGAAAAGTTGAAGAAAACGGAGAGGAAAGGAAGACAAGAGGTGCAAAGGAAGACAAAGGGAAGACAAGAAGAAAAAGATGAAGAAGAAGAAGAAGACGAAGAAGAAGGAGGAGGAGGAGTAGGAGAAGGAGGAGAATAGAGGGAAGACAAGAGGTGCAAAGGAAGACAAAGGGAAGACAAGAAGAAGAAGGAGGAGAAGGAGGAGGAGGAGAGGAAGGAGGAGGAGGAGAGGGAGAAGGAGGAGGAGAAGGAAAAGGAAGAGTGAGGCAGATAAAGAAGGGAAATTGCATCAGGGTAAAGGAGATCGGATGGAGGGGTGGGGGGAATGGAGGGAGAGGTGTGAAGAGTGGAGGAAAGGGAGGGAGACGGGGAGGGGGAAAGTAGAGGTGCTAACAAGGGAAAGGGTTGGGATGATGAGAACGAGAAGGGTAAGAGGGGGAAAGAAAGAGGGGAGATGGCTCAGAATAGAAGAGGACGAAGAGTAGGACTGGAATGGACAAGGGAAGAGAAGAAAGCCAAAATAGATTAAAATGTATTGTGTATGAGAAAAAAATATCGCTAAATCGGGGTATGGAAATGAACGTGATTGAAAAAAGAATATATATGGGGATGGGATGGGAGTCTACCTGGAAGTATGACAAAGAATGAACGATAGAAGATGAATCAGATGAAGAGATTGAGAGGATGGATTATATAAAAAGGAAAAGAAAGAAATTGAAGGAGAAAAAAATAGATAAAAAAAAATTAAGCGAGATCAAATAAAATAAAACTAAATAGATGAAATAACATGAAAAAGAATAAAATAGAATTATTATAAAAAGTGAAAATAGAGAATGAATGATCAATGATTTTCCATGGATTTTGCAGCCACCGAACTGACAATTCCCACTACGTGAGCAACGCTCAATTCCGAAGTTAATGATTGATATGAGAATGAAGAAAGAAGGATGGAAGGGGGAATGGAAAGTTGATGTTTACATCACTTCAGAATTAGTTAAACGGGTCCATGCATCTAAGTTTCTAGAAGTTTCTAGGCTTTTCTGTCTAGTATATCCATCCCTGAGGATTTTCGCGCCATCTAAGTTTCTAGAAGTTTCTATCTATTCTCTCCATCCCTGGAGATTTCCGTACCCTGAGCTCCATCCAGAAAGTCTAGAATCTAGATATTCCAACGTTAACTAACATGTAATACTATGGGCACAAATGGGTGTCATTATCCACGTTCTCTTACAACAATTAATGTTAATGGTGAGCTTAGTTATGTTAAGCTGTGGCGTGTTAGTTTCGACCTCTGCCCACAGCTCCGTAAACCTGGGTTCGACCCCCTCCCGCTATGGCTACTTGTGACTGCCACTTGCTCTAGCTATCCGAATACGTAGGGCAAAAGAAGTCAGTTTGCTTGCAGCTGAGGGCCTCCTGGCGTAAACTCCTTTACTTATATTATCTGTCCACTGGATCGTATTCCGCGGGGGAAATGGGTGCTACCGGTCTTCGGTTCCAGGCACCTTGTGAAGGACACCGCGGAAGCTTCCTTTCGGTCTAGAGGGAAATCTAATTTTCGGCGCCAAACACTCGCCACTGTTGATCGATGTACTTGAGTCCGTGGATCGCTCAAAATAACCCTTTGAACGTGTATAAGAGTTTCCCTCAGCTTAATAAAATCGCTTAGAGAAAACTAAAAGAAATCTAGGAAACGACTGTAAAAATCAAAGAGTTAGTCGAGGTGTTCAAACGGGATTTTCTTCAGGTGAAATAAATCGTCTGGCGGCAGACAGAATACGCGTAAAAGAATGAATATATACAGTAGATGCCAAATGGAGAGACCATCTACGGGAACCATCCACCCACTCTCTCCAACCACCTGGCTCCTCTCGGCCCACATCCACTCTCCCATGTCACTCTCCTTTTCATATATACCTCTCCTATTTGCTTTTCTTATGAGGTGCTGTTTTCACAGAGCGACTTTTTCCTTTCGTTGGGATTTGAAACTCTGGGTGGAATATTTTGGAAATGGTATGGTGTCCTATGTTGGTATAGTAGCGTCTTGTGATGATGGTAGGGTAGAAAATCCCTACCACCCTACCACCCTACCACCCGGTGTCTATCTGTTACCACCAGTGAGAATAGACATACCAACTCTCTTTGTTGTTCTGGAGGTATAATAAAAAAAATTTGCTCGGTGCCGTAAGCATATACCTTGTGTTGGTAATAAAAAAACCAAAGAAAAATGTACATATATTCAATCCATTCTT
Organism: Oratosquilla oratoria; assembly: GCF_046742065.1. Classification (NCBI taxonomy): domain Eukaryota; kingdom Metazoa; phylum Arthropoda; class Malacostraca; order Stomatopoda; family Squillidae; genus Oratosquilla; species Oratosquilla oratoria. The sequence continues at coordinate 28,362,651 of NC_134819.1, forward strand.
TGTATATTTGTTAGTGACGTAGTGAGCAGACATACCAATTCATGACGTTCTCCTTGAGATGCTATTAGATAGATTTGTTCCCATCGTTGGTACATTTGCTTCTTGTGTTTCGTATTACATTCACGGTATTGTTAGTAATACCTTTTGGGAGGCTTTAAGATAACCCGGGTGTCTGCCTGAGTTCCTTCCTTGTGCTGCTTCTCCCTTTTCAGTCCTTCCAGGGGTCTGTTTGGGATCGTTCCTGGTAACGATTAATTGACAGTGACAGCTCCCCCGCCCAAATCTGGTCCTTTGCCTTCCAATTTACTCTCATGTTGACTCACTGTTGTCGTTTAAGTCCGGATCCCTTGGCACGCTTTCATCTCTTTGTTTCAGTTATTTCTCTTTTGTTTCCCTTCCGAATTTCCCTTCTTCCTTTAATCTTTGTTCCGGCGAGACGCCTTCGCAAATGTTGAACTTGGCGTCTTCTTCTATTTGCTTTTCATTTCTCTACCCTCGCCTTCTTACCGAAGCCTCTTACAACCACAAACCCTTTCCCTCGTTTCATGAAGCTTCATGTAGGTGTCATGAACCCTTGACAATCATTCGAACCTTGTTCCTCCTACCTTAAACGAACACCTTTTCAAAACCCAGGAGCGTCTGTATTTTACGACCCCTCTCGTAGCTTTAAAGAACGTCATCCCCCGTCTTGCTAGCTTCCTTTTACGTACAAGACCTTCATCAGTTCGTGCAATCAAGACTTAATCCCTTTGCCAAGCTGACGCCCTTTGCGGATGCCAAGCTCTTAATAACAGATGATTTCAATCGGTTGAAAGGACGTCCTCAGTATTCTAGAGCTATTTTGAATAAACTCGATCGTCTCTGAAACACAATTTACTGATTTAATTCTGGCTAACGGCAGACGATTTTATCCTACTTGAGGACGTCACTGTGGGGAAGGAGAGAAGTCCTTCAGCATGGAAAAACTGTTTGAGTATTTCATGTCGACTATCCATACACTGCATCATCCTAACGGACCACGCTCTAAAGGAGGTTTCACTTAATCAGGACCATCCTAACTCCAGATTCCACCCATTCACCGAATAAAATAGCTTGTTTTTAACCAGAATAAAATGAATGACAATGTCACGAGAGAGGTACAAAATCTCGCATCCTTGAATGACACTACCGTAATGGATGACACATCCTTTCTAAAATCTGACATTCACCCGACAATTCTATTCACAATTATGTCACCGTCTCAGTAGCAAAGATACAACTGTTTCTTCCCTCTTGGGGACCTTACTATTCTTGTCGGAAGCTTTTTTTTTTTCCATTTATGTACCTCGTTCCTCCTTTTTCTTTCTTCAGATCACATAGGTAATCTGCAGTTCCTATTGAGGCCTTTTCCATGGCTCTATCCTACCTCCTCATTTCCCTTTTTTTCAGATCTCGTAGGGATATCATGGTTCCCTCCTCTTCCTCCTTCTCCTCCTTCTCCTATTCCTCCTACTCCTCCTACTCCTCCTCCTCCTACTCCTCCTCCTACTCCTCCTACTCCTCCTCCTCTTTCTCCTCCTTCTCCTCCTCCTTCTACTCAACCTCCTACTTCTACTCCTCCTACTCCTCTTCCTCTTTCTCCTCCTACTCCTTCTACTCAACCTCCTACTCCTCCTACTCCTCCTACTCTTCCTCTTTCTCCTCCTCTTCCTCCTCCTCCTCAACCTCCTACTCCTCCTACTCCTCTTCTTTCTACTCCTCATCCTCCTCTTCTTTCTCTCCTCCTCTTCCTCCTCCTCCTCGTCGTCGTCGTCATCGACGCCGTCATCCCCTATCCGTAGGTTTCCGTTCTCTGTAATGGGACTTCATCTCCCATTAGAACCTCGCGCTCTCCTCCCTGGCCGGCCAGGGCGGGGCGGGGCGGGGAGGGGCTCTCTTCCCCTCCCGCCGTGAAATCTCTTCCATGTACCAGTCTCTTCCCCTCTTTTCGTAATCATTCGTCTCCGCATTGCACTTTATCTTATTCACTTCTTCTTTTTTTTCCGTGTTCATGTGTCACTTTTAATTTTTCTTTCGGTTTGTTTGTTAGATATTTCAAGTTGTTGTCAACTTTACAGAAACTGTGTTTTTTTTCATGGATACATTTGAGCAGAAATAGTGCTTTCTCTATTTAAAAAAAATGAGCATAGAACAATTATATGTGTGTGCGTGTGTGTGTACGGATGCATGTGCGTATGCGTATACTCGCACGTGCGCATGTGTGTGTGTGTGTGTGTGTGTGTTTGTGTGTTTGTGTGTGTGTGTGTGTGTGTGTGTGTATGTGTGTGTGTGTGTGAGTTTGCTAAATTTTTGTATATACGAAAATAATTACGGTCCAGTCTCTGTATTTTCTCTGCTCAAACTACATCAATACTACTATTTATGGGCTCGTCTGTCTGTGTATTTGTCTGTGTCTGTCCGTCTGTGCGCAGACATTGCATTCATTTTTCCATTCTGTTGGGCGCAGTTTTTTAGTGATCTCCATAAATTTGATACCAACATGTAGCTTAATCAATTTGCCATCAAATGTTGCTCAGTTCATTATGATTTGAGTGGTTTCAAGAGTACATTTTCCAGTTCAAACACAAAAACACACCGAAATCGTAACTTTACCTAAAATTCACTTTTTGCAAAGGATCTTTGCAACCACAAACGATAGCGACGCTAAGTTAATGGACATAGTATTTCAATTACGTATCCTTGTGTGTAAAAATTAACATTGTATTTCGTAAACAAATTCTCTTGGGTAACTGATCAAAGTGGGGCTTTTAGGGGAAAAAATGTTGCATTTTAGGTTTTTGTTACGCTTGCTATAAGCAAATCATACGGCACGTTTTGAGCTGATTACGACAGCGGCGAGTTTTGTCGAAATTTTAATTGTACGCCCGGAAACGGCGTTCTCAATTTTGGGAAAAATTTGCCAATTTTACGGTTTTTAGCTCGGATAAAAAAAAATTAAATGTCCACTGCAATTAATCAAATGTACTACTACACAACACCTCATTGTTGAGGTCCTGAACATAAATTCATTTCCATCAGGAAAAGGTTTAGGAAAAAAAAAATAGAAATGTTGTGACTCAAATTTTACTATATCCATGAACTACTCACTATGTCATGACTTTATAAACTAAATTTACCTGTTTATTTATCTATTCATTTATCTATTTATATTTATACATTTTTGTTTATCTACTTATACATTTACTTTTTTCATTTATCTATTTATCTATTCATTTATTTAGGTATAATTTATTTTTCATCTCTCTTTATTAATGGGATCGGGACTTTAAATTTTACTAATCGGGACCGCATGGCGAATCTATCCAGAGACCAAGGTGTAGTCTATGTCCTGCAGGATGACCGTGGTTCCCTCCACAGTGTCCCAGCCATCTAGATCAATCTAGTTGTTTGATAGGGTTTTCTTCATGAAGGATATTCTATACAGGAACCTGTATTTGTCAACATCTCATTTGTGTGTGTGTGTGTGTGTGTGTGTGTGTGTGTGTGTGTGTGTGTGTGTGTGTGTGTGTGTGTGTGTGTGTGTGTGTGTGTGTGTGTGTGTGTGTGTGTGTGACTCACCATGGTCTTGGATCACGTGTTGGACTCGTGATCGACAGTTATTAACCTCCCGGATGAGAGCTCAGAGCTCGTATGACCGATCTATGGGTAATACTGTGACCTTAAACGCACACACACACACACCCAACTCCCCATCCACGAGAGTTGGAATAACAACTCGTAGCACAGCGATACTGAAATTATTTCAGCCCTAGGAGGGATTCGAACCCGGACCGCCATAGTGCCAGCCGGGAACTCTACCAACCGCGCCACGAGTGCGTGCGTGTGTGTGTGTGTGTGTGTGTGTGTGCGTGTGCGTGCGTGTGTGTGCGTGTGTGTGTGTGTGTGTGTGTGTGTGTGTGTGTGTGTGTGTGTGTGAGAGAGAGAGAGAGAGAGAGAGAGAGAGAGAGAGAGAGAGAATATGAATGTATGTGAGCGTGCGTGCACACATGAAACAACACATTCTGAAGATGCCTATATTCCCATGAGGAACTCCCAGAACGCAGAAACCTCTCGGCGTGGTCGGAGATTCCTCTGTTCCTTCTCGGGGGAACTCGGCCATCCCTCCGGGATCCTCTTGGGTCCTCCGTGGTCCCACGGGGTCCTACGGGGTCCTCCTGGTCCCCACTGGACCCTGCTGTCACCACCCCATAACCTCCCTCTTCTTCGAACTCCATATTTTCCGCGGTTCCTCGCCGCACACATCTCCCGTCGCTAACCCCCTCTTTGTTTTAATGATGTTTACCTCCCCTCGCGCTTCCCCGTAGACGCCTTACTCCTCCTCTTCTTCCTCCTCCTTTTCTGCCTCCTCCTCTACCCCTCCACCTCCTCCATCTCCTCCTCTTCTTCCTCCTCTTCCTCCTCTCCATCCTCCTCCTCTTCCTCCTCCTCTTCCTCCTCTTCCTCCCCCTTTTCCTCCTCTGCTTCCCACTTCTCTTCCCTCTCATCTTCCTTTTCATTCTCCTCTTCCTCCTGCTTCTCATCCTCCACTTCCTTCTCCTCTTCCTCCTCCTCCACCCCTCCACCTCCTCCATCTCCATTTCCATCTCCTCCACCACCTCCATCTCCTCTTCCTCTTCTTCCTCCTCTTCCTCTTCTTCCTCCTCTTCCTCTTCTTCCTTCTCCTCCCCTCCTTCTCCTCCTTGTCCTCTTCCTCTCCTCTTCTTCCCATTCCTCCTCACCCCGTCCCCCTCTCCTTCCTCGTACTCCTCCTCCTCCTCCTGCTTCCCTTTCCCCACTCCCCTCCTGAGTGGAGTGATGAGGCGCAGGCCGCCCTTTGTCAAGCATTGCTCTTCATTACTTCTCGGCTTAATCCCTTCTACCCTGATGGCCGCCCGGCAGACTTCCCCGTCCCCCTTCTCCTTCTTCCACCATACCACTTCCCTCCTTCCCTTTTTTTTTTCTTTTTTTCCTTTTCCTCCCTCCTCTCTCTCTTCTCTTTCCCTCCTCCTCCCCTCTTTGTTTACTCTCGGCTCCCTCTGCTCCCTTCCTCCACCTCTTCCTCCAACTCTTCCTCAGTCTTAGTTCTTCGCATGACTTAACGGGTTCTCGAACTCAGTTCGAAGTCTTCGTCGGTTTGCACGTCGAGACACTATCCTTGCTTGTGCAGTTGCTGCTTCTAGCACTCAACCGTTTTTATCTTTTATTTTATTCATTTTTATTTATTTTGTTCAGTCACATCCCAGGAACCAATGACAGAGAAGCCGCCCGTTTCCAAAACTCGTCACCTTCACCCTCGCTTCCATCAGGAGGTGAACCCTGGTGGGCCGACGCTTAGTCTCCGGGATGAGGCCAAGATCTCTCTCTCAGTTTCGATTGTATTTCTTCTATCCTTTCATACACGGAGTGCTGACAACCAGCAACTGCCCATCTCTTCCTCGTCCTCCTCGTTCTCCTCCTCCTTCTTCTTCACCTCCTTCTTTTTCACCTCCTCCTTCTTCACCTCCTTCAACTCCTCCACCTTCACCTATTCCTCCTCCTCCTCCCATCTTTGTCTTTCTCATCCTTGACCACTCTCTCCTCCCTGTTCCTCCCGCTCCTTCCCTCCTCCTCCTTCTTTCTCTTTCTTCTCCTATCTCCTCCTCCTCTTTCCTCTTTTCCTTTCTCCACTTCCTTCTGTTTCTCTTTTTCTTCCTTTTCCTCGTAATCCTTTTCGTCCCCCTTCTCCTCTTTTTCCTCCTTTTCCTCCATTTTCTACCCCTCCTTTTCCTTCTCCTCTTATTCTTTTTCTGTCTCTTCCTCCATCTATTTCTTTTCGCCCTCCTTCTCCTCTTTCTCCTTCTTTTCTCCTGTTTCCTCCTCTTCGTCCTCTTCCTACTTTCCCTCTCGCTCCTCTTCTTCCATCTTTTTCCTCCTCCTTTTCTTTCCTCTTTTTCTCTTACTCCTCTTCCTCCTTATTTTCTCTCTTCTCCTCCTCCTTTCCTTTTCCTCCTCTCTCTTTTCCTCCTCTTCCTCCTCCTTATCTTCTGTCTCCTTCTCATTCCCTTTTCCTCCTCCTCCTCCTCCTCCTCCTCCTCTCTCCTTTCCTTTCCCTCTTCTTCTTCCTCCTTATCTTCTTCCCTCTCCTTTTTCACTTTTCCTCCCCCTCCTCCTCCCTCTTTTCCTCCTCCTCCTTCCTCCTCTGTTTCCTATGATCCCCTCTTTTTTCCCCTCTCGCCTTCTTCTTTCCCCTTTTACGTTTCCAATTTCTGTTCCTCACATTTATTGGACCCCTCACCCTCGCCCTCTTCTGCTCTTCGTTTCCCCTCTTCTTCCTTATTAACGCTACTTCATCCCCTCTTCGCCCTTCCCTCCTCCTCCTCCCCACCCTCTTGCCCCACCACTCATCATCGCTTCGCCCCTGTACCCTTCTTGTTACCGTTCCTCCTAATCTTCCTCCTCCTCCTCCTCCTCCTCCTTCTCCTTCTCCTTCTCCTTCTCCTCCTTTTTCTCCTCCACCTTTTGCTCCTCACCTCCTTCTCCTTCTCCTCCTCCTCCTCCTCCTCCTCCTCCTCCTCCTCCTCCTCCTCCTACTTTTGTTCCTCACCTATTCCTCCTGCTCCTCCTCTTCCTCCTCTTCTTCCTCCTCCCCTTCCTCCTCTTCCTCCTCCTCCTCCTTTTGCTCCTCACCTCCTCCTCCTCCTCCTTTTGCTCCTATCCTCTCTTCCTCTTCCTCCTCCTCCTGCTTTATATCTTCTCTTCTTCCCTCCTCTTATTCTCCATCCTCTTTCTCCTTCTCTTCTCTTCCCACCTCCTCCTCGTCCCGTTTCCCCCCTGTCATCCTTATCCTCATCCTCATCCTATTTATCTTCATCTATACATCCTCCCCTTCCTCATCCTGACACAGTTTCTCCAACATTTCTCCCTTGTCTCCCTTGTCTCCACTTCGGGGTCGCCTCATTGTCTCTCCTGCACCTCCTTACTCTCTGCTGCACCTCCTTACTCTCTCCTGCACCTCCTTACTCTCTCCCGCACCTCCTTACTCTCTCCCGCACCTCCTTACTCTCTCCTGCACCTCCTTACTCTCTCCTGCACCTCCTTACTCTCCATTGTGTCCTCGTTCCCTTTCAGAGGAGAAATCTAGGTCTTCAGGAAGACCCACGAGGCTTCCTCTCTACCTCGCTTCTTTCCTCCTCATTGTCCTATGCCTCCTCTTCTGTTTCTTCTTCATCCTCCTCTTCCTTCTTCTTCTGCCTTTTCCTCTCTGTCTCCTCCTCTTAACTCTCCTCCCTCACTTTTTTGACCTTCTGTTTCCTCCATTCTCTTTCCTCCTCTTCCTCCTCCTCCTCCTTCATCACTTTCTTTTCCTCCTCCTCTTCCATCTCCTCTTCTTAGCCCTTCTCCTCTTCCTTCTTCTTCTGCCTTTTCCTCTCTCTCCTTCTCTTAACTCTCCTCCTTCACTTATTTGACCTTCTGTTCCTCCTTTTCCTTTCTTCTTCCTCCTCTTCCTTCATCACTTCCTTTTCCTCCTCCTCTTCCGTCTCCTCTTCTTACCCCTCCTCCTTCACTTCTTTGATCTTCTATTTCCTCCTATCTCTTTCCTCCTCCTCCTACTCCTTCATCACTTCCTTTTCCTCCTCCTCGTCCATCTCCTCTTCCTACCACTCCTCCTTCTCTTATTTGACCTTCTACTTCTTCCTTTCTCTTTCCTCCTCCTCCTCCTCCTTCATCACTTCCTTTTCCTCCTCTTCTTCCATGTCCTCCTCCTCCTTCATCGCATTCTTTTCCTCTTCCTCTTCCATCTCCTCTTCTTACTCCTTCTCCTCCACTTATTTGACCTTCTATTTCCTCCTTTCTCTTTTCTCCTCCTCCTGCTCCTCCTCCTCCTCCTCCTCCTCCTCCTTCATCACTTCTTTTTCCTCCTTCTCTTCCATCTCCTTGTGGTTTTTATCCTCAATATATTCCTCTTTTTTCTTCTCCCTTTCATTCTGTTATTCAAATTGTATGTTTTCACCCTCATTCCTTCCTAATCTGTTCTTTCGTCACTTTCTCAAGATCTATATATTCGTAGTCTCTTCACTCCTCTCCTCTCCTCTCCCTTCCTCTTCTCTTCTATCCCCTCCTCTCCCCCCTCTCCCTTCCTTTCCTCTCACCTCATTTCCCCTCCTCTTCCCTCCCCTCTCCCCTTCCTCTCCTTTCCTCTCCTTTCCTCTCCCTTCCTCTTCCCTCCTCTCCTATCCTCTTCTCTCCCTCCTCTTCTCTTCTATCCCCTCCTCTCCCCCCTCTCCCTTTCCTCTCACCTCATTTCCCCTCCTCTTCCCTCCCCTCTCCCCTCCTCTCCTTTCCTCTCCCTTCCTCGTCACTCCTCTCCTATCCTCTTCTCTCCCCTCACTTCCTTTCCTTTCATCTCTTCTCCCCTCCTCTTCCCTCCCTTCCCCTCTCCCTATCCTCTCCTCTCCATTTTTCACATCTCCTCTTCTCTTCTTCCCACCCTCCTCTCCTCCTCTCCTCCATCCCCTCCTCTTTCTTCCTTTTCCTTCTCTTCCCTTTCTTTTCTTTCCCTCCTTTCTCTCCTTTCTTTTCCTCCCCCCTCCATTCCTCTCCTCCCCTTCCACCTCCTCTCTTCTCCACCCCACTCCTCTCCAATTCTCCTCTTTTTCTTTCCTCTTTTCTCTTGCTCTCCCTCGCCTTCATTTCCCTTCCCATCTCCAAGAAAACTGTCCCAGGGACTACTGGGAAAAATTTGGGGAATATTTTGGTCCTCAGGAATACTGAGGAAACATCAATAATAGAGAAGAAGCAGAAGAAGAATATAAAGGAAAAGAGAAGAACTCAGGAAGATCGACTGGAGGATGAGAAAAGATTGGATAATGAGAGAATAAGGAAGGAATCGAGAGAAGATAGAAGACTTGAAAAAGGAAGAAGAGGAGGAAGCGGAGGAGGAGGAGGAACAGAAGGAGGAGGAGAAGGAGGAGGAGGAGAAGGAGGAGGAGGAGGAAGAGGAGGAGGAGGAGGAGGGAGTGGAGGTGGAGGGATAAGAGGAGTTGTAAGAGGTTGTAACTATTCGGTTACTTGGACTAGGTGATGCAGGGAGCGAATAAATCAAAGGTTGTTTTGTTGGCTTTATTATGGCCAGAAGGCAGCCAGAGAGTCGGCTGTGGGTTCCCCATGGGGAGACCAACCAAAGACCGCAAAAGGCTTAGGAAGGCGTAATACAGGCAAGAACAGAGACCGATTGACCTTGCCCGACCTGGGTAGGCCATGTATGTATCCTCACTCGTGTATTTCACGTACCGAAAAGAAGCATACTTCTAGGTCGCTACGAAATGGCCTGAAGTCTACAAGAGTTGTGATTCTGCACGGGTACAAATACATTCCCCCCCTCCCCACGTAGAAAGCAAATGTTATACAAACGGCTGTTGAAAGGTTGTCACGTACTAGCATGCATGTTTGAAGTATGTGATGAAACAGTGTTTTTCTTTAGGATATTTCAAATATATATTCGCATAGATCGTACATAAAGAACGCTGTCTATATAGTTTTAGGCATTTTATTTACACTTGAGACAAAATAGTACTTTTTCTTTCAAAGTTTGTCAAAAGTTTGTTTGAAGTTCGTATTGCATACTTTACTTAGCATCGCATAGCAAGAGAAAATTTTAATCAAAATTGATTTATTTCGTAACTGTATTTGATTTTACATTGATAAACTTCCAATATTCCAGTTATTAAACATACTTATCACACACCTTGAACAAACGTTTGTTAAAAGTAGACAACCATTGGTATCTGGTGGGGTTCCTACAGGGGCAATATAGTCGTAACATACACATTAATGATATTAGGCCGAAGGTTAATTGTACTTGCATAATATATCTCCTTCTTGCGCGCCCGCACACCGTAACTATGCTACAATAAGCCTACATAGCGTCTCGAAGTTCCTGTTGAGGACTCTGCACACCACAAGGTAAGGAAAAGACGTAGAGGAAGAGAAGAAAGGACATGAGTATTAGGGATAGTGGAAAAGACATTGGGAAAAATGAAGAGCTAGAGGAAGATGAAGGAAATTTTGAAAATGAGGACAAAAAGAAGGTTATGGAAGTAGAGAAGGAGGTAGAGGAGAAGAAATAGGACGGTATGAAGTAACACAAAGGAATACAAAGGAAGAACAAACAGCAGCAGGACTACTGGCCCTAACGAGGCTGTTTGTGTTAACTAAACTAAAATACAGTTAAGGAAACAGGGCAACTAGGCGATAGAAGATAAACTAACACTACTGCTATCACTATCCTATCCAATTGATCCAATTGCAATTAAATGCCTGGTTGTCATATTTTTTATTGCAAAGGATAATATTCTATTTGCGGATTAGATTCAAGAGAAGGAGTAGGAATAGGAGAAAGAGGAACAGTAGAAACAGCATGAGAGGAGTATGGAGGATATGAGGAGCGGTTGGAGTTACTGGAGGGGAAGTAGTAACTGAAGGAGGTGAGGGAGGAGGAGGAGGAGGAAGAGGAGTAGGAAGAGGTTGAAGGAGTAAAACAAAGGACAAGAGTACCGGTGACAAGAGACTGAGGAGACAGAGTAACAGGATGAAGGAGGAGGAGGAGGAAGAGGAGGAGGTAGAGGACGGAGGAGGAAGAGGAGATGTATAGTGTAGAGGGAAGAGTGCGAGTTCGACCAGCTGGTTTTCTTCAAGACTTCGCCTTCACAACTTCAACCTGGAGGTCATTTATCGTGGCCCGCGCTTAGTCGCCGTTTCCCATTGTACCCTTCACGTCACTTCACGCCCTGGCTCCCCCAACACCCCCACCCCCCACCCTCACCCCAACCCTCACCCCCACCCCTCACCCTCACCCCTCACCCCCACCCCTCACCCTCACCCCTGTGTCCTTCACACCTTCCCCTTCACCCCATGCCCTCCGTCCTTAACAAGGGTGACGCGAATAAGGTCATCATATTAAGATAACAGGGCAGGACAACGTTTGATGATATATATATATATAATTGTGTGTGTGTATGTGTGTGTGTGTGTGTGTGTGTGTGTGTGTGTGTGTGTGTGTGTGTGTGTGTGTGTGTGTGTGTGTGTGTGTGTGTGTGTGTGTGTGTGTGTGTGTGTGTGTGTGTGTGTGGGTATGTATAATAGTAGTAAGAATGAATGAATATCAATAAAATCAACGTAGTGATGATAGAACAAATAATAAGAATTATTTATTAAACCAAAGAAAAACAACTAGGAAGGCGTACTGATCGTTAGATAATTGGGTCGGGATTAAGCAGCAGAGGCTTGGTATAGAACACAAATGATTAGTGCAAATGAATTGGCTGTTTTATTCAAAGTATGATGAGGAAAGAGGATTTTAGTCCAAATAAAGATGTAATAATAGAGTCCTCAGAAACGGTCCCTTCGTATGGGAGTAAGATGTGAACACAAATAAAATTATGTAACAAGAAAAGGCGATGGCCGTTAACTCCTCAAAGATCATTGGCGTAGCGAAAATTGGGAAATAACTAAGAAATGTAAAAAAAAGATTACTGTGGAAGATTACACACACATACACACACACACACATACACACACACACACACACACACACACACACACACACACACACACACACACACACACACACACACACACACACACACACACACACACACACACACACACACACACACACACACACACACACACACACACACACACACACACACACACACACACACACATACACATACACTCTCACACTTTCACACACACACACACTCAATCTCACGCACACTCACACACAATCCCACACTCACAATCTCACACTCACACTCACACACTCTGTTTTCATCATCAGTCAGTTCTTTCCTTGCTGCCCACTGGAAAGGAATAAAGCTTAGCATTGGTAATTAGCCTGACGCAGCGCTCGCCTTGTGGTTGCCTCCTCCCCCACACACTAATCATCTCGTAGTAGTAGAGGCAGCAGCAGCAGCTGATGTTATATCATTCATCAACACGCTGCTTTGGCTCGCTTTGTATCAGATTTTACTATCAGATAATGAATGGGCAAGCGCGCCAAAGCTAATGCGCGCGCCGACACGCACTCCCGTACTTCTTCCTCGTCTGCATGCATTCGCTCTAACTCCCTCACTCGCTGTCTTTCGCTCTCTCTCTTTCTCTTTCTCTCTCTCTCTCTCTCTCTCTCTCTCTCTCTCTCTCTCTCTCTCTCTCTCTCTCTCTCTCTCTCTCTCTCTCTATCTATCTATCTATCTATCTATCTATCTATCTATTTGTCTATCTATATGTCTCTCTCGCTCGCTCGCTCACTCTCTCTCGCTCTCTCTCGCTCTCTCTCGCTTTCTCTAGCTCTCTCTAGCTCTCTCTCTCTCTCTCTCTCTCTCTCTCTCTCTCTCTCTCTCTCTCTCTCTCTCTCTCTCTCTCTCTCTCTCTCTCTCTCTCTCTCTCTCTCTGTATCTCTCTCTGTATCTCGAACTCTAGGTCTTTCTCTTTTCGCTCCCTCTCTTTCGCTCAATCACTCACTCAACTCAACTCTCTTGTGTATTCACTCATGCACATACCCTCAGGTACGCACGCACGCACGCACTCTTCGCTGCTTTTTAACACAAGCGCACGTTCTTCAGTTGTTTTTTGCGCATACGTACGAGTCTTTATGACAGCACATTTCCCCGAATCCTCTTCTTCCACTACAGAGACCAAAGCACGAGCCACGAGACGTTAAATTAGTTGAACAGGAAGCGACCAGTAATAAGACCTTGTGCCCTACTAACCATGACAGGAACTTCAGTGCCCTGTTCTTGGCGCCCCTCTGTCCCTGTACCCCTGTCTGTCTGTCTGTCTGTCTCCGCCGTACGGCCCTTGGCTTCTCTGTCCGGTTCCTCCTCAACTGTCTAAATATCAACTGTCAACTGTCTCTCGTCACGCCTAGTTCCCTCTAGCATCGAGAGATCGCTATTTGTACTTGCGATTTTTCATCTTGTCATTTATTTTGTCACTATTTCCCCTCAGTTTCTCATTTTCCTGTGCTCCTCTCATCATGTCATTATTTATCCTCTTTTCCCGCCATCTCACCCAACGACATGACGTCATGTCGTCTACTTTTTCTTGTCTTCTCCGACTTTTCCTTTTCGCCGAACTCTTCTCTCTCAATGTCGCTAGGAGACTCTTTTCCCGACATTTTCCCAACGACCTGTCTTCATGTCGTTTATTTTTCTCCATTTTCCTGTTTTTTTTACTTTTGTTGTGTTCCTTTGGGTTTCAGCCTTCCCGTCATCTTGTCCACACCTAATTATATCGTATTTCTGTTTCCTTCGCCCCCTGAGGAGACGGGTCCTCTCTTCTCGCCTCATATGTCTTATCTGTCGATCCAAAATGTTACCGGATACTTTGACTCAAAAATTGTTTGTTCTTGAGGTATCGCGTTGATTTTTTTTTTTCTTTTTTTTTTGGGGGGGAGGGGAGAAGAAAGGAGGGAATTGTCTCGTCACGGACATCGCAGTATGATGTCAAAAAAAGAAAAAGGAAAAAGAAAAATGGTCTTGTCTATAAACAATGTCAACGCCGTGAGGATATCATTATTGTTGTGTTCCTCTCTGACGAATACACACAGACGGGCACACTCGTGTGCATATACTAGCGCACACACACATACACGCACACAAACACACACACACACACACGCGCACATGCACATACACATGCACGCATGCGCGCGCACACAAACATACATGCACACATACATACACACATACACACATCCACACACACACATACACACGTGTATACACATTCAGGTATACTCACAAACAAACACGAAAACAAACAAACAAACAAACAAGTTAATGTAATAGTGAAATCAAATAGCATAAATGCAATTACAACCAAGTTTGACCAATAGTCACAGTGACAGCCTCCCCAAACGTATCTAGTTTCTGTATATTACATTTAGTTAAATACAATTATGTAAATGCCGTGGACTAGAGCAGAGATATTGTTTCCTTTAGTTGTTAAATTCAACAACTTCAGTACTTAAGAGATTTCATTGAAATTGTTATAGTCATTGAAATATATCACTCGCTTCAGCATTTGAATTATATGTAGTGCGTGAGATGATCATCTGATACAATGTCACACTACCATGACTTTTCGTTCAGAAGAATATGATCAAGAAACCGTTGTGATACACTTGTTGGACGAAAAGTTTTGACATTATTGATAACAGCTCACGAGATTCTTTCTGAGGAAGTCTCGTGTATATATATAGGAGTTCTTGGAAATGAAATGTTCATTTGTATTACGCATAGTCTGTGTTGGCTGATGTAGTTTTGAAATATGTCTTTATACTTAATCTCTCAGTTGAATATAGTCTTTGGGCGTTTGTTGTATTAGATCCAGAGAGGATATTTGACTTTATCGAAGGATTTTATTGAGAGTGTTTGATGTTCATTGCTGCGTTGAATTCCCGATGGCTGACTGTTATAGGTCAGGGTTAGGTCGTAGAAGGCAAAAGGTTCATTGTGAGATTAAATTTTATGTCGTTTCATATATATACATATATATATAATATATATATATATATATATATATGTGTGTGTGTGTGTGTGTGTGTGTGTGTGTGTGTGTGTAGATAGATTTATACTCGTGTATAGATACTTAGAAAGAGAAAGAAAGAGAGAGATAGAGAGATAGGTAAACAGGTAGATATGGACAAATTATTCATAATTCTTTTATATTTTTTCACACAGTCCCTTTGATGCTTCGGCTCTGTCATCTTTCTTCATGGATCCTGAAGGTCTTTTTTCATGTATCTTGGAGGAGTTGTGCTCGTCGATGTCGACAAAATCGACCGTGAAATAAGTGAAGATTTTACCTGAGGGGCGTTGGGAACGGATATGCATAAAATATGACAAACACATCGCGGGGTGGTGAAGCAAAAAAGTTTTTAAGTGTTAACCAGAACGATTTAGACATTTTTCCTTACAAGCTCTAGTGAGCAGTAAAAAAAAAAAAAAAGATATATATATATATATATATATATATATATATAATAATAATAAATAAATAAAAGAATAAATAAATAAAATAATAAATGAATAAGTAAATATGTATAAAAACTATAGAAATATATATAAATATATGGTAAATGAGAATATAACTATAAGATGGATATACAAAAAAGAATAAATATAGAATATATAGAAATATAAATGCATATGAAATTAAGTATATAGATAAATATGTATATAGATATATAAAATAACTATAAAAATATAAATAGGTATAAGATAAATAAGAATATAACTATAAGATGGGTGTCTATAAAAAGAATAAATATGGAATGTATAAAAGTATGACTGCATATGAAACGAAGTATATAGATAGATAACTATATATTCAACTAAATATATAAACCCTCACAACATAATAGTTCTGAAATGTAAAGAGAGAAATTATAAACAGTTTGGGGTCAAACGTTGGATTCCCTTTGAATAGCAATTCAAATTCATCCAACCATGTTAATAATTTAACATGTCATGAAGTTCTCTTGTGAATTAGGTTGGCCAGCGAATGGAATAGACTTAGTAACCACGTAGTGAGCGCTGAAACTACCGGTCGTTTTAAGAAACAATTAGACAACTTTATGGATGGGGATGACAGGTGGTAATGGACATGGAACTGTCTTGTGTAGGCCTTATGGTCTCTTTCAGTCTCTTTCATTCTTATGTTTTCATGTAGGTTACATTTACAAAAGGTTCTGACAGTAGGGAGTCTATGAATTATTTAATCTCTGTGATCGGGTCAGTAAGCTCGGAAATCTAGAAAATATCGGAAATAATTTTCCTTTTTAAGAATCCCACCGTAAGATTGTAAACTAGGAGATTCAACAATATGCTTGGATTTTGTCCAGTCATGTTTCTCCATGGCCTTGCTGACTCGTTGCTCGGGGCTTATGCTTTTATAAAGAAGTTGCACGACACAAATTATATAAACAACTGTATTCACATTTCTAGATGCTCCTTAGAACACTACTACATTATATGTTTATGCTATACGTAATGGTATTAGAATGCTGGAACTAAAAGAAAGTATATAGATGATATAGAATTTTTTAAAACATAGATGTATTCAGCCATCGAATATACTTCTGTAATAGATGTTATTTTCCGAGATATAGAATATTTGTTGACCAGGGTAATCGGATTATGTTGCTGCACCCTTCACATAAACACTCATTGCAAGTTTCAGTGAAAGAACTATTTCTTATAGGATTTTTTTTCTGTAATTTATTCATTTACTTGTTTATTTATTCATCATTTATTCATATATGTATTCATTGATCTATTTATCCATTTATTTATTTGTGCGTTTATTTATTTATTTATCTAATTATCAATCTATTCATCTATTTATTCATTATTTATTCTTGTATTTGTTTATTCACCTATTTACTTATTAATTTCTTTGTTTAATATTGTATTTATTTGTTCATTTCTTTTATTTGTTCAATCTTTTGTTGGCTTGTTTGTTTGCTTTAAAGAAAGGCAACAAAACAGAGAGTCGGCCTCAATATTTCCTGTTGAGTCACTCAGCCATTACTGACACAAAAAGACACGAGAAGACACAAAACCAAAACTCATTTTGTTTTGATAAACCTATAATGTAGTTCTACCCAAGAACCAAGGATCAAGTACTGGTAAATGAAGGAGACGATACTGCGGGCTGGACGTCAAAGAGAATCATCCCCCCCCACAATTCTTCAAAGCTCGTCAACCTCTGCGACCCAACCCTGAGGGGCTGGCATTTGGTTTCCAAATTGAGCCTAAGACCCATATTCATCATTCATGTATTTTTTCTTGTTCACATAAGGAAAGGAGATAGACAACGCCTGTTCCTCTCCTGTTATTACCATACGTTGCCATAAAAACAATCCCGAACTAATACAACACAGACACTCCGGTATTTCTTAAGAACATAAGAATGAAGGAGACTGCAAGAGACCATAAGGCCTACACTAGGCAGTTCCATGTCCATTACCACCTGTCATTCCTATCCATAAAATTGTCTAACCGTTTCTTAAAACAACTGATAGTTTCAGCACTCGCTACATGGTTACTAAGTCTATTCCATTAGTAAACCAATTCTTTCCTGTTTCCTTCTTATATCTAAATCTGTCCAATTCTAATCCTTGTGAAATCTATGTGAGGCCCCGAGGATCGTTGCCAGGTTCTGTGGGGCTGCGGATGTCTTATTAGTGAAATTCGAAGTATTTCTCAGTATTCCAAGATCCACTACCCCACTGAATGGATGGGTTGACATTAGAAAAAAAAAACATACTAATAAATGAATAATTGAATAAAATAAACCATAAAGCCCAACTAGACCAATAATATTACTAAGAATAGCTTTACTTATATTCTAGAATTCGTCCCTCAGCTGAATAGAATTGTCTAGTATTACTCAACTCAGAGTCGGTAAATTGGAGATGACAATGGCCTCGGCGAAGTACCTCCAACAGACGAGGATTCTTCGTTTTGTTCGCTGATTAAAATGATTTGCATATTCAACGACGGGCACCAGTGATTTAGCAAACACTCGCCATTGTTTACATGTATGACGCTGGCTGATTAGTATTTTCAAAGGCTTTCGCTAGATTCGTGCAAATATTTAATTCTCCTGGGCGAGTGTACACTTTTTGTATACACAGTATAAGCTGACTCTCTCTATTTCTCTCTCTCCTCTCTCTCTCTCTCTCTCTCTCTCTCTCTCTCTCTCTCTCTCTCTCTCTCTCTCTCTCTCTCTCTCTCTCTCTCTCTCTCTCTCTCTCTCTCTCTCTCTCTCTCTCTCTCTCTCTCTCTCTCTCTCTCTCTCTCTCTCTCTCTCTCTCTCTCTCTCTCTCTCTCTCTCTCTCTCTCTCTCTCTCTCTCTCTCTCTCTTTCTTTATCTATCCATATGTGTGTGTGTGTGTGTGTGTGTGTGTGTGTGTGTTTGTGTGTGTGGGGGCGCATGTGTATGTGCGCGCGCATGTGTGTATGTGCGCGCGCATGTGTGTATATGCGCGCGCATATGTGTGTGTGCACGCGCATGTGTGTGTGTGCACGCGCATGTGTGTGTGTGCACCTGCGTGCGTGTACTGGTGCGTCTGTATATGTAAAAGAGAGAGAGAGAGAGAGAGAGAGAGAGAGAGAGATTGCGTGTGTGCGTACGCGCATGCGTATGTGCACATACTTGTGGACGTACCTAGATACATGAAAACAAAAGAGAGAGAGGGAAGGACGAAAAAAAGGGAGAGAAAGAGAGAAAGAGAGGAGGTGTGAATGAGCTGTCTCAACAGCTGTCTCTCTTGTTGTTGACCTCATAGCCCCAAAGTCTTCCCAACCGCAGCCACCCAATCCTAGCTCCCCCCTCCCCCCGCTCCCCTCTCCCCTCTTCCCACTCCCCACTCCCCACTCCCCTCTCCCCTTGTTCTTACCCCCCGTCCCTCCCACAAGTGTTATATCACACCTCGTCACCCCTTGTTTTCTCTACCCGGCTCTCCGCCTGCTCGTCTGTATCTGCCATCGCCCGGTTACTCTTGTACCGGATACTGGACGAGTCCGGGGTTCATTTGAACCCGGATGAAGATCCTCGACGCTAGGACGAAACATATTCGGTACAGGGAGGAACTTGGGTCTAAGCAGGGTCTGAAGGTCTGAATTGACCAAAACTCGCTGTTTTTTTGTTTTTGTTTTTTTCCCAAGTCCGCGTTTCTGCTGATAAAATCGCCGGGGTTTGGTCCAGAATGGGATTCTTAAGAGTATATCTTTGGCACAGATTAAAAAAAAAAAAAAAAATGATTTTTGTTTGTCGACGTGTGAAATTCGTCGTGTTATGAAAATAATGACACGTCCCTTTTTTATATTTGAGATTTTCTTTGACTAAAGATATTTAACCTAAACGGAGAAAAAAGTAGATCTTCAAAGTATTCCTCAAAAGAATTTAAGGCAAAAAAACTATAACATAACTTAAGATAATCTGACGTACCTAACTTAATCTGTGTGAATCTTCAAACGTCTTAAAAAAAAAAAAAAAAAAAAAAAAAAAAAGGTATAAGCAGATGCAACATCGGGTTGACAAGTCTTGGGAAAGCCGAATCGACGAACAAGGGTCGACGAATTATCACATTTTCTCCTCCGTCTCTGTTTAGTGCCACGACGCTATTCTTTTCTTATTTCTTTAACTGCAGATATGTCTTCTCGTTCATCGATTGTCTCCTAATACATGTCACTTATGTTTTATTTCTTATTTTTGTCTGTTTTCCTTTCAATTCTTTTTCTTCTTGTTTTCTTTTTATTTTCCGGTTATTTCTCTCACAAATCGTCCATCTCTTACCTCTATCCTTTGATTTCTTCTTCTGAATCTTCTTTTATTTGTCTTTCTCCTTCTCCTTCTTCTTGTCTTTATCTTATTCCCTCTTCCTCTCCCTGCTCCTCCCTCCCCTTCCCCTTGCCCCTCTCACACCTCCTCCTATTCCTCTCTTGCCTCCTCCTATTCCTCTCTTGCCTCCTCTTCACTCCTCTTCCCTCCTCTACTCTCCCCTCCCCTCCCCTCCCCTCCCCTCCCCTCCCCTCCCTCTTCTCCCTCCCTTCCCTCTCTTCTCTTTCTCTCCCCTCCCTCCCCTCCCCTCCCTTTTCTCCCTCCCTTCCCTCTCTTCCCTTTCTCTCCCCTCCCTCCCCTCCCCTCCCTCCCCTCCCCTCCCTTCCCTCTATTCCCTCTCTTCCTTTTCTCTCCCCTCCCTTCCCTTCTCCTCCCTACCCCTCATCTCCCTTCCCCCTTCTTCCTTCCCCTCCCCTCCCTCCCTTCAATCCCCCTCCCTTTCCCTCCTTTCCCTACCCTCCCCTCCCTTCCTTTCCCTTCCCTTCCCTTCCCTTCCCCTACCCTACCCTCCCCTCCCCTCCCCTCCCCTCCCCTCTCCTACCCTCCCTCATTTCTCCTCCGTTCCCCTCCTCCTCCTCTTCCTCCTCTTCCTCCTCTTCCTCCCTCTCTTCCTCCTTATAATTTCCTCTTCCTCACAGCAAGTCTTTTTTTTGTATATTTTCTTTGTCCTTCATAAAATTTTCCTCTTTTTCCCTCACTTTATTCTTCCTGTATTTTTGTCCTCATTAGCTAATTTGTCTTCTTTTTCCTCTCGTCTCTTTTTGCCCACCTTCCGTTTTCTTTGCCTCCCCCGTAATCGGCCTTTGTTAATCACTTCCGCAGACCACTTTTTCATCTTCGTCCTAATCACTGGGAGGATCGTCAGTATCGTCTTCTCCGTGTTGGCCGTCGGCATTTTGATCCTTATGGTCATTATCGTTTTTTTTTTTTTTTTTTTTTTTGTCCATGACAAAGTCGAAGAAGCTGACCAACCTATCTCCCAACCCAGTTAACCTAAACCTTCAACTGAAGTAACTAGTTTTGTGGTAGAACAGAGTCTGTGGAAAGGCTTAAGACACGAACACTCGAACTCACCCGAACCGAAATCATGTTCGAATTTGTTAGGTTCCGGACTCGAATAGTTCGAGTACTGAGTAGCTGGTGCATGATATAGAGCTTTTTTTACTTTCGCAACAAGGACCTTATTTTCTGGACACTAGTTTGCTCTCAAAAAGAAGAAGTCTTTCTTATGCACAGGAAGTTGCGTACCTTGTAATAAGGATAATTGCCCACATCCATATTCTTCCTCTTCCTCTTCCTTCTCGTCCTCTTCCTCTTCCTTCTCTTTATCTTCCTTCTGGTCCTCGTCCTCTTCCTCTTCCTTCTCGTCCTCTTTCTCTTACTTTTCTTCGTCTTCCTCTTCCTTCTCCTCTTCTTGTTTTCCTCCTTTCATTCCATTTCTTTGATCTTCCTCTTTTTGCTTCGTCACCATCTTGTTTCTGCACCGCCTCCGTCCCTTCCACTCTTTGGTCCTGCCTTCTCGTACTCTTCCACTCGTTTTGCCCTTGACCATATCCCCCCCTACTCTCCTCTCTCTCTCTCTCTCTCTCTCTCTCTCTCTCTCTCTCTCTCTCTCTCTCTCTCTCTCTCTCTCTCTCTCTCTCTCTCTCTCTCTCTCTCTCTCTCTCTCTCTCTCTCTCTCTCTCTCTCTCTCTCTCTCTCTCTCTCTCTCTCTCTCTCTCTCTCTCTCTCTCTCCTCTCTCTCTCTCTCTCTCTCCTCTCTCTCTCTCTCTCTCTCCTCTCCTGTCTCTATCTATCTATCTATCTATTCATCTATCTATCTATCTATCTTCATCTATCTAGCTATCTCTCTCTCTATCTATCTCTCTTTCCCTCCTTCCTTCGCCCTCTCTCTCTCTCTATCTATGTGTGTGTGAGTGCGTGTCTGTCTGTCTGTCTGTGTCTCCGTCTCAGTCTCCCTCTCTGTCCCTGCCTCTGTCTCTGTCCCTCTGTCTTGGCCTTGCTGTACGAACGTGTATGGAAAATATGATAGCTTTAACTGTGGCAAAGCGCCTTGCTGTGTAAGTTAGGTGTACCATATTTCTTGTCTTACTCCTTGGAAAACTATATTCTCTATACTAGCCCTTCCCCACAGTCTGTTACTTCCACAACCGCACAGTGGGAAAGGAAATGGAAGAATACAAAGAACGTCATCATCATCATCATCATTACCAAGAGCAACATCAAAATCATCAAGGTATCAACAGCACTACCATTGTCATCACCAACTACAACAATCAACATTAACAGCAACACCACCAACGATAACAACAATAACAACAACAATAATAACAACAGCAACAACCACCAGCAACAACCAGCAACAACAACCACCAGCAACAAAAACCACCAGCAACAACAACCACCAGCAACAACTACCATCAACGACAACAACAACAATAACAACAGCAACAACAACCAACAGCAACACAACCAGCACCAACGACAACAACAACAATAACAACAACAACAGCAACAACCACCAGCATCAACAACCAGCATCGACAACCACCAGTAACAACCACCACCAACAACAACCGCCACCAACGACAACCACCACCAACGACAACAATAACAACAACAGCAATAACAAAAATAACAACAGCAACCACCACCAACGACACCAACAACAATAACAACAACGATAACAGCAACAACAATAACAACCCCAACACCAACACTAACGACCAACATCAGTAACAACAACCCAGGCTGTAATCGCTCCACTTCATCCCTCGCTCCTTGTTGGTCTTCGACTCGGAAGCTTCCGTGATTTTCCGCTCTTCGCCTAGTGCGTCCTCCGGTCTTTGTCTCCGCCTACCAGAGCGGAGAACAGTTTATTTTCTCCCCCACACACGTGTGTTCCTCCAGAGTCAACCTGTGCGATCAGAAGAACTGTCAGACAAATGTATCACCATGTCTACAACTTGTCAGAGCTACCGAGCTGATTACGTTGGTCCACACCACGTTCCTTCTCCAACGCACCAAATTCCACTTACATTTCTTATCAAACCCTATTAAGTCACCGTGGTAAGGTTCAAAGGCACCGTGGTAAGGTTCAAAGGCACCGTGGTAAGGTTCAAAGGCTGTATCGTCCCCCTAGGGGATGGACCGGTCCTGCAATGGACCATTAAGGAGACATTCGAGTGTTGGCTTCCACGTTGAATGACGATTACTATGTAGGCTATTTGTTACATATCGCAAATAGGATGATTGTCACACGAATGTATTCTAAGTCTGTACTTTTTCTTCCTTTAGATTTCCCGTTTTTGTCTTAGGTGAGTCGCGGGTTCGAGTCCCACATGGCTCTCCGATTCCTAGCAGCGACTGTTACTTGCCCCAACAGTCCCTGAAGCGCTCAGGGACGAGTTTGGTCGCAGCTAGGCGTCTCCTGGTGAAGGCGCCTCACCTTTTCCTCCTCTCCTTCAGACTCATTCGGAAGACTCCCGGTGATCTACCCCCGCTGTGTTTGTGGTGATTTGCGCCTTCGTGCCTGTTCACACTAATCTTATTTCTACCCCAAAGCTCTTCTTCTTCTTCTTCTTCTTCTTCTTCTTCTTCTTCTTCTTCTTCTTCTTCTTCTTCTTCTTCTTCTTCTTCTTCTTCTTCTTCTTCTTCTTCTTCTTCTTCTTCTTCTTCTTCTTCTTCTTCTTCTTCTTCTTCTTCTTCTTCTTTCTTCTTCTTCTTCTTCTTCTTCTTCTTCTTCTTCTTCTTCTTCTTCTTCTTCTTCTTCTTCTTCTTCTTCTTCTTCTTCTTCTTCTTCTTCTTCTTCTTCTTCTTCTTCTTCTTCTTCTTCTTCTTCTTCTTCTTCTTCTTCTTCTTCTTCTTCTTCTTCTTCTTCTTCTTCTTCTTCTTCTTCTTCTTCTTCTTCTTTCTTCTTCTTCTTCTTCTTCTTCTTCTTTTTCTTTTTCTTTTTCTTTTCTTTTTCTTTTCTTTTCTTTTCTTTTCTTTTTCTTTTTCTTTTTCTTTTTCATTTTCCTTTTTCTTTTTCTTTTTCTTTTTCTTTTTCTTTTTCTTCTTCTTTTTCTTCTTCTTCTTCTTTTTCTTCTTCTTCTTCTTCTTCTTCTTCTTGCCCTCCACCTCCGCCAAATCGTGTTTAAATCAAACTTTTGCCTCTCGGCGTAATTTTCACAACTTATTTCACGCCAGACTTTTCCAGGCTTTCCATCAACCGCAGTCACTCGAGTCACGAAAGGACTCAACCCGCGAAGGTTTTTATTTCAGCGGCCGCTGGAGTTAAAGTAAGCAGCGCCTCCGCCATCTGCTCCGGCTTCACCAACATTAATTTTTAATGCTTCCACTGCGAGACGGGTTTCCTTCGGGTGAACAGAATTGCGTTCCGGTAGCGAAAGAGTTAACATCAGGTGTTCTTACCGTCTTCAGGAAAGGGTTTTTGTCCTTGCAGGTGACCTGTAATATCGAAACGCTTCTTGGCCGTCATCACTTCGATTTTTTTTTTTTTTTTTTTACCCCCAGATTATGACAACATTTGTAAACCGTGGACTGTGACGTTTCTTTTTTATTATAGTTTATTTTATCTATATACACTTATTTTTTACATTGGCATTTGGCTTTGAATCTATTCTCTATTCTATTCATTTCCACGTGACCTTGTACGGACACTTTGTTAATCTATTCATCTATTCATTCATTTATTATTTTATCAATTCATCTGTTTATTTATTCATTTATTTACCCACTTCTTCATGTATTTACTTATTCATACATTCATTTTCCTTTCTACCACTCTTTGAACCACGTAATAAAAGACAAAGTCATCTGAATATATATAGCGACATTATACAGTCTGTCGCTTGACAAAACCGGTGCTTTACGGCCTTTCTGGCTGAGCTCATTTCGCCAGCGCGTCTTCCTTCATCCACTCCGTCATACGACTCCACCCTCGTCTGTCAAAATGCCTCTGAGAAGCCACAGGACTCCACCCGTTTAGAGGCCTCGTGGTCAGAAAGTCTGACCGTCATCCTAAATGTCGTCAGACGGAACTCTTCCCTGTGACCTACCACCACTACCACTTATCCTTCCTTCTCTCTCTCTCTCTCTCTCTCTCTCTCTCTCTCTCTCTCTCTCTCTCTCTCTCTCTCTCTCTCTCTCTCTCTCTCTCTCTCTCTCTCTCTCTCTCTCTTTTTTTTTTTTTTTTTTACCTCTTTTCGCGGAACTCTTCCCAGTGACCCACTACGACTACACACTACACCACCTCTCTCTCTCTTCCTTGAATTAGTTGACACGTTGCTCATATAGTTTGAGTTTGCATTCGAGATGGATCCATTGCCCACCCGGAGACTACGCCTTGGCCCCCTGCTATGGAACACTTGAATCAAATGATATACTTCCTGTAGTCCGTTTTCTTTTGGTCACCGAGCCTGCAGGTCGCCTCCTCTCAATACTCTTTTATTGTTCTCATTGTCCTTTGCAATTTTTTTCTCTCTTGTGTTAAGTTTCATTCCATCACTCACTATCCCCATCCCTCCTTCTGTTTATCTCTAATTCTCTTTCTTTCTTCCTCACTCCCTCACTCCCTCACTCCCTCAATCCCTCAGCTCCTCCATCCCTCCCATTCTTTCAATCTGGGACGTCTTCATAATTCGCCATTGATACAAAATTTCCTTTTTGGCCCCATTTTTCTCTTTTCTTGAATTTCCATTACCATTCACTTCACATTTTCTGGAGGGAAGAAACAAGATGGAAGCTCATGTCTTATGACTGAACCTCTTTCCCGGCGACTCGTTTCCGTTATATGTGGCGTTTTCGTTATATGTGGGGTTTCCGTTATATGTGGCGTTTCCGTTATATGTGGAGTTTCCGTTATATGTGTCTCCATATTCCAGTAGGGACTCCGAGAATTCTCCTGTCCGATGCTGGTATCACTTTACAACTTGCGACAGAATCCTTGCCTCCTTCGGAAGCCTGACCTTCTCTCCGCCCTCATCCGCACCCATTGTCTCCAAGAAGAAGGGTGAGGAGCATACACCAGGAGGTGCGTGGCTGCGGCCGAAGCCGTCACCTCTATCATATGCTCTCGGACTGTTAGGGCAAGTAACAACCGCTGCTGGGAATCTAAGAGAAGCGCGGGATTCGAACCCACTACTAAGGGAATACGAGGCCAGCACGCTTGCGATTAGACCATTGGGGGGTGACCTCGGACTGTTGAGGCAAGTAACAACCACTATTGGGAATCAAGAGAAGCGCGGGATTCGAACCCACTACTAAGGGAATACGAGGCCAGCACGCTTACGATTACACCATGGGCGTGTGATATCGCAGAAGGTCCCACGACACTGAATGAAATAGCCTAGCGAGGGACACAGCACGAGGAAAAGTGGTACCCGGTACGGAAGAGGGACAAAGAAAAAAACTGCTTTATACCTCCTTTGATCTTCAACTCATTCAACGTACACCTCTTTGTACTTCTCTAGTCTGTGCTCTCTGCTTCCTTTTGTTCCTCTTTGTTAACCGTTTAAACTAAGTCCACACGGAGCCTCGTGCAGCTCTGCATGAGGCAGTTGGCAGTGTTGAATGCAGCGCCGAATCTCCACACTGTCTGTCACTGCCCGGAGTGCTACAGCGCGTCAGTCATCTTTGAGCTTTGTCGAAAGAAGGATGTGTGTCCTCATTGTCCAGTTCACAGTTCATTATGCGAGACATTTCCGCTTTAATCACTTCCAAACTTGTACTCCTTGGACTTCGCGTTCCAAAGGCAAGGATACTGCTATAGTAAATAAGTATATAAAGCGAGAGTTTTGGTTCTCCACTCGGATATAGGTGAATCCTGGAGAGCTTAGCGCGTGATGAACCTTCCCCTCTCTGCGTCAAGATGGGCACTGCCCTGCTGCATGAAACTAGAACGGTTGTGAGGTGCTCTGCGTGTTGAAAAAGTTCACCCGCAACACCACAATCAACACGCTGATTAATGTATTGGGGCAACATGAGGCTCAGTGTGATTGGGTCCTTACTCAGTCTTTGTCGTTACGAATCGATGTTTCCTCTCATATACTGTGTACCTCCTCGTCATTTTTTTTTTTTTTTTTTCTTTTGTAGCTCCTTGTCAGTGATACATATGTCTTTATAACTCCCTATGGACTTTATATTCACCGTTTGTCCTCAAAAATTGGAATCACCTTTCCTCTTAGTAGGAACTATACTCGCTTTATAGCTTCTTGTCCGTGTTATTTTCACTTTGTATTTCCTGATAGATCCTATATCCACTCTTTGCAGCTCTTATTCCATATTACATTCTTCCTACAATTAATATCGCACTGGGCTTCGAACCCAAGGAGGCCATCGTAATCATATTCTTACCCCGGCTGTCCAAAACACTCAAGGCAAAGGTGCACATTGCGACAGCTACTGAGCTGAGAACAAATCCTTCGATCGTGTCATGACACGGTGAAGTGTGATGCCACACGAAGAAAGACGTACAGTACATAATGCGCTTGATTGAGAAGACGAGTGGTCGCCGAAGGAAAAGTCTGTGGCGATGACGTCGTGGTCGTGGTGGAGAATATTATAATCGTATTTCATTTATATAATATACATGTTTTGTTTGTAATGTATGTATGTATGTATATATATATATATATATATATATATATATATATATATATATATATATATATATATACATATATATGTATTTATGTATGCATGTATGTATATAGTATATACAGTATATTTCCTCTTCTCCTTTCTCTCTCCTACCTCTTCCCTCTTCCCTTCTCCCTCCCTCCTCCCTCTTCCCTCCTCCCTCTTCCCTTCTCCCTCCTCCTCTTCCCTCTTCCCTCCTCCCTCCTCCCTCTTCCCTCCTCCCTCTTCCCTCCTCCCTCCCTCCTTCCTCCCTCACTCCTCCCTCCCTCCTTCCTCCCTCCCTCCCTCCTCCCTCCCTCCTCCCTCCCTCCTCCCTCCCTCCTCCCTCCCTCTTCCTTCCCTCCCTCTTCCTTCCCTCCCTCCTCCCTCCTCCCTCCTCCTTCCTCCCTTCTCCCTCCTTCAGCTTTCCAACCTCCCTGCTCCCTCCTACTCCTCCCTCCTCCCTCCTCCCTCCCCCTCCACCCTCCCCCTTCATCTCTCCCCGTCCTCCTTCCTCCTTCCCCATCCTCTTTCCTCCCTCCTCCCCATTTTTCCTTCCCCCTCCATTATACATTACCCTCATATTCATCCCCTCACATTTACATTTCTCCCCTCTTTTTACCCCTCGTTTTTTGCTGCCACACTCTTCTCCCCTTCCACACCTCTTCCCTGTCCTTCACTCTTTCGTCTCGTTCCAAAAAAATTCTTCCTCTCTTTCTCTGTCACACTACACTTCCTCTTATTTCCTCTCTTTTCCTCGTCTTTATTTTCTTTCACCATTTTCATCATCATGGCCTTGTTTTCTTCCTCTTTTTTTCTCCTCTTCTTCCTTCTCTCACCGCTTTTATATCCATTTTCCTCTATCCCTTTCATTTCCTCTGTCTGCTCTTTTTTTCTTCTCTCTCTCTTTTCTCTCTCATTCTCTGCTTCTTTTCTCTCTTTTCTTCATTCCCATTTTCCCTTCCCCTCGCCTCTCCCCCTTCCTTGCTCTCCTCCTCCTCCTCCTCCTCCTCCCTGACCCTTCTCTCCCCTTATTTCTCCTCCCCTCTCTCTTCATACCCCTTCCCTCCTCCCCTCCCCTCCCCCTCTCCTCCCCTCCTCTCCCCTCTCCTCCCCTCCCCTCTCCTCTCCTCCCCCTCCCCTCCCCTCCCCCTCCCCTCCCCTCCTCTCCTCTCTCATCCCCTTCCCCTCCCCTCCCCTCCCCTCTCCTCCCCTCTTCTCCCCTCTTCTCCCTCTTCAATCCCGTCTCCTTTATTACCCGACACTCTTACGTCTAATCAGGTCCTCTTCACATTTATTTTGTCATTTCCCGAGTCTACTCTCTACACTCTTTCTACCCCCTCTATCACTCACTTTCAATTCTGTCACTTCATTCAACCCTTCTCTCAAATTCCCTTCAATTTTAGTTTTTTGTCCTATTTTACACCCCGAAACGTTTTTCACGTTTTCTACTTCCTTCAAGACGTTCCATACATGAATATTTTTTTCCGTAAACACCCTAACCCAGAGATCTTTGGAATAGATATGTCAACTTTTTATAGATATATGTTTATTTATTTTTTATTCTTTATTTATTCATTACTTTATGTAATTAATTTATTGTCTACTTATTTATTTACCAATTTGAATATTTATTTATATATATATATATATATATATATATATATATATATATATGTGTATATACTTTATGTAATTAATTTATTGTCTATTAATTTATTTACCAATTTGTATATGTGTATATATATATATATATATATATATATATATATATATATGCAAAGTATACCACTTGGAAAAAGAAACTAACGAAGCAGAGCGCTTTCGTATATTACATCTGCACTGAAGATGTAATATACGAAAGCGCTCTGCTTCGTTAGTTTCTTTTTCCAAGTGGTCTACTTTGCATAAGTGAACACACGTACCCGTGTTTTTTGAGTGGAATGTCACCTCGTCTTCAGATATCATCAAGACCTTGAGGTCCGCTCCTGTCAATCCAGCAAGAAACTAAATCACTCTCGAGTTCTCGAGTTCTTTTTATACAATGCGTTGTAGATGAGATCCCTTCAAGGTGCCACCACTGTCCATCTTTGAATTAAAAGTCGTATTAGAAAAAAAGGACGACGTGTGTACACTTTGTTGGAAAGATAAAAGTATGACTACGTCATCAAAGGCTAATATATTAGATATGAGAAACAAAACAAGACAGCATCTTTTCAACAGGAATTCTTTGTGTGTATTATTACTATCATTTCAAAACAAATACTGTATCACGATCTTGTTTTTCATTCCTCGGAGAGTGGAAAGGTTCCGTAGATGGAAGCCCCCGTTCCCTGTCACATCTCCATCTCCATCTCCATCTCCATCCCAATCCCTATTTTCTTGGATCCTGTCAGCCGTGTACTTCTTCCATGGTGACACAAGTCGACCTACTGAAGAGGAGTCTGGCATTTGGATTATCCGCGTTGCGTTTTATAAGACATATGACTTTGTAGTAAAATAGACATTCAGAAGAGAGCGCGCAAGGACGTAAACACACACACACACACACACACACACACACACACACACACACACACACACACACACACACACACACACACACACACACACACACACACACACACACACACACACACACACACGAGACTCGACGACGCGGTTGGTAGAGTTCCCGGCCATCACTACGGAGGTCCAGGTTCGAATCCCGCCCAGGGCTGAAATAATTTCAGTATCGCTGCGCTGCGAGTCGTTACTCCAACTCTCGTGGGCGGGGAGTTTGGTGTGTGTGTGTGTGTGTGTGTGTGTGTGTGTGTGTGTGTGTGTGTGTGTGTGTGTGTGTGTGTGTGTGTGTGTGCGCGCGCGCGTGCGTGCAAGGTCACAGCATTACCCATAGATCGGTCATACGAGCTCTGAGCTCTCTTCCGGGAGGGAAATAGCTGTCGATCACGAGTCCAACACGTGATCCAAGACCATGGTGAATCATGGTGAATCACAGCAACGGTCACTCGGTCGCCCGAGATTCCCTTTCTTCCAGTGTGCCGTGCCCTTCAATTAAACGAAATCGTCTGTAATTTGTACAAATAACCTCCCGAGCGAGCAAGTAACATGGACCTCCACAAAGTTAACTTACAACTTATCAGGAAATGTTATCAACTCGAACAGTACATGTTGGGATAAGCTTTCAGCATTGCAAGTTTGTTCAGTGTGATTTCAACCAATGAAAAAAAAAGTTAACGAAATTAAATGAAACTAAAACAGGCCACTATAATTCTATAGTGGCGTAACCGTTTGTTATTGCATTACAAGATTTTACTGTGTAAAGGGAATCTTGATAAATTAGATAAGGAAATCACCATTGCCCTACACAGATTAAACAACTTTATACTGTGTGATCTGGTTCAGTAATACATACATATACCAAAGGCTTTTTCCCCCTTACAAGGGAGGTAGCCAAAAAACAAAGGGATAAAAACCACTCCCACCCATTCCATCCCTATCATACTCCCCTCCCCTCCATCCTCTTCCCTCCCTCTTATCTTGGCACCTCCTGGTTCAGTAATAGATAAGGAAATAGATAAAAATCCAAAATAAGAAAATACACCGAGCATCCGAGTTAGGTTTACACACATCCTCTTAGGTTTTACAACTAGTCCAGGAAGTTAGCTAAGAACCTGTAAACTACCGAAAGTTAAGTCATAACTTCTGAGCTTATACCCCCTCCCCCTCCCCCCACCTTTATTATCACCTCCTTTCTACTCTTCCTTATCCCTCTGGCCTGTGACCTCTCATGACCTCGTGAGAAGCGATACTGAGGCGAGTTTTGTCTGAGGACGGGCTCATCTCGTATGACACATCCGCACTTACTCTATTAAATCTATTTCTGTCCTAATCTATTCTGTTTTGTTTTCGTTTTGTTTCTTGTTTCACTTTATCATATCACTTTATTTTACTTTATATTATTTTGTATATTTAGAATCTTGTTGATTTATTAGTTTATTGGTATACTTACTCAGTTAATTATTCATCTTATGCATTTGTTTTATCATATATCTGTTCATAGGATTCATATGCGATAGCAAGTATGCTATATTTACTATGAAATCAGCGGGGGGGGGGGGGGGGGGGGGGTCTTTTATTATTATTATTATTATTTCTTTTTTTATGGTCTTCGAGTGTAAACTGAATGAAATGGGTTTGGAATAGGAGGGAAGGGTAAAGGAAGTTTTACAGAGAAGGAAAAAGGAGAGATGGAGGAAAGAGGAGAAGTGGAAGAAGGAGGAGGGGTGGAAGAAAGAAGAGAGATAGAAGGAGGAGGGATGGAAGGGATAAAAAAGAACTGCTGGACGGGAGGGAAGTGGATTAGTGGAGAGGATAGATGAGAAATGGTGGATGAGAGGAAAAGGAATGCTGGAGTGGAAGAAAGGGGAAGGGTGGAAGCGAGGAAGGAGTGGTGGAGGGGAGGGAAGGGGATGAGTGGAGGAGGAGAAAAGGGTAAGAGTGGAAGGAGTGGAGGGGAAGGAAGGGGAGAGGTGGATGGAAGGAGTGGGAATAAGTGGAGGGAAGGGAAGAAGAAAAGTGGAAGAGAGGGAAGGGAATAAGTGGAGGGAAGGGAAGAAGAAAAGTGGAAGAGAGGGAAGGGGAGAAGTGGAAGAAGTGTGAAGGGAGAGAAGGAGAGGAAAAGGAAGGGAAGGGAAAGGAAGATAAGGGAAGGGAAAGGAAGA
>NC_134819.1:28399407-28404407 GCF_046742065.1 Oratosquilla oratoria
CACAATGTCCGGACCCAGACCCGGAGCTACGCGAAGCTAGGCGAAGCTAGGCGAAGCTGTGCGAAGCTAGAGGGGGTGGGGGGGTGGGGTGATTTGTTAATTCACTAGAACCTCTCTCCTCTTTGCTTTTCTTTATTATCTCCTCTCCTCCCGAGCTTTTACTGATTTCTCTCCTCCGTCCCCTTTTGCCAGTAGATTCGTTCATCGCTGTTTAACGCTCGGCTGACTTCGTCTGATGCGCTCTCATTACTTATCCTTTGGTCTGCCAATTGTATTTTCAGTAACGCTCTTTTAACCATGGAATTGAATTTAGGGAGCGGCCCTTTGAAGGTGCTCTTGTACTGTTGGGAATGGTCATTTATGGCTTTGGTGATTTCTCTTTTTACTTTTCTCTTTATATATTTTTGTTTTTTAGTAATTGTTTATTTTTGGTCACTGTGTTTGTGTTTACGTGCGTACATGCACACATACATATACACACACACACATATACGCGCGCACACACACACACACACACACACACACACACACACACACGCACACGCACACACGACTCGATAGCGCAATTGTTAGAGTTTCCGGCCTCTACTACGGCGGTCCGAGTTCGAATTCCTCCCATGGCTGAAATAATATCAGTATTGCTGCGCTGCGAGCCGTTACTCCAACTCTCGTGGGCGGGGAGTTGTGTGTGTGTGCGTGTGTAAGGTCACAGCATTACCCATAGATTGGTCATATATGAGCTCTAAACTCTCTTCCTGGAGGGTAGTAGCTGTTGACAATGGTGAATCACACACACACACACACACACACACACATAAGAATGGGAGGGCTTCAAGAGGTCATGGAAGTGAAATAAGAAAGACTATATGTCTAAGTGATGTTAAGAAATACAGTTTTCCATATAGATGTATGAATATGTGAAATAGTCTAGAAAGTGACATAGCTCAAGCTCAAACAATACGTGAGTTCAAATCTAAATATGATAATTGGAAATCAAGGGTATAGATTAAGTTGGAAATGTACATGAATTTGAGTCTGGGTATGTTAGGGAATTAGAGAATAGGAGACGGGACCCTACGAGTGTTGATCCTTTTCCGTATGCTACAGTTAGGTAAATAGAATTAGGTAAACACACACACACACACACACACACACACACATGTATATATGAACACATATGCGCATACATGCAGCTCAAATGTGCAAGCATAAGTGGTGTGCTATCATAATAGGCTTTTACCCGTGGAAATTACATTTGAGGAAAGAGTTTCGCTGCAGCCAAATTATATTTTCAGGAATGGCCCTCAAGCGACGCAGCGGTTTTTATGATGCTTTCGCGCAGCGCTCGCTTGCATCTCGCCGCCGTCTTGCGACGTTTGTTCCGCTTCGCAGTTGTGCTCCTTTTCTCTTCAGTTCGAGTTGCCGTAGTCGACATCGTCGTGTTCCTCTTCCTCATCGTCCTTCTCCTTTTCTTCCTCCTCCTCCTTCTCCCTCTCTTCTTCCTCCCCTTCCTCCTCCTACTCCTACTCCTCCTCTTCCTCCTCTTCCTCCTCCTTTTCCTCTTCCTCCTCTTCCTCCTCCTTCTTCTCTTCTTCCTCCTCTTAATCTTCCTCTTCCTCCTACTCCTCCTACTCCCCTTCTTACTCCTACTCCTTCTCCTCTTCCTACTTCTCTTCCACATCTTCTTCCCTCCCCCTTCTTCTTTTCGTCTTCTTCCCCCTCCTCTTTCTCCACCTCCCCCTACTCTTCTACCTCCTACTATTCCTCCTCCTCCTTCCCACCCTGTTATTCCTCTTCCTTCTTTTACTTTCTAGTCTTCATACACACATTTGTCTTCCACATTCATTTATTTCTCTCTGCTACTGTGTTTATATTCGTCTGTCGTACGGATAAATGAATTCTGTTGATGTTTTGCTCTCCTACCCTTACCTGTTGGCTCTCAACGTCCTTTTTCTGTCTTCATATGTCCCGAGCCTTCCTCAAAGACTTGTTTTAGTGGTTTAGTCTCTCTTCGCCGAAGTCCCCTGCTTTAAGTTTCCAAAAACCGACCATTAGTCAATCAATAGTCGCAATCAATCTTCTCTAACCTTCAAGTTCTTTTATAGCAAGCTCTCAGGCAGACTCACGATCCATCTCCAGACGTCCCACGACCTACATGAGATCCCCCTCGGTCTTGTCCACTCTGAGTCTTCTCTCTCGACGATGATCCTGTGAGCGGGGTCACCATCTAGGAGACGGACCACGTTGGGTTAGTGTCTTGATTAGCGCTCTGTGGTCAGGGAGGTCACTTGTCCTATGTCAACACTATCGAGGACGCTTTGGTCTCAAGTGTCATCTCATCAGTGATCTCTCCCATGATCCTCTGCAGACGCTTTGTGCCGAAGGGAATCTAATACGGCTTCGAAGCTTTGAAGAGGGTTCAAAACTCTCATCTACACAGCAGTACAGAGATAACAAGAACCTTGAAGCTACGGGCAAGTCTTCTCTTGGATAGATATCTTTAGAGGTAGATTAATATTGTGGAGACTATACATAATATCTTAAGCTATTCCCAGTCGTCTAATGACTTATAGGCAAGAATCTATGGGTTTTGCTACCAAGAAAGGTGAACCTCTCCAAGATCTCTACATTCCTTTCAAGAACGGCAACCTGCTATTCTCTTACGTCACAAAGAAAACCTAAAAAAAATTATCCAGGCTTGAAATTTTATTAGATTCATTTCTTCATTCACCGACTAATTTAAATTCTAGAACGAGTTCTGCTGTGACTACAGCATCGACGATAAGTTCTGTGTCAATGATCGAGGCGTAATCAGTGCGAGTTTTGCATTAACAGGTGGTCACAGTTCTGTTTAGTATTCAATTCATCCCCGCAATTAAAAGCAATGGAGCCAGGACACATTCTTGCTCCATCCCGGATCGCACCAGGAAGCTGAAAACCTTGGTAAATGCCTTCTGTGGCATGCAACGAAATAACAGTGCAAGGAATAGAGGCTAAGGGTGGAACATGATGATAATGAGAACGAAAAGAAAGAAGAAAATGGAAGAGAAGAAGAAGGAGAGCGATATGTGTGTAGGAAGAAATGTTCCAAGGTGTGTGTGAAGGAGAGTCGGAGGAATTGGCTCGGTGTTAGAAAACGATGAATAACAGGAAAATGGTGTGCATTGTGTTATGATTAGAGATTCTGTGCTTACCCAGGTACTAGAAATCAGAGAGAGAGAGAGAGAGAGAGAGAGAGAGAGAGAGAGAGAGAGAGGGAGAGAGTGATCGTTTCGTAGGGATTGTAAGATGAAGCTATGAAAAAAATAAATAAATAAAACGAAAAATGGAGAGGCTGGATTTGAGGAGGCAGAAGTTGAGGAAGCTAGCTTGAGTCCAGCAAACGTCGTTCTCAACGGAGATGCCAAGGACAACTGATTCACTTTTATGAATTTCGACCTGGAAATAGTCTATTTCCCGCAGGGCGAGTAAGACGTACAACGTGAGAATTCTGGAAACCCAAAGAAAGAAGAACAGGAGGAGGAAGAGGAAAAAAGAGAAAGAGGAAGCGGAGATGTTTCTGGAATGGAATAGGAAAGGTGAAATGTATAGGAACTGTTAAAGGGGGAGTGATGGGAAGGAAAGGGACGATTGAGAATGAGGCAGATAAGAAGGCTAGTATGGAGGGGTTTAAAGGGGTGAAGCGTGAGCACAATTAGGGGGGGAAAGGGGGGGAGAGGAAGGGGAAAGGGAGAGACCAGTGTGGACGCTGCAAATTAGTTGTGTATCAAGTGGTTCCCAGACAATCACCCAACCCTCCCGTATCCCCCCTTCCCCCCTTCCCCCCTTCCCCCTTCCCCCCTTCCCCCCTTCCTTCCCTCTTCCCCCTTCCCCCCTCCTTCCCCCCTTCCTTCCCCCTTCCCCCCTCCTTCCCCCCTTCCTTCCCCCCTTCCCCTCCTTCCCCCCTTCCCCCTTCCTTCCCCCTTCCCCCTTCCCCTCACCTTCCTCCTCCCCCTCACCTTCCTCCTCCCCCTTCTCCCTTCCCCCTTCCCCTTCCCCCTTCCCCCTCCTTCCACTCCCTCTTCCCCACTTCCTCCTCCCCCTCCCCCCTCACCTTCCTCCTCCCCCTCCCCCTCACCTTCCTCCCTATCCCTCCCACTGCTTGTTACGCTACCCGCTTCGGGCACTGAGGGAGATTTCCAATTTGTTTTGTCATCTCTCCACCGCCATAGGGAAATAATAGGGTGAAGGTGGAGGACGTGGTAGGGAGTGTGGAGGTGGCCCCACTGCAATTAGTGTTGAAAGGGGACGTAGGTACTTACTAAGGTGGCTCGTGTCTTGACAGAGGAATTGTGACGTTGGGACTCTCGGAAGCCTTCGAGGGAGACACGGCACCGGTTTTGAGTTCTTCATCGTGAGATCTTATTCGAACTTACTAAAATCGCCCAGCGTTAAAATAAAACGTTTAAGGAATTTACTTGAATGTTTTGGTTATTACAAAGGATTACAAAGGCGGAGCATGCCGACAGGAGACCTTTTGATCCATATATCTATGTGTATATCAAATAACAGATCAAACTTTATCCGCCTATCCTTTTTTCGGAAGGAGATCGAAGATGAAGTCTTCGAGGTGAATTTCCGAAGTCGCCGTAAAGATGAAAGTCGGCAACCGGATTATGGCTCGAGACAACTTGCCGATTCCGGTTGCTAGCCAATCATAGAGGCCCGATTTACCCGCGGCGGGTCTTCCCGACGGCGGATGCTGCTGGCAATAGGGTTACGAGCCCTGTGTGAACGGCTCTTATGTTGCATGAGCTAAGAACAGTGTCTTGAATAATGCAGACAAGAAATTTATATATATATATACATATATATATATATATATATATATATATATATATATATATATATATATATATATGTAGAGACATTGGGACAAATTATGGAAAGGTGGATGGGGGAAACACGGGTCTTTATCTGAATTTCGAGTTTATTCCTGACCGGTTTCGCTTACAATAGCT
>NC_134819.1:28406907-28409407 GCF_046742065.1 Oratosquilla oratoria
ATTAATAGAATAAACATATAATGATAAATAGTAAACAAATACTAATAAATAATGATGAATGAATAGATAAGATAAACTATGATAAATGGCAGGCATTACAGCATATTGTTTAGGTGTTTATTTAAATGAATCTTAAAAGTTCAAACCGGACTACAGTGCACTGCCTTTGCAAGAAGTTTATTCCATTCATTTACTACATGGTTGGCGAAGTTGTTCCTACTCACTTCCAAATTAGATCTATTTCCTTACAGTTTGAGACCATTATTCCTTGTCTGATTTGCATTCAATGTGAAAATTTCGTCACTCTGTTGTCAATTTCCTTAAGAATCTTGAAGTC
The DNA here is from genome assembly GCF_046742065.1 of Oratosquilla oratoria. Lineage (NCBI taxonomy): Eukaryota > Metazoa > Arthropoda > Malacostraca > Stomatopoda > Squillidae > Oratosquilla > Oratosquilla oratoria. Next base: position 28,407,245 of record NC_134819.1, read on the forward strand.
CTATATCGAATCACCCCTGAGTTTTTTTTTTTTTTTTTTTAACATATCGAAATGGGTCCCCTGATGTTGATGGGATATTGCTTTAGCTGAATAGATTCGCTTTACAGCAAGAGTTGTTAATAAGTTTTAGAACTGGTTTATAGGCATCCCAGTAAAGACATTTTCCCTGTAACTAACTCCATGAATTCTGTGGCGCAGTGTGTAGATTGTGTTGTCCTTTACAACAGACATTTTTATTCTGCTGAAGAAGGGTTTTCTGGCCTATGAACGGGGTCGTGATCATTGGGATCCTTGTTCAGATTGGTGGGCCACGCTCAACCCCATTAGTCCTCGCCTGATTGAAATCTCCTGTCGTAACTGAGAACAGTTGCATCATTGTAATCAAGAGTGTTCGGCAGAACATGGTCCCTGCTTTGAACATGTTCACTCGATGATAGGAAGACCCACTTCACACCTGAATAAACTAATCTGTCACAAGGTAAAAAAAAAAAAAAAAAAAGTGTTAAACCTGTTATGAGGCAGAACCAAAAAACCCACAAAGAGAAAGACACCAAGAGAAAATATGTTAAGCGAACGAATTTAAAACTAATCAGCCAAAAACCCACCGAGTTGAAAGGTAAATATTCGATCGAGACCCACATGGAGACAGAGTCAAAAGTCCCCCCTTAGAGTTGAATAAAATCACCTGGCGGCAGGCACAATAGAAGTACGAGTTGAGGTGGTTAGTTGCTGAAGACCCTCAACTTTAGAGTTCGAAGACCAAAAGTTTGATCCGCGCGCGATGAAGCCCTGAGGGGCCAAGAATGATCGAATTAGACCCTTTTTTCAAAATTTCCTTGGCTCAACTTTTCAAAAACTTTTCGTAAACAAATTTTCAAGTTTTTTTTTTTTTGGGGGGGGCTCTCTGGTTTTCTGTGGATCATAAGCTAGATGCGTGATCGACAGCTGTTATTATACAGGATTAGACCTCTTACCTCGTATGGATTGATCAATGGATACACTGGCGCGCGCGCACACACACACACACACACACACACACACACACACACACACACACACACACACACACACACACACACACACACACACACACACACACACACACACACACACACACACGTATGTATATGTGTGCATGTTTGCATTATCTATGCATGGAATATATATGTCCACACGTGATCTGTGATTAATCCAGAATTCGATCATGATATGGATTGACTTGATTAGCTTTGCCGAATTTCAAGGAATCCACATCTAATCTGATCATATCTTGCTTCCAAAAGCGACGATTATGTCAACGTTGCATATGTACAGTTCATGTTTATTTCAGTATAACTTGGCGTAAATGTTCTTCGCTTTTGTTCTTCGTGTTCTTGGGTGCCTTCAACTAAGACTGTTACTGAAACAGGTGCTCTGAAATTTTGTTCTTAGCCATTTTAAAATAAAAAATTGTCTAGTGTCACTGTTAAGTTTGTTTTACAGAGGTCATTTGTCAAAAATATTTTCTTAAGTTTCCCTACCATTCTTTTCTGACATAAATGGATTTGTTATTATTGTAAGCTTCGAATTCTATAAGGGAATTAACCATTTTTTGTTTTGTGTGGCACATTTTCTTTCGTTTCGTCTGCTGTCAAGAGATTTTATTCATATTTATGGTAAACTCTCTTTACCGAAAGAGTTTCAGCCAATATTGATTAACTCTTTCCGAATAAACTAGTAATTTCAACAAATTGACTGACATGAGAATAAACGGAAAAACGTCTGAAATGAGCTTGGGGTTCTTGCCACTCAAAACACGCATCATGTTTGATTTTCGTTTCTTCCAAAAATGTTGAAAAGAAAATGAATCTATTTTTTGTAGTTATTAAATTTATTTTATTTATATTCGTTTGTTTATATGTTTATTCACTTGTTTGTCTATTTTCTTTGGATATTTGTGCCACTCCTTTATGAACTGAGATGGAAAATAGAGGGAGTTTTGAGAAGAGGAGTTGGGAAGAGAAAGAGAATGGGGGAAGAGAAAGTAAATGGGGAAGAGAAAGTAAATGGGGAAGAGAAAAAATGGGGAAGAGAAAGAGAATGGTAAAGAGAAAGAGAATGGGGAAGAGAAAGAAGTTGGGAAGAGAAAAATAAGTTGAGAAGAGAATGAGATTGGGGAAGAGA
>NC_134819.1:28429407-28436907 GCF_046742065.1 Oratosquilla oratoria
CCAATTCTCGTGGGCGGGGGTATGTAAGGTCACAGCATCACCCATAGATCGGTCATATATGAGCTCTGAGCTCTCTTCCGGAAAGGAAATAGCTGTCGATCACGAGTCCAACACGTGGTCCAAGACCATGGTGATGAATTACACACACACAGACATACACACACGCGCGCGCGCGCACACACACACACACACACACACACACACACACACACACACACACACACACACACACACACACACACACAGGTGTTCATTATTATGATATCGATAAGATAAGAGAGTAACATGACGATAGTATCAAACACATGACAAAACAAATTCTGGAAATAGTTTCGTAAAAAGAAATATAATTGCTAACATTCCCAATTACAAAGGCACCTCGTTATTCAGTCCTGAAGGCACATGAAAGCTAATTAGGACTTTCCAGCTTATTTGTGAATGTCTTTCTGAGAAAAAAATTTCCGCGAATGCAGTCGAATGAGCAACTTACAAGAAGACTCGCATACTGCACATGTAGTATGTGTCTCAATATCCTGGAGGGACTAAAAGGCAAGGCCGGGTGTAATACCCTTGAAATTGATATTGCACTCTCTCTTCCTCTCTCTCTCTCTCTCTCTCTCTCTCTCTCTCTCTCTCTCTCTCTCTCTCTCTCTCTCTCTCTCTCTCTCTCTCTCTCTCTCTCTCTCTCTCTCTCTCTCTCTCTCTCTATGTATGTTTGTATGTAAGTGCAGTATACACGTGTATATGTATCTATATGTCTGTATGTCTATTTATCTACCTGTCTGTCTCTCTCTCTCTCTCTCTCTCTCTCTCTCTCTCTCTCTCTCTCTCTCTCTCTCTCTCTCTCTCTCTCTCTCTCTCTCTCTCTCTCTCTCTCTCTCTCTCTTTCCTCTCTGTATCTATCTATATCTATCTATCTATCTTCCTCTGCCTGTCTGCCTATATCTGTATGTACCTGACTCTCTGTCTATCTGTCCGTCGGTTTGTTCATTTATCTATTTGTCTATCTACCTATCTTTCTGTATGTGTCTGTCAGTCTGTCTCTGTCTGTCTATCTGTCTGTCTCTGTCTATCTCTTTGTCTTTGTCTCTGTCTGTCTATCTCTCCCTCCCCCTCCTCCTCCCTCCCTATCTCTCTCCCTTTTATCCTCCTTCCTTCTCTCTTCTGCCCCAGTGTGACACAAGGAACGGCTCGGGAGTCCTGTGAATTCTATTGCTGGTGTTTATTACGGAAACAAAGGCCAGGGCCTGTCCTCCCGGCACAGCGTTGCTGCTTGAGCAGATAAGGGAAGTCTTAAACTCTCGTGTTCTTGCGGCAGAAACCCACGCAAGAATGCACTCCTGGTAAAAACGTATCCACGACAGGAATGCACCATGCCATGTATGGATTGTTTTATGCTGTGTTGCTTTGTCAAAAAGGTCTGTTTCATGTCTATACTGGAAGAGAGCTTTCTGATTCGCTTTCTTGGTTTATTTTCACTTGTTAAGTGTCATGTCTGTCTTCCTGTATATATATATTTTTTTCTGAAAGATTTAGTGATATGTAATCCATCATATATTCAATCTTACATGGGTTACTGTACTGTACAAACACGTGTATATCATGGAGATGGGTTGCCTTTGTGTGTGTGTATGTGTGTGTGTGTGTGTGTGTGTGTGTGTGTGTGTGTGTGTGTGTGTGTGTGTGTGTATGTGTGTGAGAGAGATTCACCATTGTCTTGGATCACGTGTTGGACTCGTGATCGACAGCTATATCCCTCCCGGAAGAGGGCTCAGAGCTCATTTATGGCCGATCTATGGGTAATGCTGTCACTTTACACGCACACACAGCCCCAGCTCCCCACCCACGAGAGTTGGAGTAATGACCCACAGCGCAGTTATACTGAAATTATTTCAGCCCTGGGCAGGATTCGAACCCGGACTGCCGTAGTGGCGGCCGCGAACGCTATCACTGCGCCACGAGTCGTGTGTGTGTGTGTGTGTGTGTGTGTGTGTGTGTGTGTGTGTGTGTGTGTGTGTGTGTGTGTGTGTGTGTGTGTGTGTGTGTGTGTGTGCATGTGTGTGCGTGCGTGCGTGCGTGCGTGTTCTCATGTATAGGAGGCTGAAGAGATTTATGTGCGCGAGTGTTTATGCGTTGTAATTTCCCCGACCAAAGTTGTCGTCCCCAACCGCAGCTCAGCCACTTCCATGAGCCAGAGTGCCTCCTAATCCCTTTGGCCCCTTGGGGTGCCATGGAGATGAATGAAATAGCCTTGCGATGCACAGAAGAAAAGGAAAGTTGTCCCCCTTTACGGACAAGGTCAAAAGAGGTCATGTCTCCCAGAAGGTCCCCATGAAGATGAACTTAGTAACTTTGCAGTTCCAAGAATATACAAGGGAAAACAGGTCACCCGGCACTGAAGGGGTGGACTTGCCGTCTTCCCTAAATTACCTTAACGACAAAACCCAAACCCACCTCTGGCGACCCAGAACCCTTAGGGGCCTCCGCCCGGTCACCGCAAAGGGACTCCCTCCCTCCTGGCACCTGGTTCTGTGTGCGCGCGCGAGTCAAACACGCCCTCAGGAGCTACCCGAAGAGGAAGACCAAGAACCACAGGCCCGTGGAACGATTCGTGAGGGACAAGTTAAACAATGTGGAGGCAGGATACAGCAGACTCTTTCTCTCTCGCTGTATCTATAATTAGCACGCGGTATACATCCCACATGCAGGACCCGTTCGGGTAGGGCTTCTGCGGCGTGGAGCGGCAACTGGAGAGGCTGTTTATGAATTCATCCAAAGAAGAGAACAAATCAGGAAAAACTCGTTTATAATTAGGGAGGCTCTTTCATTCCCCCAACTCACACCCACATCTACACCCACACCCACACCCACACCCTCTTCGAACTCACGAGCTCACTCATAACAGCGAGAAAATTTTAACTTTTCAATTATGTATTGATAGTATGATAACAAAGTCTTCTTTGGGTCAGTACAAGACAGTCACGGAAAACCTGCATTAAAAGATGTACGAGTATAGTTACAGAGAAGAGGTAGTGACAATAGGTCACCAATAGACAGGAATGGACTCGGTTATCTGTTAAGGTGAACAGTGATGTTACGTAACTCGCTCATGATATTTTACTTCGGAATTATCATAATTCGCGTATCGTAATGTTCGCGGTATTCGTAACACGGAAGTGGTAATATTCGTGGTTTTCGAAGTTGGTGGGGGAATGTCCACAGCTGTAACCGCAGAGAAGACAAATGGTAACAGTTGCGTTGTTTGTTTTTGTTTTTCTCTCAAACGATGACAAAAGGACGATGACGACGCCACAAAACATCCTTCTGGTACTATCATCCTGGATAAAATCTCCATACGTTCTTGAAATCCAAGGAAAAATTTCACCCGATACGGAAATGTTCTGGCGCATTTCACGGACTTGAATAGAACGACCCAACGACGATTGGGATCTAAGGAAAGGTTCTACCTTGTACAGAAGATACCATCGGACAAATTTAGATTTAAGAATGAAATAGGAAAGATTTGGTTTACTAATAGGATGGTCAACGAATGAAATAGACTTAATAACTATGTAGTGAGCGCTGAAACTATCGGTAGTTTTAAGAAACAGTTAGACAACTTTATGGATGGGGGATGGCAGGTGGTAATAGACATGGAACTGCCTAGTGTAGGCCTTCTAGTCTCTTGCAGTCTCCTTCATTCTTATGTTCTTATGATACCGAGTCAATCCCCAACACGAAATGTTTGTCAGGATTGATGATTAATCAATTCCACGAGAAAGTAGATAAGAGTAGCAGATGAAGAATTGACTCTCACATTTTCACGTATTTGTGACTGAATATACTGTATGTCCTTGGCTACCCCCCGTGTAGGGGGAAAAAGCCTTTGGTATATGTATGTATGAATTTGTACTATCATGTTCCCATGCGTACGGGTAACGAAGGCAATTTGTAGTCTTTGGTGGCTGTTAGGGATCGAACCCAGGTCTACATGATCACGAGATGTGGTCAGACTGGATTTTTTTTTTTTTTTTTTTTTTTTTTACTTATTGTGAATAAGCGCAGTAACAGCAGAGATCTCTCCTTTGGGTGAATATAATTGTTTGAATTATTGTTTACAGGAGACATGCTATTTGGTCTAAGTTGTGAATATTGTAATAGGAATCGTGGTTACTGTAATCAAAGTCTGTCGTGGATGAACGGACAAAATCACAATAGGTAGGTTAGGTTAGTTTAGGTTATGTTAGCTTAGGCTAGGTTAGCTTAGGTTAGGTTAGGCTAGGTTAGGTTAGGTTAGGTTAGGTTAGGTTAGAGTTAGGTTAGGTTAGAGTTAGGTTAGGTTAGAGTTAGGTTAGCTTAGGTTAGGTAAGATTAGGTTAGGTTTGGTTAGCTTAAGTTAGGTTAGCTTAGGCTAGGTTAGGTTATGTCCTCCCCTCCCCCAATTTTCCTGTTGGGGTTTTTGTCTGTTATTCAGATTGGGGTTTTGTCCGTCGGGGTTTTGTCATGTGTCCGTGACGTAGACTAAACCACGTCAACACGGTGATGCACCTTATTCATTTATTCAGTTCTGTTTGTTCATTTTATCCTAATGGTTGGTAAATTGGTTGATAGTTTATTTATCTATTAATGTGTTATGCCTTTATTCGTTTTTTATTCATTAATGCATTTATCTATATGTGTATATAGATGTATGCATGTGTGTTTGTGTATGTGTGTGTTTGTGTACATGTGTGTGTGTGTGTGTGTGCGTTTGTATGTGTATGTGTGTGTGTGTGTGATTCACCTTGGTCTTTGGATCACGTGTTGGACTCGTGATTGACAGCTATTTCCCTCCCGGAAGAGAGCTCAGAGCTCGTATGACCTTACACGCACACACACACACAACTCCCCGCCCACGAGAGTTGGAGTAACGACTCGAAGTGCAGCGATACTGAAATTATTTCAGCCCTGGGCAGGATTCGAGCCCAGACCGCCGTAGTGACAGTCGGAGACTCTACCAACTGCGCCACCGAGTCGTGTATGTGTGAGTGTGTGTGTATGTGTGTGTGTATGCGCGCGCGTGTGTACATGCGTACGTGTGAATGATTATTTCAAGAGTAGAAGATTTTATGCATTTAAGGAAGAGAAACTCCAACCTGATGGAGTTTCGGTCAATGGGAAACCTTCATCAGTTCGAAGTCCGTCGCTGAAATTGACAAAGTCGTCTCTTCTTGGCCTCGCCGTAGGTCTTCGAGGTCTTCAAGGTCTTCAAGGTCTTCAAGGTCTTCAAGGTCTTCGAGGTCTTTGAGATCTTCAAGGTCTTCGAGATCTTCGAGGTCTTCAAGGTCTTCGAGGTCTTCGAGGTCTTCAAGATCTTTGAGGTTTTCGAGGTCATCGAAGTCTTCAAGGTCTTCGAGGTCTTTTCAAGGTCTTCGAGGTCTTTTCAAGGTCTTCGAGGTCTTCAAGATCTTTGAGGTCTTAGAGATCTTCGAGGTCTTCAAGGTCTTCGAGGTCTTCAAGGTCTTCGAGGTCTTCGAGGTCTTCGAGGTCTTCAAGGTCTTTGCTCTTCATCGTGTGACATTACACGAACGCCTTCTTCGGCAAGTGCGCCTGCGCGTCCTTGACTGCATCGCCGTCTTCTTACAGAACCACCATTATCGCTATTGTCATCGACATCGTCGTCCATATCTTCGTCGTCGTCGTTGTTGTCGTCGCCATAGTCATCGTCATCGTCATTATCTACAGCATCATCACTTTCGTCATTGTCGTCATCATCACTATCATCATAGTCATCATCACCGTCTTTGCTGTCGTCGTCGTCGTCGTCGTCATCATCATCATCATCATCATCATCATCATCATCATCATCATCATCATCATCATCATCATCATCATCATCATCATCATCATCATCATCATCATCATCATCATCATCATCATCATCATCATCATCATCACCATCACCATCACCACCACCACCACCACCACTACTGCCACAATCACCACCACCATTATTTCACTACAACCACCACCACCGTCGTCTTTGTCTTCCTCCTTCTCCTCCTCCTCCTCCTCATCATCATCATCATCACCACCACTACCACAATCACCACCACCATTATTTTCCTTCTTTTTTTCTATTTTTTCTATTTTTTTTCTTTCTTTTCCTCCGTTTTCTTCCTCTAACTCCTTTTTCGTCTTTTCCTCTTTCTCATCTTTCTTTTCCTCGTTTTCCTATTGTTCATTCTTTTTCTTTCCTTTTTTTTTTCTCTGTTCTCCTCTTCCTCCGTTTTCTCCTCCCCCTCCACCTCCTCCACCACCTTCTCCTTATCCTCCTCCTCCTCCCCTCCACCTCTTCCTCCCCTCCACCTCTTCCTCCCCTCCACCTCTTCCTCCTCCTCCTCCTCCTCCCCCTCCAACTCCATATCCTCCTCCTCTTTCTCCTCTTCCTCGTCCTCCTTGCCCTCCTCATCCTCCACCTCCTCTTCCACATCCTCCACCTCCTCTTTCTCCTCATCGTCGTCCTCCTCTTCCTCCTCCCCAGCTTCTTCCAACTACATCTGCTCCTTTCATTCCCCTCTTCTTCTCTTCTTCCTCCTACTCCTCTTACTATCCTCCTCTGTCTCCTCCCCCTCTTCCTCCTTATCCTCTTCCTCCTCCTCCTTTTCCTCCTCATCCTCATCCAACTACACATCCTACTCCTCTTCTTCTCCTCCTCCTCTTCGTCTTCTTCCAGCAACACACCACTATGACATTCTGGATTTGATTTTGACGTTATCTCCCCTTTGTGGTCATCGATAGTCATCAATATGAAGTGCAGAACCTTCCTTTGTCGCTCTTCAGGTCTGCTGCGAGCGAAGAAGACAGAAACAGAAGCTCAGAGTTTCTGGACTCTTTGGTGGTCGGGAGGGTTCTCAGGAGCTGAAGAAGCTCGTCTGGCTTCTCCCAGATCGCAGACATTAAACTAATCTCCCGAAGAGAAAGAATCAAACGAGATTAAGTTTTTAACCCTTTAGGACCAAGAAGCTTCTCTATAACCAAATAAACCGTCTGATATCAACGAGAACAAGTTTATTTAATTTCTTAACTGGATAAGATTAAGAAGGTACTATTGAACTGTAACTTTATTTCCTCATTGCTTATTGTATGCTGTAGGCTGTAGTTACTAATTTTTTTTATCGAAAAAGAATGTTTTGAGGAATCAAGTCTTTGTAATCTAAGCTGTAATCTCTTCGCAAACAAGAGGTTGTCATAGAGATTAATAGAATAGTCTGAGAATAACCAGGACGAGTGGGAGAGGGTCACATGCCAAAAAGGATTATGACTGAGTAAAACATGATGCTTAGGTAAAAATTTGTTTTGCTGCGGCCGAAGCCGTCACGCAGAGCTATGAAAAGGATAATACGAGTTAAAATGTGATGTTGAGGGAAGATATGTTTGTCACGTGTATGTCTGTCTGTCTGTCTGTGTCTATACCTGTATGCCTGTCTGTCTGTCACTCTATGTGTCTGTCTGTCTCTG
>NC_134819.1:28441907-28446907 GCF_046742065.1 Oratosquilla oratoria
TATCACAGTATTGGAGGACTTAATGATATATTTTCTAACTTGAAAAAATACTTCTTGCATATATTATACTCGGGCATGAATAGCATACTGTTTATTTCTTTATATACTTATTCTCGTTTTTTTACCGTCCCTGTCTTTATGTATACGTTTGTTCGTTTTCGTTTTTTGTATTCTATTTGTCAATTTATTTTCTTTTCCGTTTATTCACCCTATCTCATCTTATTCTTATATCTTATAATTATCGTTATTGTCATTATCATTATCATTATTATCGTTATAATTTTATTATTATTATCATCCTTATCGTTATCATCTTAATTATCATTATCTTTATCATTATCATCATTATCGTTATCATTTTAATTATCTTTATATTTATTATCATCATTATCATTGTCTTTATTATCATTATCATATATATGTTTCTCTTTTCTTTCTTTTTTTCGCTCTCTCACTTGAGTCTTCGAAGAGCCGTGACCTGAATTTCCACTCAGTCATTCCGGATGAAGACCTCATCCAGGAGATGAAAAGGAAATCCATCTCCCGCAGCAGCAGCACGCCCTCATGTCGTCGTGGCCGCTGAGGCGAAGTTCGAGAGCTCGCAAACAACCCCGTCAGGTGACGACCCGGCAAAAACTTTGATGCATGTCGGTATTACTCAGGGAGCGAGGAGGAGGAGGAAGAGGAGGAGGAAGAGGTGGAGGAAGAGGAGGAGCTGGGGGAGGTGGAAGAGGAGGAGGAGGAGGAAGAGGAGGAGGAAAGACGATGAGGAAGATGAAGAGGACGAAAGAAGAGGAGGCGAATGGGGGAAGAGAAATAGGTACGAGAAAGAAAGAGAAGGAGGAGGAGGAGGAGGAGGAGGAAAGACGATGATAAAGATGAAGAGGACGAAAGAAGAGGAGGCGAATGGGGGAAGAGAAATAGATACGAGAAAGAAAGAAAAGGAGGAGGAAGAGGAGCGTGAATAAGAAAAGGAAGAAGAGGAGGAAGAAGAAGAGAAGGAAGAGGAGTAGAAGGATATGAAGAGGAAGATACAAGGAAAGAGTAGGAGAGTGTAAAGAAAGAGGAGGAGGAGGATATGGGGAAAGAGGAGGAAGAAGAGAAGGAAGAAGAAGAATAGCAAGAGAAGCAACCTGGTTTATAACATGGTATTGTCGAAGATGAGGTAATAAACAGGAAGAGTAATTGGAGCTGGAAGAAGGAGGAGGAGGAGGAGGAGGAGGAAGAGGATGAGGAGGAAGAAGAGGAGAGGAAATGTAACAGCTGAGAGGAGGAAGAAATGAATGAGAGGACGTAGGAAAAGGAAAATGATTTTTCATCAACATTTTTCTCCACTCTATGGATGAAGTTGGGGAGGAAGCAGTTGTTATAAAAGGGAGATGACGTCAGGACATGACTTGGGAAGGCGGGAGATGGGACCCATCACCATAATGTCTTCTCAGTTATTGTGGATGTATGTATGTGTGTAGGTGTATGTACATGTGTGCGTGTGCGTGCGTGTGTGTGTGTGTGTGTGTGTGTGTGTGTGTGTGTGTGTGTGTGTGTGTGTGTGTGTGTGTGTGTGTGTGTGTGTTCGCACTCATGCCCGTGTGTCCACATTTGCACACATTTATTCTGAAAAAGATGAGCCTGACAGACAGGTACAGACAGGAACAAACGGACAGACATGACAAGCTTTTGGTCAGGTTGAAAGAAGTGGGGGATGGGTGGGCGGTCGGACAGACAGACGAACAGACAGACAGACACACCGACACGCCTCATGGGCGGACGAAGTGGGAGAGGAGACACTGCATGCAGACGTGTCAGATGATAAATCAAGACATAATTCGTCCGTCGCGCCTCAACGCAGATAAAACAACTCAAGAGCGGCCGCGCGCACCACGGGCGGCGGGCCCTCGGGCTCACGGGCAATCGGGCCGGGAAAGAGAGAGAAAAGAGAAGAGAGGAGGAGAGAGAGGAACACAAAGGAAGAACAAACTACAGCAGGCCTACTGGCCCTAACGAGGCTGTTTGTGTTTACTATACTAAGCTACTGTTAAGAAAGCAGGGCAACTAGGTGATAGAAGGTGGACTAACACTACTGCTACCACTATCCTATGTGGAATGGGTGTATGTGTTTATGTTTACTATACTAAGCTACAGTTAAGAAAATAGGGCGACTAGGCGATAGAAGATGAACTAACACTACTGTTACCACTATCCTATGTGGAATGAGTGTATGTGTTTGTGTTTACTATACTTAGCTACAGTTAAGAATACAGGGCGACTAGGCGATATAAGATGAATTAGCACTACTATTGCCACTATCCTATGTGGAATGGGTGTATGTGTTTGTGTTTACTATACTAAGCTACAGTTAAGAAAAAAGGGTGAGTAGGCAATAGAAGATGAACTAGCACTACTGTTACCACTATCGTATGTGGAATGGGTGTATGTGTTTGTGTTTACTATACTAAGCTACAGTTAAGAAAACAGGGCAACTAGGCAACAGGTGAACTAACACTACTGCTACCACAATTTCATGTGGAATGGGTGTATGTGTTTGGCAGCTAGGTGATAGAAGATGAACTAATACTACTACCACTATTCTATGTGGAATGGGTGTATGTCAACGACAGGGAGTCAGGGTGGAGTGAGGTACGGGAGGATAAGGGAATGCCAGTGAGTGTCTGTCTGTGGTAAACGGTATGGCAGGTCTTCCCGGTGCCAGAAAGCATCCCAAGTGTCGTGACATTCTAGGATTTACTGGGGCTTTTTTGTTGCCCAAGGGGGTTTGTCATGCGTGCGTGTGCGCATGTGTGTGACGGAGCAACGCGTTTTTGATTATTTATATATATCACACGGTCTGTTTTTCTTCTCCGAGACTCGACGTCTACATTAGTATATACATATGTATGTTCGCGTGCGTCTGCAATTGCGATGTGTATCTGCATAGGCATGTCCGTTTCTCCATATTTTTTTTTTTTTTTTTTTTTTTTTTTTTTTTTTATCCTCGTGTTAGGGGAGGAAGATTTCAATCATGATGTCATCGCAATTTTTTTTTTTTTTTTTTTTAGGGTATCATTTGTCAAAATTCTGTCATCGTACAAACCGTTACATGGACAAAGGTACCCCTAGTAACTGAACGAAAGCTTCTTGTAATAGGAAACTAGTGAGCGCTGTAATAACCAACGAAGAGCATCAATTCGATGACCTGTTTGTTGGCGTCTCAAGACATCTACGATGAAGAGTTCAGGGAAACATGCAGGATCAATCCTGATCCATTGCAGGTCTCCCAATTGGGTACTACAGAAATGATAATATGTTTTAAAGTCACAAAGTCCCGCCTATCGGAGGGCTAAGACGGTGCCCCTCATAGAGGCTATGTAGCATGGAATTTAAAGAACCATGCCCTTGGTTCAACTTCGCCGGTGGTAGGGTTCGAGCCGCCATCCCCTCGAACTTCGCCGCAAGTAACAGCGTCTTAAACCGCTCAGCCAGTGAGCTTACATAAACTACAGGGATAAATACAAAATAATCTGTCTGTAGGTAGAAGAAAAGAAAGTGTGATTACCCCAGGAGACGCTTATATGCAACCATTGTCATCACCTTAACCCTTGGTCCTCAGTCTGCCTGGGCAAGGAGGAAACGCCAGGAGTTGTTGGCCTCGAACTCGGGCCCATAGCATGCGAGGCAGGGAAGGACGCACAGCGTTACCGGGCACACAAATCGGTGTAAGACTTTCCTAAGTTTAATTTCATTTGGAAGGGATTCAGATGAATAATTGTCCGATAATTATCATAATTAGCCGTTCTTTTGGACTTATTAAGGTTAATAAGCCTACGATATCCAAATTTCTGTTTTATTTCAAGGAATATATATCTTCACAAATGTTACTCCAGTACCCAGGGTATTTTGTTTTCGTTCTGTTTCTTCCAGAATTATTCACTCAATTTAACGTGTGTAACGTATGTAATGTATAATGTAACGTATGTAACGTATGTAATGTATGTAACGTGTGTAACGTATGTATGTAATGTATGTAATGTATGTACCGTATGTAATGTATGTAACGTATGTAATGTATGTAGCGTATGTAATGTAACGTATGTAACATATGTAATGTATGTAACGTATGTAATTATGTAACGTATGTAATATATGTAACGTCTTGGGAGAAGAAGTAAGAAAGGAGGGAGAAAGGGATTGAGGGAATCTGGGAGCTTCTGAACCTTGTAAGGCTACGGACGCACGAGAGGCTGTTTAGCCGCTCAACCGCTGCGGCTGTTTAGCCGTTTTTATAGAACACACTACTTTTAATGGAATTGCGCGCATTAGTTTCTTAACCGCTAATGCGCGCAATTCCATTAAAAGTAGTGTGTTCTATAAAAACGGCTAAACAGCCGCAGCGGTTGAGCGGCTAAACAGCCTCTCGTGCGTTTCATCCTTAACGGAAGAGTCTGCCTGAGAGCTCGCTGGCATATCAACAGGACTTCCATGGTCTCAGGTCAGCCGGGTGGGTTGACCTCTATAGCTTAGAGTCTTAACTTGTTGACCCCGTGCCCGGGACTGACTATCTTTATGAAGTCAATATTTCAGGGTTTGTGGTAAGACCTATAAGGAACAGGCACGCAATGTTGTTTTCATGATTTGGGACTAATTTCCTCTTAAAGAAGAATGCGGATCATAATAATTATTAACATTGACCAGTTCTTCATTCTGATACTCTTTTTGTTAAGACTATCTTTCACTAAATTTACGACTCCAATGATGAAGTCGCTGGTTATTGGCAAGAACATAGGGTTTAACTTTGTGTAAAATGAGAAAAAAAAAACCGTAGCAGTCAGAATGCACTTACGTGATTTAAGAAATAAGAAATATATAATTCAGTGCGGTTGGAAAGTTACAAACGTGTTTTTCGATAACACGAGTAAGGCAAAGTCTCCCCCAGTTTCAAATAAACTGGCAAGAGTTGCAGGACTTGAAGTTTTTTTTTGGCTAACTTTAGATAGTTTTGATAG
>NC_134819.1:28451907-28459407 GCF_046742065.1 Oratosquilla oratoria
ATGAATGCATTTGTAAAGTAGGATGTGTGTGTGTGTGTGTGTGTGTGTGTGTGTGTATGTTATGAGTGTATGTGTACACGTGTGCGTCTGTGTGTATGCGTGTGTACGCGTGTGTATGCGTGTGTACGCGTGTGTATGCGTGTGTACGCGTGTGTATGCGTGTGTATGCGTGTGTACGCGTGTGTATGCGTGTGTACGCGTGTGTACGCGTGTGTATGCGTGTGTACGCGTGTGTACGCGTGTGTATGCGTGTGTGCATACGCACGTCGAGTCTAGAACGAAAGAAGAGCTTCTGAGGTTGCCACCTATCTTTACAGTAACGTGTGAAAACTCCTTTTTCTTCACAACTTCTCTCGCGCTTTTTTCTTCCTCGCCACTCAGGACTGTGTTTACACATGAACACCTTCACCATGGAGACATATTCTACGTATCTTTTTCTCCTGCTTGATGTCAGTCGATTTGATTCAGCTAAGAGAGGGACACCAGGCTGAACTAGCGTCTCTTGATCGAGAGCCACTTTTACCCTAAGATGAATGCAATCGTCTGGTATTGGCCAGAATAGAATATGTAAAGTATGTCACAAGAGTCTTGTATATCCACCCCGAGGAGTAAGTTCCCTTGGTTATGATGACGGTCTTCACACATTTTATTCTGGCTAACGCTGGTCAGTTTTAGTCGTCTGAGGCTTGACCCAGGATTGAAGGGTTGAGATTGATTCATTGCTGTGATAATTCTCTTTTTCGATTTTGTTCTGGGAAAATGCGAACGATTTTACTCACCTTGGTAACCAGTCACGCTGAGCTTGCGACCTGTTTCCGACCACCGGCGACCAGGTGGTCGGCGACCAGTCGCAGGTGGTCTTTGGAAGTCGCTGGTAGTCGGTAATAAGATAGATAAATAGATAGATCGATAGATAGATTACAATACACAATGAATATTCCCCAGTACATAGATTTTCATCTTATCAACCACATCAACTTTTTTTCCATTTCAAGTCCTTGCATAGGTTTCGTGTCGCCGACCGATCGCTTGATTTTCGGTCGAAGGTGGTCGGAAACGGGTCGTAAGCTTTGTGTGACTGGGGGCTTTAGTCAGATCCCCCTTAACCCAAGGGGTTAAGGGGAATGCCAAACAGACTAGCTTGAAATTCGTGAGAGTTACAAAATGGGTTACCGCTCACGAGGTGAAGTAATTGCATATTGCCTGCATGGCTGCACATTTGACACAGTTAAAGATGATTATATGGATTGCTATATATGAGATGATAATTGTTTATTGCTCTCTTTTTCTCTCTCCTGTCCGTCACAGTCGTCAGGACAATAGATGTCCGTTGTATGAAAGTCCAGACTCTTAGATCAGCATTTCTCAGCGTTTTTACCCTTGCGTAACCTCTAAAATAAATTGCATGTATCAAGGAACCCCTGCGCAAAAAAAAACACATATACCATATATTTCTCATTTTGTTTTCATCGTAATAATAGATTAGATAGGGTGATGTCTATGTTACATTATTACAACAACCAAGAATACGTCGTGCGTGTTTAATTGTATTACGTATATGAAATTAAATCAAAAATCAAAAGTGCATTAGCTTATCTCACTTGATCTCGCGGAACCCTTAGGGACCTTTTGCGGAACCTTAGGGATCCGGGGAACCCTAAGGTTGAGAAATGCTGCTCTAGATGGACAAGGTTTGCATTTTGACAAAGGTTTTCTTCTGGTCTTTTTGTTGTTTGACTATTCTTGTTTGTCTTGATATATGAATGTTGTCTTGTTATATGAATATTTTTCCATGCTGCAGATGTCAGTTGATTTTATTCTTCCGAGGAGAAGCCTCAAGAAATATTATGTTCCGATTGTTTCAGACCAGTTCGAAACTGACCCCAAATGAAGAGAATCGGTTTGAACAAGTTAAAAAAAAACAAAAAAAGTTTCCACACTGACGAGACAGGGTGGGGTTAGGGGAAGGGGTAGGTTCAGGAAGGGATTTAGAGGTAGTTGGGGAGGGTTTAAGCAACTGGACCAAAGGCGTCCTTTGTTGTCGAGTAGAGTAATTGCCAGATGGATGTGCAATTGTTGAAAGTGGATGGGCAGGCTCGCCGCGAGCTAACAGCACAGCGCCAACGTCGTCGTCTACAGCGGGTTTGACCTCTTCCGCCCAGTAATGACCTTCTTTGACCTTTTCTCTTTTTTCGTTCGTCGCCGCGAGATTTTGTTCAGCTCTCTTGTAAAATAGAGAAGATTGTTTTTCCCATTGAAGCAACATTTTTTCCAAGCGGTTTTAACTTTGTTTTAATTGTTGTTGTTGTTGTTTTTATATTTTGTTAATGTTACCAGACAGTTTTGGTTTTGAATTGTCATTCTTTCATGTTTTATTCCAGATTTGTGTCTTCATTGTTTTCTTGTCTTTTCATGTTCTATATTCCCTGTTCTGTCAGTTGCTTCCATTTTTTTCTTGTCTCTTTTACGCAAGATTGTGCTAATTCTCCTTAAGTGACTTATAGTACTCAGTACCCTTTGGCATGATGATAATGATAAGAGATTGTTACTAGTAATGTTATTGTTATTATTCTAATCATCATCTTTATTATCATCGTCATTAGTATTTCGACTCTGTGGCACAACTGAATCTGTATGACTCTACATATACCTTTGGCCCCAGTTGTGAGTACTACATTTTCCGGTTACTTTTGCGAAGTCAACTCAAGCTTTCTTTGCGTCGTACTATCCTAACACAGTGCATAACCAAATTGTGAACGTTCATCAAAGTATTAGGGTGGGGGAGCTGATTCTCCTGGAGTTTATAACTTACCCTGCCGAGATTGTGGTCTAGTGTACTAGACCAAACTTGAGCACTATATTAGCCGAACATAGGAGATCAATTAAATATGCCCAAGAGAGTTCGGCTGTATTCCGCCATGTGTGTCACCAAAACCACCGGACTGACTTGGATAGGGCCAAACTAGTGTTCAAGTCACGTTGTCGTTTCGCAAGGAAAACAGTTGAATCTCCTTTAATTGAATAATGTCCCAATTTTAACATCTCCAAAGGACAATGGTCCCCGGACATTATTTCACGGTTAGCGGTGAGTCGCTTAGTCAGTAACTATCACCCTCCTGATCCCTGACCCAGCCTTCCGTTTGACCCCGCGACCCTTCCTTGAGTGAGGTCATTTGGCTCGACATATAAACTGTCCATGTTCCTATTGTATTCCCCTCCTTACGTCAAAGGAGTATATATGTCCTACCACTTCTACTTTCTTGTATCTTCCTGAAGAGGGCTACAGCTGGCAGCCGAAAAATAGAAGTGAAACGTTTTACCAAGTTTTCTTTTACTCCAACTGTGGGACATTTGTGTGATTTACAAATGTGTTAATAAATTTCGCTCCAGTGATGTGTATATATATATATATATATATATATATATATATATATATATATATATATATATATATATATATATATATATATATAGATTTAGGCATCTGGTGACAGTTGATATATATATATATGTGTGTGTGTGTGTGTGTGTGTGTGTGTGTGTGTGTGTGTGTGTGTGTGCGCGCGTTTGTGCTACCCACCACTCATTTCATTTAACATTTCTCTTCCACTATCCCTACTAGCTCCACCAACACAGCTTCCACCACCACTACCATCACCACCACTACCACCATCACCACCACTACCACCATCACCACCACTACCACCATCACCACAACTACCACCATCACCACCACTACCACCATCACCACAACTACCACTATTACTACCAAGTCTATCATCACTACAAACAACAACTGTTCCACTTCGACTACCACGACCATCAAACTCTTCACCACCACCACCACCAACACTACCACCGCCTCCATCATCATAGGTTCTCCAGCTTCCTCTACCAGTTCCATCACCCTCTCTCCCACCGCCAGTTGTAGAGCATTCTCAGCGTGAAACAGTCAGAAGAAGAGCAATTTACCATTCATCAAACAGCGATTAACCTGAAATGTCCTGCGACCACTCAGCGTTAAACTCCAAATTGCTTATCAGTTTATCAATTAAATTGCCAGATTGTTTGCCGAGCTACAGTCGGAGATCGTCGGATCCAGTCGTCTCCGCGAGGGACAGACAGACAGACAGACAGACGCACAGATATTAGTGATTTGTTTGTTTCATTGTTGGCTCTGAGGGTACTCTCCATTTGGTGGAACATTTTACTACGTTTTACGTCAGTAGTGTTTACCATGCACGTGCGTTCGTATGTATACTGTATATGCATGTATGTATGTACGTATATGTGTAATATATATATATGTACGTATGTATATGTGTATTATGTATATATGTATATATGTATATATATATATAATATATATATATATATATATGTATATATATATAATACACATAATGTGTGTATGTATGTATGTATGTATAATTCTAATATCATCTACTTGGTTTATTTGGTATGTGGCCTTCCATTGGTACAATTTGCCTTCTTGATCCTTCACAGTCCATTGCAATTCAGACCCGCGATAATAAAACAACACAGAAGAACATATAATCTAATGCAACTTCCCATAGAAGTCTTTGGAGGCCTTGAGGACACTTGCCGGTTGTCGTGGGGTCGTGGGGTTCTAATCAGAGAATCTCCGGACTGCGTCTGATTGATTCTTGCAAATATGGGAAAGGGGGGTATTTGTCCCCCACCCTGAAATTTATGGAAAATAAAAAAAAATGCAAGGAAAATACAAAATTGATAAAAAGATACATAGGAGATGCTAAATGAATAAAATACCATGTACATTTATCAACTGTTTATTACCGTAA
This sequence comes from Oratosquilla oratoria, assembly GCF_046742065.1. NCBI lineage: Eukaryota > Metazoa > Arthropoda > Malacostraca > Stomatopoda > Squillidae > Oratosquilla > Oratosquilla oratoria. The sequence continues at coordinate 28,456,731 of NC_134819.1, forward strand.
TTTGAATTATATATATATATATATATATATATATATATAATATCTTTAATTTTGTGCTTGCTTGCAAGTGTGTGCCTCCATGTTCGCTGATTTATATACGTGTATATAAATTATTTTATATGAAGAGACCGTTTCTTCTTTAAACAAGACTTCCGATGATTTACACACCAGTTCTGCCTGGAAATTCTTGAGATTTCTTCCAAAGAATATCTTCATCAAATGCTTTATGTGTGTATCTACGTATATATCAAATGTTCTGTTTCCTTGTGAGTACCACATATATCAATCAAACAGCATGGCAGAGAGAAATACAGAAAGAAAATTATTATTCGGTATGGAAGTCTGGAAAGAATCTATACCTTATCATTATCACAGAGGTCAAGAGTTTTATATCCCTATTATACATTACAAAACGTATCTCTAAATTAACGCTGTTAATTTTTTTTTATCTTTACTAAATTAAAGTCACTCCTTTGTTGATATATATAAAAAATGTGTATAGTTGTATACCTAATGAGTTTTGAAATTTAGTATGTCAGTATTCAGTAATAGAATATTGAGCCTTTACTTTGTTCTGTATATTAGTAATGAATATGAAATGTTATGTAGAAAGGGAAACGTTTAATTAGAAATTAACCTAATCTTTTCTTGTTACAGGTATGTCGTTGGATCTGGTGTCCCCCAAGTAAGCGTCAAGGGGGGCAGAGCTCGTTCACCCTAGAGTGAGTTAAGTACAAACTATAACGAAATGTTCACTATTCCAGAATGTTACGTGCAAAGGAATTGCACTGCCATTGTCATGTGATATCTGAGATTAATAATGAGTATGTAAAACAAGTAATTTCGATTGCTAAATTGAAGATGTCACCAAGAATTTGGGGAAACGTCAAATGACCAGCAACGTTCGTGTGTGTGTGTGTGTGTGTGTGTGTGTGTGTATGTGTCTGTGTGTGTGTGTGTGTGTGTGTGTGTGTGTGTGTGTGTGTGTGTGTGTGTGTGTGTGTGTGTGTGTGTGTGTGTGTGTATGTGCGTGCGTGTGTACTCAAGTGTAACAAAGAGCAAATAGAACATCACATTGTTAAAGTGATTATGACTTTTATCATTGAATTCGACCATTTTCCTATTAAATTGTTTTCCCTCCTTTTTTTCAATTTTTATTTGTTGATTTTTTCTATACGCACATCTTTCTCTAATATTTACTTTTACTTAGATTTTTTTTCCAATCCTCCGTTCAGTTATTTCTTCGACGCTCTTGTTCTTCCCTCTCCGATGACAGCCACTTGCCCTGGCTGAACGAAACCGTAAGGAAAACTTAACGTCTTCGACCGCAACTATGCGCCTCTTCTGTTTTTCCCTTTTGAATCCTCCATTTCTTCATATTTCATCCCTTCGCGCTATCCACTCGCTTCTTCTCCGTTTTCTTCACTTCTTCCTCCCACCTCCTTCCTCTCTCTATTTATACACACATAATACTGATGACCCACTTTCGGAGAAGAATAAGCGAAAGTATAAAGATCTGTATATTTCGATCACTAACTGTGATCCTCTTCAGCAGATGTGTGAAGAGGATCACAGTTAGTGATCGAAATATACAGATCTTTATACTTTCGCTTATTCTTCTCCGAAAGTGGGTCATCAGAATTATTTTACTAATGTGCTACGACATAATTTTGTTGTGTTATACACACATATATATTTTTCTTTTTTTTATACATCAAGTTCCAAGCCTCCCTTCCTCCCTTCTCCAGCCCCTATTTCCGGTGGTTTTACAACAGCTACAGCATCAACAGTTCCCAGACCTTCCCACTTATCTTTTCAGATAGGAACATTTGACCGATATCTTTGTTGTATCAAAGCAACAGGAACATTGTTTGGCCACAGACATTACCATTATTGATTTCTGTTTTGGTAATGATATACACTACCTTTAGACATACGATGGCCCTTTGTATAGTAACCCCAATAACAGGACAAAGGGACTGAGACAAGATACTCGTAGTTTCAAGTCATAACGAAGGCTCTTCCATAACTTTACAATTGAGGTAAGACACCCTCGTAACTTCAGAATTAGGCGAAGAATCTTTTGTGTTCCATTTTATTGTGTCTGTGGTACATATTTTACTTTGATGTGATACTTGGGTCTTAATTTATGGCATTGCTAATGGCACAGTTGGCACGCGGTTGTGGCACTCTTTACGACGGCATTGGCACGCGTAGGGGCTGGTTGCGTCCCTGCATGTATTGTTCTCTTTGGGTAGTTTGCCCATACATCAGCCCCTATGAAGCTCGTGAAGGAAGGTCACCAAGACGAATAAAATCACTTGGATCTCGGTACTAAAAGGGGATCTGACACAGCGATGAATAGAACAGACTGGCGGGAAAAAAAAAAAAAAAAAGGCCACACGGCACGAAAGGGGTTTGTCGAAATATGCTATAAAGCCTCGTTTACACGGAGCAAGTTCAGAGGCAAGTCAAGTGTTTAAGTTACTTGAATTGAAGAAGAAAGCGAGCAAGTACATGCTCACACAGGCATGTCAGAGACAAGTGGCCTGTGTGAACATGTACTTACTTGCATTTCTTTCCAGTTTAAGTTACTTACACACTTGACTTGCCTATCAACTTGCTCCATGTAAACGAGGGTTAAGCCCTTCGCCAGTAAAGGGGTGCCACGGAAATA
>NC_134819.1:28461907-28469407 GCF_046742065.1 Oratosquilla oratoria
CCTGAACAATAAGAAAGTTACCTAAACCACGTTTCGCCAATCCAACCTACATCCTACCCCTTAAACACACACTTAACCCCTTTAGCAAAGTGGCGTACTTAATTGAGTCTGTTCAGGCTAAGGACAGGCGATTTTATTTAGTCGATCTAGACATTCGTTCGCCATCTCGTCGGGTCCGTCTCCTATCAGACATATGTTGGCAAAAAATAAATAAATGAATAAATAAATAAATAAATAAATAGAATGAATAAATAAATAGATAGATAAGAATAAACAAATAAGTAAATAGATAAATATTCAGCTACAAAAAATACCCACTGGGATGAACAGTTTTCTTGATCTTCTTGACATCGTCATCTCATCACAGCTGTCGGCGACAGAAATATTTTCAAATTAAACTTTTTCCGCCCAATCAGAGGCCAGTCAAAAGACTATCCGTAGAAAATGACAGGTGGAATCTTCTTCCAGGCTGTAGTTCGAGTCTAGATCTACGTACGTTGTAGGTGTTATGTTATATTCTACAGCACCGTTTCTCAACCTTTTTACCCTTGCGTAACCTTTAAAATAAATTGCATGTCTCAAGGAACCCCTGCGAAAAAAATACACATATACCATATCTTTCTCAGTTCATTTTCATCATAATAATAGGTTAGATAGGATGATGTCTACATTACATTATTACAATAAACAAGAATATTTAGTGCGTGTTTAATTATATTGCGTATGTGAAATTAAGTAAAAAATTAAAAGTGCATTAGCTTATCTCACTTGTTCTCGCGGAACCCTTAGGGACCTTTTGCGGAACCCTTAGGGACCCTTTGCGGAACCCTTAGGGACCCTTTGCGGAACCCTTAGGGACCCTTTGCGGAACCCTTAGGGACCCTTTGCGGAACCTTAGGGTTCCGGGGAACCCTGGTTGAGAAACGCTGGCCTAGAGCCTCCACTGCAATTGAAACAGTTTCCTTGGGTACTGCTTGTTCTGAGTGAAGAAAAGGAATCTCTCCAAGTGATGTCAGTTTTCAGCCCAAATGTAGCAACCCTGAGTTCGAATCCACGGATTTGGCGCCAACTTGAAAAAATGCAAAAGTGGCGCCGGTATCGAAGCTAAGTGTCGCCAGCGCCGAACATTCAGAAGCGGCGCCAACGGCGAAATGACTACAGAGGTGGCACCCACTTGAAGCATGGCGCCATCCTTGAATCTACGAGTGTCCTCGAGTTCAAGTCACAAGAGAGACGCGGTCTGTTTTATTCTATAAGAAGTCGTGCCATCATCGAGTCTGAGGAAGTGGCACCAGAAACATAAGAGCACACTCACTATATATATATATATATATATATATATGTGTGTGTGTGTGTGTGTGTGTGTGTGTGTGTGTGTGTGTGTGTGTGTGTGTGTGTGTGTGTGTGTGTGTGTGTGTGTGTGTGTTTATAAATATATGAATGGAAAGGTGATGAGATATACACAGAGAACAGTTAGTTTTATTCACTGCCTTTTCGTACTTACCAGGACATTCTCAAGGTACATACAATTTTAGAAAATGCACAACTTATATACTTCATCTTTGCCATGTCCCCCTCCATTCGCCTCCATACCCTCATCCGTCCTCTATACTTCTCTGGTGACTCCGACCATGTCGCTTCCCCCCTCTGTCTACCTCTCTGTTCTTATCCGTTCTCTTGACCTCCTTGGTGATCAAGATGGTTGCTGCCCTTGCTAACTTGATGAACCCATCCCTATGGTTAATGCAGGGGTGGGAAGCGATGTTGGCTACCTCCACTATTTTCCTTTTCTTTTTCGCTAGACCTTTGTGGAGCACCTCTACCTTGTTCCAGTCTGGAAGATGACCATATTGGCCCAAGTGAACCACTAGCGAGTTGGAGGTTCGGTGAGCTCTGGCGTAATTTTTTCATATGTCCGTAGCTTTACGGACATAATACCCTAAAGGGCAAGCCCTACATGGTTTCCCGTACGGAACATCCAGTTTACCATAGAGCACAAGTTAGATAACAAACTTGGATACGATGATATGGAGAAGAGGTGGTAGGGTGTCTTATGCTTGCCAGGTGGAATGAAAGACGCCAGATGATGAGAGCAAGACAGTTCGAAAATGCTTAGGCCAATCGAGGTCGTCAACGTGAGGTGAAAGTATAGGGCTGGCTGGGTAAGGGAAAGACTTCAAGTTTTCGAAAATTGACAGGAGGACAGGGATCACACTCTTCCCAAATAGGTACGATACCAGATCTCCATTCCCAGCGCGACCTCGAGCGCGCACGCGCGCGCACGCACACACACACACACACACACACACACACACACACACACACACACACACACACACACACACACACACACACACACACACACACACACACACACACACACACACACACACACACACACACACATGGCCATGCACATACATACACACATAGACACGCACATACATACACGCGCACATACATACACGCACATACACACACACACACACACACACACACACACACACACACACACACACACACATGAATACACATTCTGTCTTATTTATCTATTCATTAACCTATCTAACTACCTATATATCTGTCTACAGCTTTCTCTCTGTATCTCTTTATTTCTCTTTATCTGCATCTCTTTATCACTCTCTGTCTTTCTGTTTTTTGTATGTATGTATGTGTGTGTGTGTGTGTGTGTGTGTGTGTGTGTGTGTGTGTGTGTGTGTGTGTGTGTGTGTGTGTGTGTGTGGGTGGGTTTGGGTGGGTGGATGGGTGGGTTTGTGTGTGTGTTGGAATTTTATCTTTCCTCTGTCGTCGGCCTCCTGTCACTTTCTTCAAGGATAATTCCCACTACAGCGCCGAACTGTAAACACAAGAAAGATTCCTAGAAATTTTGCATCGACGAAATATTTCTTTGCTCGAACTCGCGAGAAACGAACACGATGATCGTCCGACTGTCATCACCGCTCGTCACAAAATGAATTGGGGATTATTCATATACAGATATACATTCCATGATATGGAGACTTCAATGAATAATCGCTGTTGACACTCAAGCGCCTGGAAGTCTCTTAAAAAGTAAATAGATTTGGCTACAATTAATCAGAAAAAAAGCTTAAGGCAGTACAAGTGTCTCTAAGGTTAGAGAAGACTATTCTTAACTCTTAAAGCAGCTTGGGGCTTATTTCAAATTACATAACATTACTCTGGTTTAAACAGAAGAAAATCTGTGACGACGGGAAGGCTTGAAAGGTTAAACGTGATACTACCAGAGCCAACGCGAAGGCCTTCTCGCATGTCAATCTGGGATCCATTTCGCCATGCAAGACACCTGACAGCTTCTCTGAAGGAGTCTGCCTCATGAGGATTGAGGGGTTGGGGGGGCTGTTGGAGCTACGGGATTGAGGAGGAGATCTGAGGTTGAGGAGGCTTTGGAGCAAGGTGGGGATTAAGAAGGAGTTCGGCGTGACGTATACCGGTCATTTGCATTCCCACTTGCATATGCTAATGGGGTACCCGTCGCTGTGGGAGAGAGGATACGAACCGACTGCGCGAGAATGAGCCGGAAGACATAGGAAGAAAAGGAACCGAGCCTTTCGTGGCTGAATAAAATCGCCTGAAGTCAGGCAGAAGAAGTGTATGAGATATCGTGTCACAGGAAGAAATGTCACCCCCAGAACGCCCACATAAAGAATCGTCACCCCCATGAGATCCCACCTGAAGATGTGTCACCCCAGTACGCCGAATATCAACAGTGGAATAAAGATTAGGTTAGGTAGAATGAGGGTTATGTTTGTTGTTATCAACTTGTATAACCGAAGAATCGTAAACCCAGGATGATGGCCCATATGAAGAATTGTCACCCTAGGAGGATAGCCCACATGAAGAATTGTCACCCTGTCGAAGTCTGGGATGACGATTCTTCATGTGTGAAATATTTGATATTGACAAACAAGAGATGATGAGTTTAGAGCGTAGATGACTGGGTTGCCAATTATAGACATTAGTGAAATCAAGTGGCCATGTGAACGTTCATGCTTGTTTGCATACACACAGATATGTGCATACACGCGCACACTGAAACTCAGGCCAGCACCAATGCGCACGTACACATAAACGCACACGTATGTACACACATAGATCGGACTATACAAGCACTGAGATCTCGTCCAGAAGGGCAATAGCTCCTTGTGACGCAGGACCAAGATATCTCTCTCTCTCTCTCTCTCTCTCTCTCTCTCTCTCTCTCTCTCTCTCTCTCTCTCTCTCTCTCTCTCTCTCTCTCTCTCTCTCTCTCTCTCTCTCTCTCTCTCTCTCTCTCTCTCTCTCTCTCTCTCTCTCTCTCTCTCTCTCTCTCTCTCTCTCTCTCTCTCTCTCTCTCTCTCTCTCTCTCTCTCTCTCTCTCTCTCTCTCTCTCTCAAGACAGGAACTACGAAAACACAAACGCACGCATAATCTCTCTCTCTCTCTCTCTCTCTCTCTCTCTCTCTCTCTCTCTCTCTCTCTCTCTCTCTCTCTCTCTCTCTCTCTCTCTCTCTCTCTCTCTCTCTCAATCTCTCTCTCTCTCCTCTCTCTCTCTCTTTTAAGATAGATATGAACTACGAAAACACAAACGTACGTATATAATCTCCACGCTTCCCCCACAGTCCTGTAAGACCTATTCTATAATAAGGAGGATAGATATTATGGTGAACTGAGGAGCATACACCAGGAAGCGCTTAGCTGCGGCCGGAGGAGTGAGACCATTGGGTAACCATTGATGGGCGTTGGGAATTGGCCCCGGGGCCACGAAGTTAGAGGTCAAGTACGGATTTTTTTGACGCGACAGGTCGTGAGACGCAAAAAGTCTTGGAACTTCAGATCAACATAACTCAGAGTAAAGAAATGCCTCTCCGCTGTGGCGCGTTGGTTTCTCTCTTGCTTCGCACAACTTGGACCCGGATTCAGATCTAACTAGTGCTCGGTACGGCTGGGTCATATAAAGAATTGTCATCCCAGAACGCCCACATGAAGAATCGTCACCCCATGAGATCCCACCTGAAGAATTGTCACCCCAGTACGCCGAATATCAACAGTGGAATAAAGATTAGATTAGCTTAGGTTATGCTTATTGTCATCAACTCATACAACCGAAGAATCGTAAACCCAGGATGGCCCACATGAAGAATTGTCATCCTGTCGAAGTCTAGGGTGACGATTCTCCATGTGATCCCTTTGGTCCCAGCCAAGTACCTTCTGACATGAGGTCTTCACCAAAGAAGAACCTTTGGGGATTTCTTTCCTTGATGGTGAAGAGACATCGAGGTTGAACCGTTGCATGGAAGGTTACATCAGCGCGGAAGCTATACCCTCAATCCATAGCCAGAGTGAAATATATAAAGCCTGTGGTATTATTTCCTGGACGGGCCACATTGGGCTCCCTCTCAACAGAGCATGGCAGTGGACATCCGTGGGATGCTGTGTACACAACGCCCTCTCCCCGACATGACTCGAAAACGCGACCACTCCACATTCTGCGAAGAAGTTCGTCGAGTGACAACACGACGTTCTTAATGCCCCAGGCTTGTGGCACCGATGTGTCATCCAGTAAGTGATAATGGTCATTTACCCCGGTTAAGAGTGTGTCATGGCACTGCTGTGATGCTCCCACAGATGAATAAAATCGTTTGGAGCAAACCAGAGGAAAACCTGGAAGGACCAATAACCAAGAGTCTTGAAACTTTCATTATCATGGCATCCCATCCGCTGAATAAAATATCTTGGCGTTATCTAAATCGTAAAAGAGCGTTTCTGTACTGACGGGGCTCAACTAAGAACAAACTGTGGACAGATAGAGAGCTCAGGCCAAGGGTGATGACAGAGTTACGTGGTCGAAGGAGTACCCTTCTTCAATTCTTAGAAAGCAGGAAGAGAATGTGTCGGGACTAGAAGAGGGTAAAGACAGAAAACTAACGATGGGAGGCCTTTGGGAAGGTCATGTTTGCCTCGTCAAAATAAATAATTACATTAGGTGCTTTTGGATACTTGGAAGCATTGTGAGTCATTGGTTGATGAATAAACTTCCCGTAGCGGCCAGAACACTGGTGTTATAAGTGATGCCTTTAGGTAGTGGAATGTAAATCTTTACGTGCTCATCTTTGGCCACAGACTCTCTCTCTCTCTCTCTCTCTCTCTCTCTCTCTCTCTCTCTCTCTCTCTCTCTCTCTCTCTCTCTCTCTCTCTCTCTCTCTCTCTCTCTCTCTCTCTCTCTCTCTCTCTCTCTCTCTCTCTCTCTCTCTCTCTCTTCTCTCTCTCTCTCTCTCTCTCTCTCTCTCTCTCTCTCTCTCTCTCTCTCTCTCTCTCTCTCTCTCTCTCTCTCTCCCTCCCTCCCTCCCTCCCTCCCTCCCTCCCTCCCTCCCTCCCTCCCTCCCTCCAGAGGACCGCTTCTCTTTGGACAGGAGAAGAACTTTGTCTCCCTGGAAATGAAGTAATGGTAAATCAATTCCTTGCAGAAGTGAATGTCCACTGGGACGGATTCGAGTCCACGGCTTTTAAGACGTGATTTATTTTGTTCAACATCAAAGATTTACTCAGTTGAAGACCAACATTTGACAAGACGAGGTTTCGATGTGTCGGGGTCTCGTCTTTGCTCCTGGACTAGCCTTAAGCTGAATAAAACCTGATGTTTGTCAGGACGAAAAAGGTCACACTATTTAAAAAATCGCATAGCACTGACCAGCGGCAGAACACCAAACGTTTCTGAATCGATAACCAAATGTTTGTTCCTATATCTCATCACACCCAATTGATCATAATTATTCAATCTAATAATACTGACACATGATCACTTTATGAAGGCCTTATAAGAAACAAACAAATAAACAATAGGTTCTAAATCTAAGTATTCTGTTTCATAGCTCCTTCAAATCCCCTTTTCCTTCCTTCTCCTCCTCCTTTCTCTCCTCCTTCTCATCCTCCTCTTTTCTCTCCTCCTCCTCCTCTTCTTTCACTCCCTCTTCCTCCTCATCATCATCATGGTTGCTCTGCTGCTGCTCCGGACTTTGTCCTCCTCCTCCTCCCTCCTCCTCCTTCCTCCTCCTCCTCTTCCCCATTATCATCACCATTCCCGTCTTCCTCTTCTTCCTCCTCATCCTCTTTCTTTTCTTCCTCCCTTTTCTCCTCTTCCTCTTCCTCCTCTTCCTTCTATTTCTTTCTGTCTCTCTCGTCTTGGCACCTTTTAGTCTTTATTCATTTCACGTGTGAATGTTGTGGTACGGTCGGCTTTGACCCCGCCTCGTGAATACGAAGACCCCAGGTCACTCCCAGCCTCTGACAGTGACTGTCCTTTGTCCTAACTGTACATATATACATACATACATACATACATACATACATACATATATACATACATATATACACACATACATACATACATATATATACACATACATACATATATATACACATACATATATATATATATACATAAATATTCATTCATACATTTATTCCTTTCTCTTTCCTCCT
>NC_134819.1:28479407-28481907 GCF_046742065.1 Oratosquilla oratoria
TATATTTATGTGCATATTTATGTGTATATGTATGTGTATATGTATATGTATATGTATATATATGTGTATACGTATATGTATATGTATATGTATATTCATGTGTATATTTGTGTACATGTATATGTATGTGTATGTGTATATGTATATGTATATTTGTGTATATGTATATGTATATTTGTGTATATTTTGCGTGTATAATGTATGTGTATATGAGTATATGTATGTGTATGTGTATATGTATATATATATATATATATATATATATATATATATATATACTCGTATATGTATATGTGTATATGTATATGTATATGTATATATGTATATGTGTTATGATTATTTTCTTTTAACGTTCCTTACTTGTCAGTAATTCTTCAGGAAATAGTTACAGTAAGTTTAAACTACAGCTTATTCTGCTTTTTTGCTCTCTACAAATTCCGTTATGAAATTGGTTAGTTTCTCTGCTTCTGTATCCTCCCACCAGCCTCAGATATGATAATCTTTCTGGCTCCATCTATTTTTCACAGTATTAGACTGAGACTGGTCCTTGTTGTTTTGACGATTGATCTCATTCTATTATCATGTGACTTTGTAAATTTGATGTAATTATCTATTTTATTATTTTTCTTTATTTTAGGCAGTGCTTGTGCATGGGGGTATATGTGTATATATATATATATATATATATATATATATATATATATATATATATATATATATATATATATATATATATATATATATATATATAATATATATATATATATATATATATATATATATATATATATATATATATATATATATAGGTTGGCGCGGTCGTATATATATATATATATATATATATATATATATATATATATATATATATATATATATATATATGTTTATATATATATGTATATATATATATGTACATATGTATATATATATGTATATATATATGTTTATATATATATATATGTATATATATATAATATATATATTTACGTATATGAAAATATATATATATGCCTTCTTTCTTTTTTCTCACTAAGAAACTTTCAAGAGAATTGGGAGTGAGATTAAATAATATGAATGAAAAAATATGAGAAGACTGGGTCGAATGCGTGATCAGATTGAAAAACACAAAGAGAAAGAACAACAATTGTATCATGAAGAACCATTTGTGGAAATGTTCAAAATGGAGATAGAATCAGTTTTGCCACCATAACCTATGCCAGTTTCCACAAATGAGTGAGATTTTTTCCACAAAATTACCACAAGGAAATCTGGATCTCCGCATTTTTCTCCCACAAAAAGGAGGAATTATTGTAAACACAAATAAGTTCATTGCAACATATAATTTGCTCACAAAACATCCCATTTGAGCAAATTTCTCAGACACAAATTTGTGGAAAATTCCCACAAAATGGCATCATGGAATTGGGTTTAGTGCCCCTGTAATGCACAAGAGATAAAGGAAGTGAATAATTATTGTAAATAAATGATAAATGATAATTGGAAACGTATATTAGAATATATAAGGTGAAGTTGAAGACTTAATGAAGGAAATGTCAACATTATTGGTGGAATGGAGTACGCAAAAATAACTTACCGGGAAATCTCGATTTTCCTTGCCAGTGTGTTTTAATTCGGCGAAAGATTCGCGAAGAAAAACGAAATTAATTAAAGAAAAATACTTGGTTGGTTCAAGGATATTTTATTGAATTTATTCATTCATTTATTCGATTATTTATCCGCTTATTATGTTATCAATTATTCAGTTATTTATATATTGAACTTGTTTATGTTCTTACTTATTTATCCAGTCAAATATTTGTTCATGTCTTTGTTTACCCATTCTAAATTCAAGGGTAACCTTTGACCGCTTGCACTACTGTGAGGAAAAGGTGCCTCATTTGAAAGAAAAAAATCTCGTTGTCACATTGATAGTTTATAGTACCGATGTCCCAGAAAAATATAACAAGAAAAAACTGATAGTACAGCAGAACAGTGTGTATAATCCGACACAAAATTATTTCATAACTTTGGTGTTAACAGGAAGACTGTGACACTGATTATAATTCTCCCGTGTAGTAATCATCGGGACGGTTTTGTCAAGTTAGCGAGGGTAGCAGGCAACCTAATTCTCCCACGAAGCTAGACGAGAGCGAGATGACAACAACATTGACCGGGGAGGAACGGGATGAGCTGTGTGAATATATAAGTTGCTAATGTCTTATATGTGTACACTATGAAGAAGTCCTAGTTGGACGAAACGTCAATGATAAAACTTCAACGGACTCTAGGCGTTTAAACTCACCACCCTACCACTCATTCTGTCTTCACACCTCAACTGATTGTTTTTCCTGCACATAAGGAATTCTGTTGTGCATTTTGCCACAACACTGACGTTGCAACGGGTAGAATGGTCCCGACTTCCCACTGACAAGGGAGATGCAGACTCCTATTCTAACACTACAGGGTAACCTCCACAAGGAGGAAAAGTCTGATGGGA
>NC_134819.1:28499407-28514407 GCF_046742065.1 Oratosquilla oratoria
AATTAACAGTGTTGATTACCAATAGTTGAATATGGTGTGTGTGTGTGTGTGTGTGTGTGTGTGTGTGTGTGTGTGTGTGTGTGTGAGTTAGTCAATAAATTACCATTCTCTTCATTGTCAGATTGTTGGGGGTTCGGGAAGATGATCTTATAACTCAGTGGGTACTTAACGAGAAAAAGTTTGAGAACCCCTGAATTCTATACGAATCGCCATACACCTGCGACACGGAAGACCAAAACAACACCACTGGAGCCAGCACCGATGGCACCTTGGTAGGGAGAATATGATTAAAAACACCGAATTTGTAGCAAAAGAAGAGGACCCACAGCGTCTGGCCATCCTGGAGGCTATCCGGATAAAGGAGCCTTAACCTGCCATCAATAGGCAGGTAAATGACGTCGTCCTCCTCCCTAACATGGAACCTGTTCGGAGGAGCCAGATGGAAGACCCAAGGGACATGGGAGTCTCCATCGCAGAAGCCTCGTCTTCTCCGCCCAAGAGAAGAACGTGTAGACCGTCGTCGTTCAGAAAGACTGAGAGTCCGAAAGCGTCAAACCCAAGACACACCTACGCTCCGTGTATCCTTTCTGACAATCCGTGAACTTTCCTTACGTTCAGTGGCCCCACGAGTGATACATACATACATACATACATACATACATACATACATACATACATACATACATACATGCATATACCAAAGGCTCGCTCCCCCCCCCACACGGTGGTAACCAAAAAGAAAAAGGCATAGAAACCACTCCCACCCATTCCATTTCCTATATATTCCACTCCCCTCCACCCTCCATCTTATCTTGGCACCTCCTGGATGACGGGTCATCCCTGCATCCTGTCCACTGTCCTGGGTCAGAAGCAGTGTCGCTGACATCTCCCCGTGGTTCTCTTACCTGTTAAAATGTGCTCCATTTTCTTCACTTCAACTGATGATGCAGAAAGGTCTGCGAAACGTTTTAATGTCTACTTTAATTTCTTGTACTTTATTGTGTTCTGTATTTTTGTGATTATTATAATCTTTGTGTTTTCTATGAGTCTTGAAAATTTAATTCATTCCCTATCCCCCTACCAGAAATCTAATCTTCGAAAGCTTGAGAGTTTACGAAAAAAAAGTCAGTCACCAACTCTTTTGCAGTCGTTTTTAACAGGATATGCCTCAGAGAGAATATCTCCGCCACGTTTCACTAATATATATATATATATATATATATATATATATATCTATATATATATATATATATATACATATATATATATACATATATATATATACATATATATGTATATATATATATACTTTATATATATATGTATATATATATGTATATATATATATATATATATATATATATATATATAACAAATATGTATAAATATTTGTATATATACATAGATACATCTGTAACCACACCAATCTTTTCTTCCTTCACGTTTTCTGAATCTCATTCCATATTTACATTTACATTCACAGTTAAAGGACACAAAGAACGGAGGTGAGGAATTTACGAATTTATTTTTCAATTTACCTTAAAAAGAGAGAACCTTTTCGCTCACTGTCGCGCCCCATCAGCCGTCCATCGTTAATCAGAATAAAAGCTTTGCCAAAGAAGGTTAACTCTTCTCACACCTTGTGCTACGATTCTTTTTATTCTCTCTGTCGTCAGATGGTTTTATTCTTGTACATGGGAACCCCGACCTTACCTTGCTTTGACTCTTCTGTGCTAAGCGACATTTTATCTTCAGTTATAACCGCCCACAAGCTATTTTATCAAGCTCCATAGCACCTCCCTATGCCTCAGTTGTTAATCTTGACGACCCTTACCACCAGGTAAGCATAACAGCCTCGATTTAACCCAAATAAAAACGAAATATTTCAAGATGTCACAGGATCTTAATGCCTTAGAGTATTTGCGAAATGCAACAACATTCCCACTAAATATTTTCCGTTTTCTTTTCAGGTGAGTGATTCCACCAGACCTCGGATGGGAGACCTCCTCAGGTATTCACTCGTAATGTCATTATATCACATATATATGCATATGTATATATATATATATATATATATATATATATATATATATATATATATATATGATGTAAGCGGAATAGGAAACACAGGAGTCTTTGTCTTGAGTTTATTCCTGACTAGTTTCGCAGGTTTGCCTTGGAAAAAGCATCCCTGCGAAACTAGTCAGGAATTAACTCAAGACTAAGACTCCTGTGTTTCCTATTCCGCTTACATCAACCTGTCAGAATGTCTCAACATATATATATATATATATATATAAATATATATATATATATATATATTTATATCTATATATATTTAACAACCACAATGCACTTTAATTCTAAGCCATTAAAGACCGACATGCAGAAATTGAAATGCGGTACTGCCAAGGACTCGAACCCGGTATCCTCATAACAAGTGCGGTAATGACTTACCAACTATATATGTATATGTATATATATATATATATATACATATATATATGTATGTATGTATATGTATGTATACATTGTGTGTGTGTGTGTGTGTGTGTGTGTGTGTGTGTGTGTGTGTGTGTGTGTGTGTGTGTGTGTGTGTGTGTGTGTGTGTGTGTGTGTGTGTGTGTTAGTGTGTGTGTGTGTGATAAGGCAGTGCCTGTGTTCGTCACGATAAAACCTGATAGCTTGAGGTCGTGGTGGTCGTGGTAATATAGTGGTGTATGATGGGTGGCGGGTTGTCTCGTGTTTACGGAAGAATGGCTCCAGTACGGGTTATAAGAAGACAAGAAGAGGAGGGAGGGAGGGAGGGAGGGAGGGAGGGAAGGGGCTAAATCGGGGCACCGGAGATGGTCTGGCAGGACTTGATGGACCGTCCGGAAGCGGCGGTAAATAGCATCTCCCTCAATAGAAGACGATAAGCCCAAGAAGGGCCTGGCGCTCATGAAGAAGATAGCGGAGGTTGAGTTGAAGGAGGAGGTGGGAGAAGAGAGTTGTCTAAGGAAGGGGAAGGCCCGGAAGAGTGTTAGAGGGACGCTATTGGAAGGGGTGGGTCATTGGGTGACAACACTGGGGAAGACTCTTCAGGGTACCAGAGTTCTTTCAAGATTTATTCTTCAACTTGAGGTTAGAACTGAGGCTCAGCAAAATTCGCAGACGGTGGTAAATGTGAATCTTAATCACTTTGGGTTTTTCAGTTGATTAAAGCCATCTGGTGGTAACCAAAATTAAAAATTTAAATCGCCTGCGGCAGTGGAGGGATTGAGGTCTGACGAAGGATGGTGGTGGATCTTTGGGAGAGTTTTGGAGGGATGCTGTGAGAGTCTGTGGCAGTCTTTAGATATTATGTCCTAAGCATCGTCAAGCAATTCAATAGAGTCGGTCATAATGTCATAGAAAAGAGAAAATGAACAGTGAGTGTCTTGCCAAAATATATGGAATGTATGATGAATTTATTCTAGTTCTTTTCTCTAATAAATTTGATTGTTATTAATAATGTAGCATTAGAGGTAATTACATGAATGTTTTAACATTAATCTTGCAGACATTTTGAAAATCCGAAGAATTACGATCTCTCACTGGGAGCAAAAAATGAAATCTGAATAAACATCTAAATCTGGATCCGTTTCAAAATGTAATACACTTCTTCGTGCTTTGCCCATTTTCTGGAATATTTTGTCGACAGATAGACGAATAAACACGAACGGCCACATATCCTCCGTCCATCTTCGTCGACGGATATAAAGATGACACAACAGACTTCGAGGAAAGAGAGACCGCGGAATCCAATGGTGAAGTTGCCGAAACCGTTACCGTTACTGAGTCCGTTACTGAGTCCGTTACTGAATCCGTTACTGATGTCCGTTAGGAAGTTTGACATAAAGTCGTTAGTGGGCGCCAAAGAAGGATTTCAGGAAGTGTTGAACGGATGTTGATAAGGAGGGAGAGGAGGCGGCAATGGAGGAGGAGGAGGAGGAGAATGGAGGAGGAGGTGGAGGAAGAGGAGAGAGAGAGGAGGTGGGAAAAGGGTATGATGGAAGAGTCAGTGGCGGTAGATTTGAAGAAAACGGAACGGGGAATTGTGGGGATACAAGGAAGAAGGTAAGGGGCATACACCAGGAGACACTTATCAGCGACCAAACGCTTTAGGAACTGTGGGGGCAAGTATTAGTCACTACTGGGGATCGGAACAAAGTATACTGGTGACGTAATAAAAAATATGTTGGTCTTGCAATCGCTTAGTTGCTGCTGTGATATGGGATGTGGACAATCTTGGGAATGGAGGTGAGGAAGACGTTACAGTTAAAGAGACAGTGATGAAAAGGGTCTACACCAAGAAGAATCTAGAGAGGATAGTCTACAGAAATATTCTAGAACAAAAATGAGAAATTGGTTCTTGAGTACAAGACATTGTGCAATGAACAACGAATTTTTTTTGTCTTGGAAGAAGGAAAAATGATTATTTGAATCGTGGTTGATTATATATACATATATATATATATATATATATATATATATATATATATATATATATATATATATATATATGCTGGTTACCACTGAGGACAAAGAAACACGAAATTCCTAAGTGCTCTTGTGTATTTCACATCTTCACAACTCGCCTGGAGATGTGAAATACACGAAAGCGCTTGGGAATTTCGAGATTCATTTTACTTAGTGGTAACCATGATATTGGATCACGTGCCAGTTTTGTGATTCATATATATATATATATATATATATATATAATATGTATGTATATATAATATGTATGTATATTTATATATGTATGTATATATATATGTATATGTATATATATATATATATATATATATTTCTGTGTGTGTGTGTGTGTGTGTGTGTGTGTGTGTGTGTGTGTGTGTGTGTGTGTGTGTGTGTGTGTGTGTGTGTGTGTGTGCGTGTGTTTGTACGTATGTGTTTGTGTGTAAATGTAGAACGTAATATTTTATGTAATATAAGGTGAGCTTTATTTCATTACAACACACTAATGAGGTGAAGGATCATAGATCATACTAATTAGAGGATAGCTGTAAAAGGGAACAATAGATTTTTATCGTGCAGTATACACCCCGTCCTAGTTTGGTAATTGTGCCTTAATTATAAATTATTTAAATACGTTATTCGTGATATATGCGTGCTAATAATGTGTGTGTGTGTGTGTATGTGTGTGTGTGTGTGTGTGTGTGTGTGTGTGTGTGTGTGTGTGTGTGTGTGTGTGTATGATTCACCATGGTCTTGGACCACGTGTTAGACTCGCGATCGACAGCTATTTTCCTCCCGGAAGATAGCTCAGAGCTCGTATATAACCGATCTATGGGTAATGCTGCGACCTTACACACACATATACCCTCAACTCACCGCCCACGAGAGTTGGAGTAACAACCCGCAGCGCAGTGATACTGAAATTATTTCAGCCCCTGGCGGGATTCGAACCTGGACCGCCGTAGTGGCAGCCGGGAATTCTACCAACTGCACCACGAGTTGTGTGTGCGACACGTGTGTGTGTGTGTGTGTGTGTGTGTGTGTGTGTGTGTGTGTGTGTGTGTGTGTGTGTGTGTGTGTGTGCGTGTGTGTGTGTGTGAGTGTGTGTGTGTGTATACAAGGGGTGAGTGGGGGTGGGGGTCCGTGAATGGTGTTGCGGGAGCTTGGAGATAAGTGTAGAAAATAAATGCAAAAATTCAACAGGAAATAACGCTTGGAGAACTCTGCCCATCTGTACGTTTTTCACAAATGTTTCTCATAGAACTTAGTCCTCATTGTAACACATCAAGAGTAGAAATCCTGGTCATGAACAGCCCCCTCCACCTCCCCACCCACACCCTCCCAGAAGGGAGGGAGAAACTATCCAACGCTACCAAAGCGCGAATTCAAATTTTATCATTTCATCCTCTTTGTCCGAGTTTGAACCCCCAACGACTGCCAGTGACCGAAACAACCAAATCCGCCTCAGCGCATGGGGTCAAACATGGTGACCTTTGACCACGGCTAAGCGTCTCCCTGCGTAAGCCCTTCACCCCGCTATTTGGTATCAATGTACATTGCCCGTGTAGGAGAAACCATCTTGAATACGACCTTGCAATCAACGGACTCGGGTTCGAGGCTCATGCATATTCATATTACCAGAAGGGATTGTAATAACTTTGTTGTATGTAACTTGCATGTTGGCTTCAGTGGCTGCATGCAATGCTGTTGACAAATTGGATCGACTTACACAACTACAACAGTGATTTTATATTATCTAATTATTGTTCTATTTGTTATTTATTTGTTTGTTTGTTTATTTACCTATTTATTTGTTGATTGGTTGATTTATTCATTTACCTATTCATTCACTTTCTTATTTATCTACTTATCTATTTATCTATGGATTAATTAATCAATTGATTAATTTGTTAATCTATTTATTTGTTATTTACTTACTAATCTATTCTTAGATTTATTCATCTATCTATTTGTTAATTTATTGCTTTCATTCTTGTGTTTTGAGTTGTTGCCAGCAACGCCGACGGTCTGTGATCAAGATACAATGTTTTTGATGGTAAAGCGAATATGACCTTACTATTAGAATGACTATTTACCCCACGATTACCTATTTTCCTTTATACTTTACAGCGGGGTTTCTCAACCTGTTTTCTTGTGTATCTCATGCCTATTTATTACTCCTACTTAACCCTCTGGAAACCATTTCTACAGTGAATTTAATTGTCAGCCATTCACCAACTGTCACTATTTCTAGGGTTGTACCCCCGTTTAATAATAATAGTAATAATAATAATAATGATAATTAATAATAATAATAATAATAATAATTAATAATGATAATAATAATGGTAATAATAATAATAATAATAATAATAAAAAAATACTTTATTTAGTCAATTTGTAATGACACAAATTGAAACTTTTTGTAGATCCAGATCATTGAAAGTTACAGTTACAACACACATACAGTACAACCCACAATAAAAATATTTGTGAAAGGGTAAGGTCCAAGATTAAAACTACACACACTACACTATTTTGTAGAAGTCTTTGGCTCACTAAGTGTCCATGGATCACAGGTTAGAAATCACTTACTCTTACTCTGTTGGTGCTCGGGCCGCTTGCTGACCCCTCACCGCCGATAATATCTGCCTCCATTGTCATCGGTCTTGCGCACTTGTCATCCATTCTTCCGTATTCTCCATCCCAGCACTTCTTAGGTCTTGTTTGATGTTATCCATCCATCTTCTTCTGGGTCTTCCTACTGATCTTCTTCCACCGATAATTCTTTCTGTCATGAGAACCACTGCTTTACTGAATATTCTGTCTCCCAGACAATTCAATTTCCATGTTTGAGGACCTTTCTACAGAGTAAAAGATAAAGCTTATATTGACTTGTTTTTGTATCGACTTTTGTAAAACACTGGAACTCCCTAGTGTAGGCCTTATGGTCTCTTGCAGTCTCCTTCATTCTTATGTTCTTATCCGTTTGGTGATTTTATTCAGCTGTGCTTGTGTTGAAGAAGAGGTCTCTCTTTGTCCATTGAAGACCTTCTCGTATCTTTCACAAGTGTCACAGAAGCCTTTAAGACTTGATGAAAGCCTTAGCGACTTAGTAGCCTTGGCGTCTCAAACTATAAGCTTCGTAGACTCATATTAAAAGCCTTGGACTTGAGAGCCTTGGAGACTCAGAAGTCATAGGAATTGGAATACCTTCGAGACTGGAAAACCTTGGGGATGAATTTCTTAAAGACCTAAATTTCATAAAGATTAGCTTGAGATTTTAAGTACTTGGAGACCTGAAAACCTAAGATGTTGAGAACCCAAAATCCAAGGAGGACACCGAAATCATTTGAAGTCCAAAATCTATGGAAAACCAAAACCCACAAAAAAACCGAAATCCGTTGAGATTTGAGATCCATCGAAACCCAAAACCTATTGAGACCCGAAACTCATCGAGACCCGAAGCTCGTCATGGAGAACTTTAGAAAGCCTTGGAGACTTGAGAGCCTTGGGGACCCCAGCGACGTTTTTGATGACTTCCCGCCTCCCTGTGTTTCCTGCTAATGAGGTCTACGCCATCGGCATTGTCCAGAGACGCCGTCAGAGACCGAGGGGAAAGACGAGGAACCTGAGGTCAAGCACCATCGGGTTTGTCACCGTAATTGACTCCATCGGTCTCGCCCTTCATTCCGATATTATGTTTGCTTTAAATTCGAACCCCTTCACCGTGTCCATATCCCCCCTCTTCTTCCCCTTCCGTACCCCTTCTCCTCTTCCCCCCCCCCATCCTCTTTCCCTCCTTTATCTCTGTCTGTCTCTCGATGGCGCTGTGGTGGTAAAGAACTTGTTAAGTATTATACAGATCTAGATCGTCTTTGTGGATTTTTTTTTAATCTGATACGAGCACCATGTTGTGCCCGTCCCGGCTTCGCCGGGGTGTTTGGCTTTGCCTATAGTATATATATTTTTTTTTTGTATAATATATGAGACTGTCATAAGAGAGCGTTGAAAAATGAAAATAAAACATAAATTGTTTGTGGTGGTGATTCGCCCTAAACTTACACCCCAATCTAACACCATATAAGTGAATGCACTTAAGGGTGTGGGTGTGTGTGTGTGTGTGTGTGTGTGTGTGTGTGTGTGTGTGTGTGTGTGTGTGTGTGTGTGTGTGTGTGTGTGTGTGTGTGTGTGTGTGTGTGTGTGTGTGCGCGCACGCACACAACCATCCACACGCGCGCTCGGCCGGATTCCAGAGTTTCCCAACAGCCCTGTAGTAACATACGACACCTTAATTGCAGCCAATTTTTGCATCCTCGAGCTCGAACCAAGCAACCCCTTGTTACTGCTACTTGGCAGTCTGTGCACACGGGGCGAAGGTGACAATAGAGCAATTCTTTCTCTTTTTAACAAATTGCAGATATACGTGATGATTAGTTCACAAGTCGAGAAATCTTAAAGTTGTCTTCTCCTTCCCCTCTCTAATCCCCTATTCTCTTTCCTCTTGCCTTCCCCTCCCTTGACCTTTTCTATCTTCCCTTCCTTTCTCCCTTCCTCTCCTCCCTTCTCTGATGACATACCAACACAGGTAAGGAAACGCAACGGATGCTACATGTCGCTTTACACGCGATCAAGCACATACACGGTGGTATTCTTAAAAAAATATATATTTCCCTTCCAAGGATTTATATAAGATTTATATAAGGAAAGATTTTTTAAGAATACCGCAGTAAGATTCTTACGGTGGTATTCTTTAAGAAAAAAAAATTCCTTCCAAGGATTTATATAAGATTTATATAAGGAAAGATTTATGTAAGGGAAGATTTATGTAAGGAAAGATATTTTTTTTAAGAATACCACCGACAGACTCTTCCTCGCTGGTAGCAGCACGCGGGCACGACTGCAACTTAAATGGGTCGGAGGATCTTTTGTTTCCGCATCATCATCCAAACACACTTTTGTCGAATCAATAACCTCTTTCCTTCTCTACCACTCTCTCCCCTCTCTCCCCCTCTTTCCCCGTCTCCCCCCCTTTACCTCTTTACCCTTTAACCCACTCTCCTTTCTCTCCTCTCTCCCTCTCCTCCTCTCACCCTCTCTTTTGTACTCTCTCCCTCACCCACTCCCTCCCCTCTCCCCCTCTCTCCCTCTCTCTCCCTCTCTCCCTCCATTCCTCACTCCCTCCCTCTCTCTTTGTCTTTCTCTCTCTCTCTCTCTCTCTCTCTCTCTCTCTCTCTCTCTCTCTCTCTCTCTCTCTCTCTCTCTCTCTCTCTCTCTCTCTCTCTCTCTCTCTCTCTCTCTTCTTCTTTCCCTTCTTTCTATTATCTCCCCTCTCTCCTCTCTCTCTCTCCCCTCTCTCTTTTTCTCTCCTTTCTCTTGTTTCTCCCCTCTGTACCTGTTTCTCACGTTCGCCTTTCTCTCTTCCTGGTTCCCCCTTTTCTCCCCTCTCCTCTCTTCTCTCTCTTTTCTCTCATCTCTTTTCTCTCGCTCCCCTCCGCTATCCTCCCCTAGTCCTTCTTGTGTAACTTTTGCATCGGAACACGATCTCCTGTTTTCGTTCTTTCCTCTCTCTTTCCCCCCTTTTCACTGTTCTTCGTCTTTATCGACTATTTCTTCGTCTCTTTCTTTCTCTTTGGGTCAACCTATCGGTCGCGTTTTTTTTTTTTTTTGTTTTTTTTTTTGTTTTTACTTTTACTTTCCATACCCTCTCTTATTCTCTTTTTTTTATATCCATCCCTTTCCTCTACTCCTGCCCCTTCCCCTCCTCCTGTACACAACCCTCTTCCTCACACCTCCCCCTGTTCTTCCCCTCCCCCTACCCCTCTCCTTTCCTCCTCTCCTACCCCTCCCCCCTACTCCTCTCCTATCCCAAACCCTATTTTCCTCCCTAACTCTCTATCTCCCTCCTTCCTCTACTTCTCTCCATTTCCCTTCCCTCTGCCCACATGGGGATGACAGGTGGTAATAGACATGAAACTGCCTAGTGTAGGCCTTATGGTCTCTTGCATTCTCTTTCATTCTTATGTTCTTGTGTTCATTCGAACCCTAAACTCCTATTTCATTTTCTCACAGTCACTTAGTATCTCTTCCCTATTCTCTGTCTCCCCTTTTCCTCTTTTCTCTTCTTTACTTGGTTTCCCTTGCCATCTTCCATCTCCTCCTCCTCCTCCTCCTCCTCCTCCTCCTCCTCCTCCTCCTCCTCCTCCTCCTCCTCCTCCTCCTCCTTCTCCTCCTCTTCCTCTTCCTTCTTTTCTTCCTTTTCTCCTCTTTCTCCGCCCTTCTCTTCCTTCTCCTCCGCCTCCTCCTCTTCCTCTTCCTCCTCCTCTTCCTCCTCTTTCTCCTCCTCTTTTCCCTCTTCTTCCTCTTCCTTCTCTTCTTCCTTTTCTCCTGTTTCTCCACCCTTCTCTTCCTTCTCCTCTTCCTCCTCCTTCCCTCCACCACCCCCTCTTCCTCCTCCTCCTCCTCCTCCTACTCAGCGTCCCCCTCCATCCCCCCTCTCCCTCCTACTTACCTTTAACAACTCCTCCTCCTACTCATCCTCATCCTCCTTTCTCCTACTCCTCATCACTATCATCATCATCATCATCATCATCATCATCATCATTATCATTATCATTATCATTATTATCATTATCATTTTCATCATCATTTTCATCATCATCATCATCATCATCATCATCATCATCATCATCATCATCATCATCATCATCATCATCATCATCGTTATCATCATCATTATCATTATTATCATTATCATTATCATCATCATCATCATCATCATCATCATCATCATCATCATCATCATCATCATCATCATCATCATCATCATCATCATCATCATCATCATCATCATCATTCTCCTCTTCCCTACTTCTACCTCCCGCTTCTCCTCGTCCATTCTCTTCCTACTGGTCCTCCTCTTCATCCTCCTTTTCCTCGCTTCCCCTCCACCCTCCCTCCATCAGGTTCACGTCAATCTGGAGTGACGAGTAATTGGAGAGGAGAGGGAGGAACTGATGTGGGGAAGAAGGAAGCAGAGGGTAAGGAGTTGGAGGGGAAGGGGAAGGGGGAGGGGGGAGGGGGGAGGGGAGGGAAGGGGGAGGAGGGGAGGGTGAGGAGGGAGGGAAGGTAAGGAGAGGAGGGGAGGGGAGGGGGTAAGGAGGGGAAGGAAGGGGGAGGGGTATGGGGAAGAGGAAGGGAAGGGGAAGAGGAGGGAAGGGGGGAGGAGGAGGGAAGGGGAGGAGGAGGGAAGGGGAGGGGAGGAGGGGAAGGAGGAGGGGATGGGGAAGAGGGGAGGGTAAGGAGGGGAGTGAAGGGGAAGGGGAGGGGAAAGGGAAGGGGAAGGGGAACGTACGAAGGAAGGGCTGAGAGGCAGCTCACGGAAAAAAGGAAGGTCGCTGAGTCCTTCTCGAGAAGGAAGGCCCGAGGAAGGCTGAGAAGTCAGAGTGATAAGAAGGAAGGAGTAAGGGGGAGGGAGCCAGAAAAGGAGGGAGAAGAAGGGGAGGAGGAAGGAAGGTAGAGGAGAGAGAGGAAGAGGAGAAGAAAGAGTTGAGGTAGAAAGAGGAGGAAGACCAGGAGGAGAGGGAGAAGAAAGAAATGAAAATGATGATTAGGAGGAGAGAAAAGAAGTAGTAGAGGAGGAGGAGGAGGAGGAGAAGAAGAAAGAGTTGAGGTAGAAAGAGGAGGAAGACCAGGAGGAGAGGGAGAAGAAAGAAATGAAAATAATGATTAGGAGGAGAGAAAAGAAGTAGTAGAGGAGGAGGAGGAGGAGGAGGAGGAAGAGGAGGAGGAAGTGGATGAGTTGGAACATGACAATAACTAAGGAACACAAAGGAACACAAAGGAAGAACAAACAACAGCAGGCCTACTGGTCCTAACGAGGCTGTTTGTGTTTACTATAATAAGCTACAGTAAGAAAACAGGGCAACTAGGCAATAGAAGATGAACTAACACTACTGCTACCACTGAGACAAAGATGAGGAGGAGGAGGAAGAGGAGTTATGAAAAATGAGGGTGAAGGAAGAACAGAGAGGATGAAGGTCGTGAGGGGCAAAGATCAAAACGAGGATCAAGTGACCCGGAAGGCAAAAATCCCCCCTTCCCCCCCCTCTCTCTCTTTCCCTCCCTCTTTCCCTCCCATTCTGTCTCTTCCCCCCCCCCTCTCTCTCTCTCTCTCTCTCTCTCTCTCTCTCTCTCTCTCTCTCTCTCTCTCTCTCTCTCTCTCTCTCTCTCTCTCTCTCTCTCTCTCTCTCTCTCTCTCTCTCTCTCTCTCTCTCTCTCTCTCTCTCTTTCTCTCCCTCTTTCTCTCTCTCTCTTACTCTCACTCTCACTCTCTCACTCTTTCTCTCTTTCTCTATCTTCTCTTTTCTTCGTTTCTCTTCTGTCTCTCTCACTTCCAGCTGAGAAAGAGAAAGAAAGAAAGATATCTCCAGTCTTGGCCCGGCATGCCCTCGAGTGTGTCCTTCGCGACGCCGCCCTTCCCATCAACTATTTAGCAACTATTCCCCAAACTCCCGACTTCAAGTTCGAGCAGCCCGCGCGTCTTTCCCCGCTATTGTCTGCGCTGCCTGAGGAGGAAATTCTCATGACTCTTCCGCCAGGGTGCCGCGTAAATGAATGAAATAGCCTGACGACAGGCAGGGTTAAGGAGAAAGTACCACTTGGTATGGGAGGGATTAATTGCTACGGTGACGTCAGTGTTTTGTCGTCGAGGACTTCCAGGTAATCGTCTGTCGATAGCTGCCCTTCTCCTGTAGGTCTCATAGTTATTATGTTTGAAAGTCATTTGTGTGTGTGTGTGTGTGTGTGTGTGTGTGTGTGTGTGTGTGTGTGTGTGTGTGTGTGTGTGTGTGTGTGTGTGTGTGTGTGTGTGTGTGTGTGTGTGTGTGCGTGTGTGTGTGTGTGTGTGTGAGTGTGTGTGTGTGTGTGTATGTGTGTGTGTGTGTGTATGTGTGCGTGCGTTAGCATGTTCATGTGTTAGCGTGTGCATGTGCTTGTTTGTGGTTGTGATTCTGGTAGTGGATATGGTTATGGGATTATGGTTTTGGTTATGATTTGCGGCTGTGAAAACTAGCATCATAAAAGCTTAGCTCCGTGATAAAGCAATAAAGATCCAGAAATGGTGGAGTAAAAGGTCTTCCACTTCCGGAGAGTTTGACCTGTATCAGGGAGGTCATGACCTGTTTTCCAGCGTGCCTTTGGGGATTCATCTCGGCCGGCAAGCGTATAACAAAGAATATGAAATCATTCACCCATAGTACACGCCTCCTAGTATGGACTACTTTATTCATTTATCTATTCATTTTATTTCTTTGTTTATTTGTTTATTTATCTTATTGTTTACTCATTAACTTGTTTATTTAATATTTTATTCATCTATTTTATTTCAATCTGTTTCAAGTTTACTTTCCATTTCATCTTATCTTTTATTATTTTGTCTATAATTTGGTATCGCGAGTGCAAAATTAGCACTAATAGTTGCTATGGACAACATTATTGAGGAAATATTACTTTGTTTCTCCCTTCGAAGAAGGAGTCATGGGATAATGAAAGGTGTCACAGTTTATTTCGGGGATGGGGGATGGGGGAAGGGGGAGAATGGGCAAGGATCATATAAGATTTTTATAGTCTTGCTCAAGGAAAGAGTCCTGCCAGTTGGTCTTTTCTAATATACTTTCTCCAATTTATATATATATATATATATATATATATATATATATATATATATATATATATATATATATATATGTAAAGTAGACCACTTGGAAAAAGAAACTAACGAAGCCGAGCGCTTTCGTATATTACATCCAGTGCAAAAAGCACATGTACTGTTTGCACTGGATGTAATATATGAAAGCGCTCTGCTTCGTTAGTTTCTTTTTCCAACTGGTCTATTTTGCATAAGTGTACACACATACCCGTGTTGTTGTTGCTGTTGTTGTTGTTATTGTTGCTGTTGTTGTTATTGTTGTTATTATTATTATTATTATTATTATTATTATTATTATTAATTAATAATAATAATAATAATAATAGTAATAATTATTGTTGTTGTTGTTGTTGTTATTAATATAATAATAATAATATTGTGTGTGGAAATGAACATATTGAACTGGCTACTCATTCACATTATCTGAAGGTGAATATTTCCGATGCAGCGAAATGCTCCTTAGCTATTTAATTTGCTTGTTTTGTTTGTTTGCATGTTTGTTTAATCTTCTATTGTTTTCATCCGCCTTGTCTTGGACTGAAAGGTCTCGTGTCGGCCTTTTGCTTCGCCACTGTGATTCATTATGACCTACTTGACCTATAATGACCCGTTCGCTATTCCCCCCCAAGTGAAGCAGGATCTTATCATTAACTTGGGAGGTTTGATTTGGCTGAATAAAATCAACAGACAACAGCCAGAATAAAAACTCTC
Source organism: Oratosquilla oratoria (assembly GCF_046742065.1). Taxonomy (NCBI): domain Eukaryota; kingdom Metazoa; phylum Arthropoda; class Malacostraca; order Stomatopoda; family Squillidae; genus Oratosquilla; species Oratosquilla oratoria. The sequence goes on from NC_134819.1 coordinate 28,514,328, forward strand.
CAGTCTTTCCCCAAGTATTGTCACCAGGCACATTTTAAGCTTTAACAGCTGAGAACATTCTATGACGTTTTTATGACGTC
>NC_134819.1:28541907-28544407 GCF_046742065.1 Oratosquilla oratoria
TAGTATACAATGTATCGCTCGCACAGTGGCGTAGCACACCGAGAAGTAGACCTTTTGAAATGATGAAGTTGTATGTAATAAAAAATGAATAAAAAAAATTTCGAAACACAAACAGCAAATGAATCAAGCAATCAAGATAACCAGCCGACAGACATCACAGCATAAAAAAAAAAAAATAAAAAAAAAAATAAAAAAATAAAAAAAAAATTGCGACATTTCCCCGTGGGAATTTTCTTCCTCCTATTGACTATGTGGTTGTTCTTGTTTTTTTTTTGTTTTTTTTTCATTTTTTTCCTATTTACATAAAAAAGAAAAGGATCTCTTGGGACGGATGTGGAACGTGCGTCTTGAATCCTGGAGACCTTCCCACTACCCCCCACCCCCACCAACGAGGTCAATCAAAATTGTAAATTGTTTTGTATTTGTCAGAGAACAATCTACAAAGATTACCAGTTTTGAATATCTAGTTGAGATTTATGCTATCTAGTTTGTTACCTATCCCACTCCCTTCCAGTCCCCTTCCCCGTTTGGTGACGTGAATAATTTCCAGTCATTAGCCAAGCTATTGTTGAAGAACTGGAGGGATGAAACTTGGTCATGTTGGAGATTTTTTTTTTTTTTTTTTTTTTTAATTCTTAATAAAGATGAGGTTACTCTCACGTGAATAAAATCGCCCGGCACCTGTTGGAGTAAGTATCAAACAATAAACATAAGAACATAAGAATAAAGGAGACTGCAAGAGACCATGAGGCCTACACTAGGCAGTTCCATATTCATCACCACCTGTCACCCCCATCCATAAAGTTGTCTAACCGTTTATTAAAACAACTGATATTTTCAGCGCTCACTACATGGTTACTAAGTCTGTTCCATTCGTTGACCACCCTATTAGTAAACCAATTCTTGCTTATTACCTTCTTAAATCTAAATTTGTCCAACTTAAATCCATTACTAGGAGTCCTGCCCTGTTGTCTTGATATGATGACCTTGTTTGCGTCACCCTTGTTAAAGCCTTTGATCCACTTGAACACTATTAGATCACTCCGCACTCTGCGCCTTTCCAAACGCGGCGAAACTGTTTAGATATTCCTCATTTGATTGCGGAGAGGAGTTTCCTTCAGGTGAACAGAACCGCTAATGATAGACCTTTCTTGTGATCGAGCTCGCGCTTATCAATAAGCCTATTCAGAAGAGTCCTATCATAGATAACTACAGGGTATCGCACGCCGACTATACAAAAAAAATGTATTCTAGACTCCTGTTACATATAACTATAGGATAGCGCAGGCCGAATATACAAAAAAAAAAAGTATTTTAGATCCCTGTCACAATCTTAGGATCGCAACATGCCAAGACTGGCGTAAAAATACATCATTGTTTCAATCTTCAAAAAAAATTCCAGATCTAGATCGTAATCTGGAGAACCATAATTATATGTTGCGAATTACTTGGTTCATATTCCACAACTGTTTTTTTTTTTCATAATCAAAATCGGTGTATAACTTTGTGTTAAGTTCCTGACAGATAAACGAACACAACAGAAAACATACTCATTGTCGGACGTATTAAACTTAGTCATAAAACGCAACGAAATGGTTAATCAAGGTGATTTTAACCATATTTTTGCATAAGGGATTACCCTCAGCTGATTAAGATTACCTGGTAGCCGCTGAAATTATTACAAAACTCGTAAAACGTAGCAAAACGAATATCAAACATACACAGGGTACCTGGTAAAGTTTCAGAAACGGACGAGAGTAACGGAAAAAAACGTCTTCTGGGAAACGGCAGAGTTCTTGCGGAGCACCTGCAGTGGCCAGGCGGCAAGCAACCTGCGCGTCAGGGCCGTGAAGGCGGTTTCCGCGAGCTGAGGTGTGCCGACTCTGTGTGGGTGGCAGAGGTTGAGTGGGAGTCGAGACGAGAACTAAGGGGAGTAATGAAGCAAGCGCAAAGAACGGAGAGGAACACGTAAGATGTGAATGCTCAGAAAATGGAAAATGTAATAACATTATCAGGCTAGAAAGCGCGAATGATTAAGGTAAACAAAAATGAACGGAAGGAAGACGAGAAGAACTAAAACTTTGAAAATGAGGAAGAAAACGAGGAGGAACGAAGAGAGGGTGGTAGATAAAGTGAGAAGCTAGAGAACGTGAGAACAGGGTGTGGTAGAGGACATGGGAGGAACGGGAGGGAGGGAGGAAGGAGGAGGATTTTGGGGGAAGGAGGAAGGAGTAGTGCGAAAATGGCGTGGCAGAAAAGAAATTATCGTTGTGCGAGAACAGGTTCAGTCTCGGCATGAAGTCACCTCCAACATGGGGGTCTATGTTTAAGAATGAAGCCCGGTTCGGGCACTCTAATTGCCGTAATACAGGGATATTAGCGTCTGTTAACGTTTCCGGGCGTCCAAGACGACCTCCCCACCCCCAAAAAAAAAAAAAAAAAAAAAAAATCCCCCAAAAAGTACTAAAAAAAATGTATGCGCTTCGTACATTTGAAAATG
>NC_134819.1:28549407-28551907 GCF_046742065.1 Oratosquilla oratoria
TAAGCTTTAAAGTCCATGGTCAACCACAACGCTATATGATATCAACAGTATCAATAACGCTATCAGTGCCATTACTATAACCAACTCTGACAACAACTTAGAGGTAGACTCCAGCAAAAGACCCAAAAATCTCCAACAATAGCAGAACCACTATTACCACCTCCACCACCATCATCAACACCCAAACTAACTCCAACAAGAATTCTAACACCTCGAAAATCAGTTCCAACAATGAAAGCAACAACAGCATAACATAAGAATAAGTGTCAAACACTGTTTTGTCTCCACTGCAGCAGACCCCCACATTCGCCACTTCATCAGGCATACCTCACGGGATCCTACCCTCAAATGAATAGAATACCGTAGTCTGGCGTTAACCAGGACAAAATATCTAAAGGAGCGTCATCGTAGCGAAGTGTAGCCTCTCCATACAGTGGCGCTCTGTCCAGATGCTGCTGCAGCTGGCTTCAGACGATTTTATTATCATCTCCAAAACCGGTCATTGAGGTCTCAACAACTCCAGTATCCATTGCGACGAGGGTCCTCGTGTAGCGTTTTCTAGTGCAAGTGGCAGTGAACGGTTGCTAACGGGGATCGAGCTCGGGTCTATGCAGCCATAGGGGGGGGTGGGGGTGGGGGTGGGGGAGGGGCATTCTTGACTAAGTACTGCACCGTATCCTGATGGCACTGCCCCGAGGCACTCGGGTGCAGAGGAAACTCCGTGTGAAACCCACTTCAAGACCAATTCGTCACTGCCACCACGCCAGGCGTAGAGCCAACACCTGCAACATGTGTATACATACATATGTACATTGTGTGTGTGTGTGTGTGTGTGTGTGTGTGTGTGTGTGTGTGTGTGTGTGTGTGTGTGTGTGTGTGTGTGTGTGTGTGTGTGTGTGTGTGTGTACGTGTGATTCACCATGGTATTGGATCACGTATTGGATTCGTGATCGACAGCTATTTCCCTCCCGGAAGAGAGCTCAGAGCTTATATTTGACCGATCTATGGGTAATGCTGTGACCTTACACGCGCACACACACACATACATACACTCCAACTCCCCGCCCACGAATGTTGGAGTTACGACTCGGAGAGCAGCAATACTAATTTCATTTCAACCCTGGGCGCGATTCGAACTCGGACCACCGCAGCAGTGTGTGTGTGTGTGTGTGTGTGTGTACAGTATGTGTGTGTGTGTGTGTGTGTGTGTGTGTGTGTGTGTGTGTGTGTGTGTGTGTGTGTGTGTGTGTGTGTGTGTGTGTGTGTGTGTGTGTGTGTGTGTGTGTGTGTGTGTGTGTGTGTGTGTGTGTGTGTGTGTGTGTGTGTGTGTGTGTGTGTGTGTGTGTGTGTGTGTGTGTGTGTGTGTGTGTGTGTGTGTGTGTGTGAGAGAGAGAGAGAGAGAGAGTTAGTGAGATTCACTACGATGACCTTGGATCATGTGCTGATTTCGAGGGTGTATTGCTGTGACCTCACACCATACACCCATACCCTTGCTCAATGGGGAACAGTAACGACTTACAGTTATAACGTAATCTTTCACTCCTTCAGCCTTGCGGGAGCTCAATACCACCAAGTTCGATCGATGGAAGTTCAGAGACTATCCTACGAGTGTAGCTCTTATCTCTCCTCCCATGGGCTGGGACAGTCAGGGGCGGTAATCGTTGGGCATTGATCCGGGCTCCATGTACTTAAGGTCTGAGTTCGGCGCCCATGAGGTCATGCTAAGACAAGGATACCTCACCTGTTCTGTCCTTGGTCAGTATATAAATGTTTGCACTAAACGAGAGCCGCCATAGTTGTCAGTGATCGCTAGTGGATTTGTCATGATGCACGATCAACAGTCTCTGCTACAGAATACTACATCTTAGCTAGTTTGCTGAGGAGAAGGGTTTCCTTGTGTGAATAATATCGCCCGACAGTAACTAGAATAAACGATAAAGTCATTAAACGTAACGAAAAAAAAAAGTTAATTGGGATAGGCTCCAGATGGTTTGGAAGAAATTTTCTGCGGAGGATGGTTTTCTTTCAATTAATAAAATCACCTGACGGCAGGCAAAATGAACAACGAAGGCTATAAAACGCAACAAAAGAATGAAAACTTTTTCGGTGGGAGTGAGTGAGACATAGGAAATGTCCGTGACGTTTTTATTTCTTTATTCTAACAGTTAAAACATTTTTATATTCTGGTTTTTAGTTGAAAGAGTTCCGGAGATTATAATGTACAAATATTAAAAGTTATTTAAGCGGACAGCTATCATTTAATTACGAGTGTATTGTAGCACATTTGGTTAATTAGGTTTGTTTGGTCCCCAAAACGTCAAATGTTCACAGAAAATGCCTGGTATGCGTTGCCTCGCCACTACCCGTCAAAAAATAGAAGAAGAAAAAAAAATAGAAGAAAAAAAAAAGCGACGTGGTAAGTTGCCGAAATCACACGCAGCCAAGCGCATCGGGTCTGCGAAAGTATGCATCAAATTAGATTATCTGGCGTTAATTGGGA
>NC_134819.1:28556907-28561907 GCF_046742065.1 Oratosquilla oratoria
GTATTCTGGCGTCAAGTGGATGGCATTCTGGCGTCAAGTGGATGGCATTCTGGCGTCAAGTGGATGGCATTCTGGCGTCAAGTGGATGGCATTCTGGCGTCAAGTGGATGGCATTCCGGCGTCAAGTGGATGGCATTCTGGCGTCAAGTGGATGGCATTCCGGCGTCAAGTGGATGGTATTCCGGCTTCAAGTGGATGGCTCTTCTGCCGTCAAGTGGATGGCGCTTCCGGTGTCAAGTGGATGGCGCTTCCGGTGTCAAGTGGATGGCGCTTCCGGTGTCAAGTGGTTGGCGCTTCCGGCGTCAAATGAATGCCATTCCGGCGTCAAGTGGATGCCATTCCGGCGCCAATTGGATGCCATTTTGGCGTCAGGAGTTGGCGCCGAAATGAATGAAGTAGCTTAACCTGTAACCAAAATGAAAAGACAAATGTCACTTTCGTCGCCAGAAGGAGTTCAACAGGGATGAATAAAATCGCCTGGCGCCAGCCATAGCGTAAGGGAGTAATACAAAGAAAACATAGGAATTTGTTAAAGAAAAATATTCTCCAACTCGGTGTTAAGTACACGAGAGTACACTGTTTCAACAATCGTAAGAAAACATCTCCAGTTGATTGGCTGGAGTTACTGCCATAAAGTGAGTGTAATTTTTCTCAGACCAGCTGAAATAGAGTATATGGTTTCTCTAGATGCAAGAGAGCTCAATTTCTTCTAGTATATAGCACACAACTAGAACGGCCATCCTATGCATTATAACCCCTCTAGAACGTAAGGTACCCCCAATAACTGAATAAAATCGTTTACAAATAGAAAATATATAAAAAAGAAATTATCCAATAAATGTTTAGATCGAAATGTGTTAAATTCTCTTCAGAATAGAGGGAATATTTGTATCTGAATAAAATCCCCTGGGGGCAATTAAAAAGATTTGAAATTAGTTCAGTCTAATTAAGAATTAATTAAATGTCACAGATTAGGACGATTATCCTTACCAAGGTCAGCGAAAACATGTCTAGTTGCTTCCTTTGGGGCTATTTATGTGTGAATAACTGTTGCATGCATATTCACCGAGAACAATGTTTCTTTGCTTCTAGTATCAAACCTGAGTAGAACTGAAACGTATTCCAGTTTGAACAAATATAGAACAAATATATATATGTATATACACACACACATATATATATATATATATATATATATATATATATATATATATATATATGTATATGTATATATATATATATATATATATATATATATATATATATTTTTTTTTTTTTTTTTTTTTTTTTTTTTTTTTTTTGTGGGGAGGGTAGAGGTATTTATTAGAAGAGGAGCTCAAGGTTGAATATGGTCGTACTCTGTCCGTGTCTTCAGGTTTATCGGTTCGAGTCCTCAGTCCGGTGGGCCTTCCTTGACGCAAAGAAGAGGAGCGACCTTGATGGTTTCCCGGGACCCTTCCATGCTGGTAATGAGTTAGAGTAATCACTCATATGAGCCCTTCTGAAGAAGAGTTGCGACCCTGACGTCGCAATTAGAATAAAAGTAGATTAAATAACGATTGACTCTACAAGGTGGTGGGGAATGTTTCTTTAACCCTCCCTTCTGTCTGTCTGTCAGTCTGTTTATCTATGTCTCTGCCTCTGCCTCTCTATCTATCTATCTATTTATCTGTCTATCCACATATCTATCTATTTCCATTTCCCTCCTATTTCTGTATTTTGTATGCATCTTATTCCTTTATCTCTGTCTCCCCACACAACTTTACTTTTTTCCGGATTAATTGTTTCTTTTTCCATATGCATATCGTATTTACGCCCTTTCCTTGCTCTCTAAAGTTCCCCATCCCTCAGAAGGTTATTTATTTTCTTCCCCGTCCATCTTCCATATTGTGGGCCATCACCGGGCCGCGATTTCTGGCATGGGCCATCATCGGGCCGCGATTTCTGGCCCGGACCACAATTTCCTCCAGCTCTGGGCCACGTTTTCTCTCGCCTCGTAGCGGCGAGATATCCACCAAGAGATTATTATCTCTCTTTCCCTGCCGTGGCAATTATAATGAATGTCCTTTCTTTCCTCCACCCACCTTCCTTGCGCCTCCCCACACGTACATATCAGGGTATGTATGCACGCAACCAAACAAACGCGCCCGCACACACACAAGCACAAGCACACAAGTACACACACACAGGCGCACATACACAAGCGCGCGCGCGCGCACACACACACACACACACACACACACACACACACACACACACACACACACACACACACACACACACACACACACACACACAAGCACACAAGCACACAAGCACACAAACACACACGCACAGAAAGAGAGAGGGAGTGAATGACTGAGTGAGGGTTCTACCCACTGCAGTTTGGTCTTTACCTGGGTGTCCTCCTCCTCCTCCTCCTCCTCCTCCTCCTCCTCCTCCTCCTCCTCCTCCTCCTCCTCCTCCTCCTCCTCCTCCTCCTCCTCCTTCTCCTCCTCCTCCTCCTCCCTCTTCCTCCTCCTCCCTCTTCCTCCTCCTCCTCTCTTTCCTCTTCCTCCTCCTCCTCTCTTTCCTCTTCCTCCTCCTCTCTTTCCTCCTCCTCCTCCTCTTCCTCCTCTCTTTCCTCCTCAACTCCGCCGCCCTATAACCTCCTTCATGGTCAGTGTCCAAGGCGATGGCCGTCGTCGTCGTTCCCGCCGCCTCTCCCAGAGGAGGACGAGGTGCATCGTCATCGCCTGCCTGGGTTGTTCACAACATCGCCATTGTGATAGAAGGAGGAAGAAGAGGAGGACAAAAAGAGAAACGAGCAAGGAGGAGGAAGACGAACAAGAGGACAAGCAGAGGAAGACAAAGGAGGAGGTGATGCTGGTGGGGATTGTTGGCGGTTATCATCGTGGTTGTGGTGGTGGTGGTAGTGGTAGTGGTGGTATTTTTTTCAATAGCGATTGTTGGTGTTAGTGATGATTATGGTGATGGCCGTAATGGCGGTGCTGGTATGCAATTCTATTTCAAGGAATTCTCCGTTAACCCGTTTGTCTGTTTGTTTCAGCTAGAACAAAATATCCTATCGCTAGCCACAAGAAAACCCCAAGAGGACAACACGGGTGCAAATGTGTAAAGGGGCAGCAATCCTTCGTTCCCGTGCTTTATTGATATTCCTCTTCACGCTCGGACGCTTCGCAATTGGCGCGGGCGATCGCCTCGTTAGATGGATCGATGCCTTCGGTTGCGTTTCTTCGTGACATCCATCGTGGTCGAATCCGAAGCCTGAATAAGAACAAGTCGTTTCATGTTGGAAATAAAACCAAGAGTATACTGTCATATAGAGATTGCCTCAGACCGCAGCGTTGATGCAGTATTGAAAAGTAAAACATGACGAAAGAAAACAAAGATTAGAACCTTTTCCTCTTTACTCAAGAAAGCGATTGCCTGCGGCCGAAGTCGTGACCTCTACCGTTTGCGTTCGAATACCCAGGGTAAACGGAAATCGCACTTGAGACTCGAACTCGAGCCTACATAGCTACGAGAAGAGATCAAAGTCTATCACGCAACAGCGGGATATGACAAATGGTGTCACAATTATAGATTATATTCCAAACTTATGATTAAATAGGACTGGAATTAACATCAACATATCTGATACACACCTTGAACACGGGGACATAATTAGTACATTTTGTTCAGTCTAAGGACAGACTGTTGAGGCTGAGGGGGGGAGCAACACCCCCCCCCCTCAGAGGGGTCGGGGTACTCAGTCGAGACTCCCCCTAATTCGTGTCCACCCCTTAAGCTGCATGAAAATCGACTTTCCTGAGTCTGAACAAGATATGCACAACATGCGTCCCTCTGTTGAACGGGATAGCAAAATCATGTGTTCTATATGCATTACTAATTAACACTAATGTTCTAATTAATCAAATGTATTTTTTTTCTCTGCAAAGAGAGACTTGCCCCCCAATCTTCTTTTCATTTCGTTATCCAGTATTAGTCTGTTTAGTCTTTTTTTTTTTCTTTTTCTTTTTTTTTACCACCATTACGCGTTGGTCTTCGCTCTTGCCTCGCACCCTCGGATATTCGGGTTCGATCCCCTGTGGCCACAAGTGACTGCAACTTCGGGCGAGTTTGAGACCTTCCAGAGTGGAGAAGGTCATAGGACACTTGGGAGGACGTTTTACGACCCGTAAATCCCCTGTGACCTTATTTGGTTCTTTAAATCCCCCCGACCTCCTTTCCCCTAGCCCATCCCTCCCCCTCCCTAGTCCCACACTCTCCCCTCAGCTCCCTCCCCTCCCCTCCCCTCTCCTCCCCTCCCCTCCCCTCGTCCTTCACTTCCTGTACTCACCCTTCCCTCCACTTCTCCCCTCTCAGCCACCACTCACCATGACATTCGTCTTTCATCTTGGGTCAGTATATTTCAGGACTCAGTTGAGGTCACGATGAATTGGGAGGGGGGGAGAGAGGCACTCGGGGAGGGGGAGGGGGGCGGGACCCACAGAGGCCGGTCAAGGGTCAGTGGGTTCGAGAACCATTCGACAAGCTTGAAGAAGTCCGAAAAACGAAGGACAAAGATTGTAAATGGACTTCAAGCAAGGCTCGGTTCTTCCAGGGCTTTGATGACGTCCTTTCCCCTTCAGCTGAATAAAAACGTTTGACCTTAATCTGTAAAGTGTGTCATCGCAACAAAAAGGTCAGTGGAGATAGAACTAGATCTTCTGGCGTCGAGCAGAATAGAATTGATAAAGGACATCTATCTACCTAGTAAAGAAGTTAACCTGCTTGCTGTTTAATGAGTGTTGCATCATACTTTCCCTGTACGAGAGTCCATTCATTAACTATAGAATTTATTTGTTTTCCGTGTATAAATGTTTTCAGTTGTGAATATATAGATTTATTATAATTATTTTTAACATTGGTAATAATTACCCTTTTTTTGGAGAGAGAGAGAGAGAGAGAGAGAGAGAGAGAGAGAGAGAAAGAGAGAGAGAGAGAGAGAAAGAGAG
>NC_134819.1:28564407-28566907 GCF_046742065.1 Oratosquilla oratoria
AGTACTGTATATACAATTTCAGCAGATATGAGAAAAGTTGGGTTCATCTTATGGCAACATCTACAGCCAATCTGCCAGTGTTGACATAAAATGGGTGTAGTTTATTTCAACACCTTCCCTGAAACAAAGTATATATATATATATATATATATATATATGAGATAACGAGACCGGGGTGAGGTCATGCAGGGTCGTCAGTTCATAAATTAAAGCTGTTAACGGATTTTGGTTTTTCTCCTGTTTTCAGTCCACTGAGGAAGACCCTAGAGGTCGAAACGTCTGGTTCTGAATAAACTCACTACTCTATCCTTAACTTTTCATTTTACCACTTCACCTCTTTATTTATCAATCTATAGTTATATTATATCCATGTTCCTGCCTGTGCGATTTTATTCTATCTAATGTCTGGCGTAAAGTAGAAGAGCATAGTTAAGAAAACGATGGTTACGGGAACGGTTCCTCCTGCTGAAGACTGAAGAGAACCTTCAAGCTGTCGCCAGAAGGTTCTTCGAGTCGACGGCGTTGGTTCCATTTAGTTCCATGGACATCCCTCAAGAAGCACTGCCCCTGAGACGATTAGAATTGCTCCCTGGCGTTTAGCAAGACCAAACAGGTCGAGGTACTGAAGGTGTAAATATTAGCGAGGAACGAGATATATCTCGGTGTTGACAATCGAGACCTTTCATTTACACCTGAGACTCCTCCTCGGCCGGTGTAAAAAAAAAAAAAAAAAAAAAAAAAAAAAAAGTAAGTCGCCGTATTGAAGGGGGTTCATTCTACCAGAAGAGACTGGGAGAGTCTGCAGTTCTGGGAGACGACCAGACACCGTCCCTCTGGGCTCCCTGACGGGTTCGGATGACTCTTCGACGCCTTCGGAGTGGTCTTTGGTGTCGTGGGATTGATACGTTGAGACCGCGAGATGGTCAAGACATATTGTCTTATCCTTATTTGCCAAAGTCTCGATGGAGTCATTAGACGGGCCGGTGTTGGACACATTCATTATATACAGTAGACGCAGCCTCTCTCCGGTCTAGTTCAGGGCCTGGCCTCTCCTCACCTCTCCTCCCCTCCTCCCCCCTCCCCTCCTCTCCTCTCCCCTCCCCTCCCCTCCTCTCCTCTCCCCTCCCCTCCCCTCCTTTCCCCTCTCCTCCCCTTCCCTCCCCACCCCTCCCCTCCCCATCCCTCCCCTCCCCTCCCATCCTCTCTCCTCCCCTCCTCTCTCCTCCCCTTCCCTCTCCTCCCCTTCCCCTTCCGTTACTCCTCCTGCTCCTCCTCCTCCTCCTCCTCCTCCTCCTCCTCCTCCTCCTCCTCCTCCTTCTCCTCCTCCTCCTAATCCCCCTTCTCCTCATCCTCATCCTCCCTTCCTCCTCATCCTCCTCCGTATCCTCATCTTTATCCTCACCCTCATCCAGATGCTCCTTCACCGCCTCCTCTTCTTCCTGTTCCTCATCCTTCTCTTCCTACTCTTCATCTTCTATTTTTTTCCTTCATTATTACTAAGAAATGTAACTTTTTCATACTCTGTATAGAAAAACTGGTGTCAATTTTATTTTTTCTTCCAACCTTTAATTCCTTCATCTGTCTTCAAATCGTCTTTGGTGATCACTCTTTGTGATATTTGCCATCCCTTTGGAAGTCTACAGTATAATTTGGCAGTAGTGATAAAAAAAAAAAAAAAAAAAAAAAATCTGATTTTTTTTTATACTTTTTTCGTTTTTTTTTTTTTTTTTTTTTTTTTACCACTGCCAAAGTTGCTCCTGTTTTTATATACTCAGTATTAATATCAGAGCAACTTTGGCAGTGTAACAACAACGAAAAAACAAAAATCAAACAAAAAAACACAAAAAACATGTTTAAAAAAATCCAATTAACTTTTTCTTTTCTTTTTTTTTTTTGCATCACTAGGAGCCACTGTCGGTGCCGTGCACACTGCATCTTTGTTAGTCGTTTGTTTTCGTCCCTCAACCATACGGCTGTGTATAGAAGACCTGTGACGGGAAAGGGCCTTATATAGTAAAGACAGCTTCACATTTGGCCGATTCTCAGTTGCCACGAATTCGATCGAGTAAAAACGACTTCGGTTATAATATTTCATTGTTCGAATCTCCAAATGTCAAATTGATTTTGTGTCATATGTTAACAAGGTAAATGACAAACTTAAGATGAACACATAAGAAATGTTGGACATATTGTTGAGATGTTCTTACGAAAGTCTAAAATTACGTAACTGAAGTCTTTTTTTAACTACATAGATTTACAGCAGTTGACGAGAATCGGTCCCATCGGGACGTGGGTGTCAGTGAAGTTGAAATTGAAAGAAGCCATCAGTTGCGATGGAAGCTTTTGGCGACATATAACATTTGTAGGAGATTCGTCTATTTTGTGTTTGCAAGATATACTGTATATGGTGTATGAATGAATATATAGAATGTGTGTGAGCGTGTGTGTGTGTGTGTGTGTGTGTGTGTGTGTGTGTGTGTGTGTGTGTGTGTGTGTGCGT
>NC_134819.1:28581907-28586907 GCF_046742065.1 Oratosquilla oratoria
TTTTTGATTGGCTCTGTGTTGACGTTTCCTCTTGTGAGGACCGTGTTTGGAAGGCCACTTGTACCCTCATCTACTTGTATCCAAGCTATGTTTTTTGGTTTACAAAGAATTACAAAGGAAGAGCATGTCAACAGGAGAGCTTCTGGTCCATATCTAGGTCGGATGGTGGAGAATAATAATAAATAAATAAATGAATAAATAATATAGAATAAACAGATAAATAATCATGATTAAATAAATCATAATAGTAGATAAAATAGAATAAAATAAATGGCAGTCATTACAGTATATTGCTTAGGTGTTTATCTGAATAAATCTTAAAACTTCGAACTATACTACATTGCACTACCTCTTCCTGAAGTTTATTCCATTCATTTACTACACGGTTGGCAATTTGAGACCATTATTTCTTGTCTGATTTGCATTCAGTGCAAAAATTTCGTTACTTTTGATGTTATTTCCCTTTAGAATCTTAAGGACCTGTGTCAAATCACCCCTGAGTCTAGGCTTTTTTAGGGAAAATAGATTAATTTGTTTTAGTCGATTTTCGTATAATTTATTTCTGATATTTGGTGTCAGTTTTGTGGCTCGCTGTTGTACTTTGTCCAATCTGTCAATGACTTTAATGAGATTCAGTAACTATATGGATGCAACGTATTCCAAATGTGGATGAACTAACGTTTATATAGTTTGTTAATGACAGATAGACTTAAAAAAAAGAATCGTGCAATCGGTGTTAGAATCTTATTTGTTCTTTGAAGCGGAAATACACTGCTTAGATGATTTTAGATCATTACTGATAAATACGCCAAGATACTTTTCACTATCCACTTTTGTTAACGAATTTCCAAATAACTTGTAATCGTACTTAGTGTTATTTTACCTATGTGCATTACCTTGCATTTACTTGTCTTAAATTTCATTAGCCACTTTCCAGACCATTGCTGTAGTTTATCTAAATCTTCTTGAATATCTCCTTGGTTTAGGTGATCATTTGCCATTCCGCACAGTTTTGTATCATTAGCAAATTTGGAGACAACAGATTTTAGTACGTGGTTTATATAATTTATAGATAATGTGAATAGAAGTGGACCAAGAACGGAACCCTGAGGAACTCCACTCGTAAAAAATTTCCATCTAGAAGTGTTGCCATTTAGAACAACTCTCTGTTTACTATCGTCTAACCAATTCCCAGCCGCATGGTAAACATTCAAAATTATTTTAATTCCTGTAAGCTACGTTTCTTTTTTTCGTTTAGTCGAATTGACATCTGTTGTTTTTGCGCCTCTCTTATCGCTGCATATATATCTCGCCGTGTAAACATCAATCTGTTACGGCGACGCGCCAGTCGGGCTAGTAGTGGATGCATTAATCTTGTGCAGTGATGTTGATAGTGCTGCTCTGTCTATTGACACATCTCTCTGTGCGACACAAATTTCACGTTTTACCTAGACGTTTTGTAAAGTTTCTGCGTCCAATCTCGTTTAATCTCGAACCCCAAATGCACGACGAAACGCTTTGGAGATCTTAATCCGAAAAAACAATTACGGGATTTCATGAAGATGGGAAGTGGGATGTTACTGAAGTGAAAGGGTTTGTAGTGTCTGGACTTTTGAGGGATTGAGTCTTGCTTCTCCTCCAAGACCCTTTCCCGTGCAACCAGTCTATCTTATTGATTTAGAAACCATAATTTTTTGTCTTTTTTTTTTTTTCTACCGACGGCAGCCAGGTACGGAAGAGTTTAATCGAGATATTCAACCCCATTCAGTGCTTGAAATCATCTGACATCAGTCAGGATGAAACAGCAAGTACCCCTCGACAGTGAGAATGTTAAGGGTCGAGGAGAAATACGTCCGAAAGATTCGCTTTCGTTTGTTTGAAAATTTGGTCTTCTTATTCATTCATGGCAGTTGAAACGTTTATGGAACGAAAAGTTCACTCCTTCCAGTATCAACAAAACCGTTGTTGTGTTTACGCAATGTGTATTGCCCGTCGTGTTTTCATCATCTTTAACAAACGTAGTATACCTCCCATGTCCCTTCTTGAGAGGGTCGTCTCAAATATTTCTAATGTTTTGTCATGCAAAGAGAAAAAAACTACCCCTTGTGTACTTTGTCATTAATTTTTACGGTTTCCTTTTTTTTTTTTTACTTATATCATTTTGTTACTGTTTTCTTTTTCTGTTTTGCTCTTACATTTTACTTTTTACGTTTTACAAAACATTTTGTCATTACTTAACCCCTTATACTACCGAATGGGGTGCCACGGTTTTGAATGAAATAGACTGGCTCCAGGCAGACCAAAAGTAAAAGTGCTTCTCACTACAGAAGACGTAGGAGTCACGAGGATGAATTGACCAGTTTGGTGGTGACAAAAATAAAAGGAAAAGTGCCACAAGGCAGGACAAGGGAAACCAATTCAGGATTAGATATTATTTCTGAGTAGTACATCATATATAAGATCATCGTGAACTCTACTAAAATTATCTTGGTAGTAACTTCAGATTCTAAGATACTGAAGAAGCCTGAAGGGATGTCAAAAAGACACGCTAGGATGAACGAAATCTTTAATTATATTTTCGTTGTCCAGGGGCTCTCTCTGAACTAAACAAGATTCTCCTGCGGTAGCCAGAACAAGGACATATAGCCCAGATTTCAGTGTGAGGGAGCCTTTATCTATTCATCTATTTTATCTTTTTTTTTTATTCTATTTTAGTTTATTTTTTTTTTTTTTTTATTCTATTCTATTTTTATTTACTTTTTTATATAATATTTCATCTATTTACTTATTTATCAACTTGCTTATTTATCCATATTTCATGCTACCCGAACTAACTTCTTCAATTGTAGGTTCTATCACCTTCGCGGGGGCGAAGAGCTAGAACGCCGGGTCCCTGCTGTGATACGCCTTCAGTCCACCGCAGGGTTCATTAGCAAAGCTGTATAAAGATGTTAAGGGCATCCGAGCTGATGCCCACAGCCTCCACGAGATGGCAGGAGATTAGTCCAGGACGGAGCTAACCTTACATAATTAATGAGTAGGCGGGTTCAAGCGCTGGGTAGGTTTAGAGTACACGGGGAGGAAAGGGGTTGAGGAGAGGGAACTGGAAGGGAGTTGAAGGGGGGGGGGAGGTGCGTAGACGGATGGAGAGGGCGTCGAGATCCCCGGGGTAGGATAATAATGAGGTGTCAGTAATGTTGTAGGAGGGGCGACGAGGGAGGAACTGCCTGAAGGAGGCGGTGCAGGGAGTGTCCGCGAAGATGGTCGAACTGTGCGAGGATGACGGCAGTCGTTGAGTTTGATGGATACGTGATGAGAGGGTCAAGTGGCGTTTCGTAACGTGGTGCAAGGTGGTGGTTGGTGAAAGGAGAAGGGTGTAGAGGAAGGTGATTATTAGTGTGATTTCGGTCCTTGAGAGCGCCAAGTGCCTGCGACAACAACAGACAAAGGACGAAGACGACGACGACGACGACAAATACGACGACGACGACGACGAAGACGAAGACGACGACGACAACGACGAGCGCCGGGGGTCGTTAAGGGCGGGCGTGTTATCGCGGATGCATCGGGGCTCTACCGGGAGTAGATGAGATCAGATTAGCGGTGAGTGGGTGAGAAGATGGAGGTATATCAACCTCTTCAATGCGGTGACGCACTTTACGCACTTGCTTCTATCTAAGAATGCATGATTTCCTGTAGCTGAGAAGATGAACTTCAACATCATGGGCGTTTTGATCGATCAAGAGCACTCCTCAGGCCGAAGCCCGACCCTTCACTACATGAAATCATCCGTTCTTCGTCTGAACAAAATGACAAATTTACGTCACCGTGTTTAAGAACAGTAACAGGAACACTGGCGGGACTGAAACTTGGACAAGGAGGTGGTGATGGAGAGGGTGTTGGAGAGTGGTCGTGATGGTGGAGATAGTGGTGTTAAGAGATGTGTTAGATGGGGTGTTTCTGGTGTAGAATGGTGTTGTTACAGAGGATTTCTGTGAATAGTTTGTTATCTAAATGAGTTGCAATACGAATAAATGGCCTTGCATATTGTGTGTACAAAAAATGGTGTGTGTGTTTGTGTGTGCGTGTGTGTGTGTGTGTGTGTGTGTGTGTGTGTGTGTGTGTGTGTGTGTGTGTGTACTCGTGTATTCACTTGGTCTTTTGGATCACGTGTTGGACTCGTGATCGACAGCTATTTCCCTCCCGGAAGAGAGCTCAGAGCTCGTAGGTCCGATCTATGGGTAATGCTATGACCTTTCACACACACACACACCCAACTCCCCGCCCACGAGAGTCAGAGTAACGACTCGAAGCGCAGCGGTACCGAAATAATTTCGGCCCTGGGCAGGATTCGAACCTAGAACTGCGGGCCACTATCGTGGCAGTTCAGTGCTCTACCAACTGCGCCACCGAGTCGTGTGTGTACTCGTGTGTGTGTGTGTGTGTGTGTGTGTGTGTGTGTGTGTGTGTGTGTGTGCTCGTGTGAGTGTACTCGTGTGTGTGTGTGTGTGTGTGTGTGTGTGTGTGTGTGTGTGTGTGTGCTCGTGTGAGTGTTCTCGTGTGTGTGTGTGTGTGTGTGTGTGTGTGTGTGTGTGTGTGTGTGTGTGTGTACGCGCGTGAGTGTGTATGTGTTTACTTTTGATATCTAGGATAAGGGTTACGCTCGTGGGGTCCAGTTCCTGTACACTCATCAATCAGACATCAATTTAAACTCCTGTATATCGTCAGAGTAAACTATTTCTTCTTCCGGATGAACTTCACAAATCAGTGCAAATATGCGGAAACTGTTATTTCTTAATGATCTTCAAATATTTTGCCTCTTTTGATTTCTGCCCCATCTTCTCTTCCTCTTACTCCACCACAAAGCAAATCACCATCGATTTCCATTATCCTCCTACTCTTCCTCCTCCTCCTCCTCCTCCTTTCCTTCCTCCTCCTCCTTCACTTCCTCCTCCTCCTTCACTTCCTCCTCCTCCTTCTTCTTCTCCTCCTCCTTCCCG
>NC_134819.1:28594407-28601907 GCF_046742065.1 Oratosquilla oratoria
GGGTTTTTACAGGCGATAGCGTCTTGAGAAAACTGTGGTCGCGACAATGCGTGGGAACATCACAAGAGACAGACACCACTTGATAGACAGCTTACCACAAAACAACACAGAAATACAAAATTCGGAAACCTTTGGTTGATGGGAGGAAAGAGCCGGGGTTTGGGGAAGGAGTTTAATGAACATAACATAAGAACATAAGAATGAAGGAGACTGCAAGAGACCATAAGGCCTACACTAAGCAGCTCTATACCCATCACCACCTGTCATACCCATCCATAAAGCTGTTTAACTGTTTCTTAAGACAGTTGATAGTTTCAGCGCTCACTACATGGTTACTAAGTCTATTCCATTCGTTGACCACCCTATTAGTAAACCAATTCTTGCCTATTTCCTTCTTAAATCTAAATTTGTCCTGTTTAAATCCATTACTGCGAGTCCTGCCCTGTTGTTTTAATATGGTGACAATGGTAAACAATGAATTATGTTAAAAGAACTCAACCACTTTCTGGACAAAAATCCCCTCGAAGGGCGTTGTCTTCGTAATACGCCCAAGCCTACGGTGATCGTCCTCCTACCGTATTACGGGATCGTTCCACTGTGGGCGTGACGCCCTTCCACAGGAGGCTGTTGCCCCTGAGGGAGGTTTTCGCACGGTCACAGGTGTGGTTATTGGCTATGGTAGGTTTAGGGTTCTTGGCCACTGGTTTTATTGCCCCGTTTCTTCGTCCAGAGAAAGTTAACTATGTGTTAGTGGCCGCTGGCAAAGAACCAGGAGCCTGTAGACCTACAAAGAGAGGACAACTTAATATTTGCGTGATTAGAATACTGGACAAATCAAAAGTTACCTGGAAGGTGTCAAGTCCAACGTTATTTCTTGGCGTCAAAAAAGGAATGGAAGAGAGAACGGAGGAATAGTGGTAGATGGTGATGGTGAGGATTGATGGTGACAGGGAATGGTAATTGTTGAGGAAGGATATGACACAACTTAAGTTTTTGTGTCGATTGAGGGGCATCGTGTCAGGTCCGACGTTATTTCTTGGCGTCAAAAGAGGAATGGAAGAGAGAACGGAGGAATAGTGGTAGATGGTGATGGTGAGGATTGATGGTGACAGGGAATGGTAATTGTTGAGGAAGGATATGACACAACTTAAGTTTTTGTGTCGATTGAGGGGCATCGTGGTACCTCGGTAGAGTCTGTTGTATGCGGCTTGGTGTTCAAGTCTTTCTCTCAGGTTAAAATATGATCATTTCGTTGCACGTACCTAAAAAGTAATTCCGTTACACATTCGGTCAAGGACTATCCATGCGGCGAGGAAAATGGTTTGGGTCTTGCTTCATCCTAGACCAGTGGTTTTTAACCTGGAGTACCTGTGTCCCCAAGAGTTACGAAATTTTAAACCTAGGGGTACGAGACATGATAGCCCCAGTGCAACGGTACTGTATATTTACACTGAGAAAGCAAACCAAGATTTGTATCACTAATCCTTTTCATATGTTTGCATTGTATTTGTATTGGATGGGGGTATGAGAATATTTTCTGAGATATCAAGGGGTACTAAGGGTACTGAAAAAGGTTAAGAACCACTGCCCTTTATGATGTACGAGTAGTCAACTTCCCTCATAACTACGGGGATAGTTGAAAGTACACTCCTCATGAACGAAAACCTCAGAGTACGAACAGATTACCCAGCCTCTGACCAGGGTGGTAGATCTATGGAAAAAATATATATGTATATTATAGATCTTTTGTGGAAATATAATGTCTACTAGCCAGCTTTAAAACGAGAGATATAATGAGAGAGGTGTGTGGGGGGAAGATAAAGATGAAAAATTGGTGCCAAGAGATTATTACTTGCGGCTGAAACCGTTGTCTTTGTTCTATAAGCTTGGACGGCCAGGGCAAAGGACAGTCACCAGTGGACGTTGAAGAAAAAATAGATAAATAAATAAAACAAAATAAAATAAAAAGGAGTGACTTCAGAGTTTCTGAACGTGGTCCACGCCAATAATAGATTTTTGTTAAGAGTTCGAAAAGAATAGATAACAACAGTGAAGAGAAGAGAGAGAGAAACGAAAGAGAGGAAAGAATTGAGGTAAACTTTTCCACTGTGCCTACGTCACCTCATATGAATAAAGTCGCTTGGCGTCAGCCATGACCAAAGTCGTGAGAGAACTCACTTTACCAAAGGAGACTGAAGTTTTCTTCAGTTTTTTCAGTTCTGTGGTTCTCCCTCTCCTCAACTGATTTGAATCGTCTGACCTTAGACCGAACCAACTCTTGAAGATTACGTCACTGTATGATAAGAGTTTAATGGCCTGAAAGGAGACGACCGCGTTATCATAATTAATTAATCCGTTCATTGTAATTAGTATCGCCGCTACCAATTTGGAAGAGGACATCGGTACATCCGGATTAAAAAGTTCGCCGACATTGTGGTATTTCTCTATGTTTACAGATGGCGCCAAAAGCATGTCAGTGTGATACTATGTCTATGGCATAATAAAGAGACAGAGAATACAGCGACATCTGTGAGCAAGCAGAGGTAACAGAAGAGTGTTGAGGATCCTTTGAAACTAGCTGTACGTCCCGAACATCTGTCACGTCAATGAGTCCTCAGCTGGTGCTCTCTTTTCCGACCCATTCAACACAGCTACATCCCCTTAGCTGAACAAAATCGACTGGCACCACGGTACCGAAGACTTTAGTCGAGTCTCTGGACCCTCGTAACTTGGGAAAGCCCTTTCAGGGTACAGCGACAGTCGAAATAAAATATATAGAGAACTCGGCAAAGGAGTGAGGACATACACTTGGGGAACCTATAGTGCTGCGTTGTGGCGCATTGGTTTGATCTCATCCTGTTCCACACGGACCCGAGTTCGAGTACAGTGGCTACCGATGACTGCCTCTCCCGAGTTCTCCAGATTTGGTAGCAGGTAATCGCCTCCTGGCGTGAGCACCTTTCCTTTATTTGTGGGATGGCTAAGATGAGCAGCTGGGGTGTAGCCGCCGAGACGATGCAAACCCAAGCCCAAGAAGTAATTTCGGAGCTCAGCGTGCCACGCGGTATACTGTAGATGGGGTTAAGACTTGGATGATTAATGAACAGGAGAAGGGGGAAATATGGAGCAATTAAATTCGTACAAGAGCAAATAAAAGTGTGCCTGGGGTAAGATCTGGACAAAAAATTGTGACATGGATGTGAACATGGGTAGGAAAAGCACACTCTATATATCTATATCTCTCTCCCTCTCCTCCCCTCTCTCTCTCTCTCTCTCTCTCTCTCTCTCTCTCTCTCTCTCTCTCTCTCTCTCTCTCTCTCTCTCTCTCTCTCTCTCTCTCTCTCTCTCTCTCTCTCTCTCTCTCTCTCTCTCTCTCTCTCTCTCTCTCACACACACACACACACACACACACACACACACACACACACACACACACACACACACACACACACACACACACACACACACACACACACACACACACGACACGCAAAGGAGGAGCATGCCAACAGGAGACCTTTTGGTCCATAACTACGTCAGATACGAATAAATCATAATGATGATAAATAGATAAATAAAATTATAATAATATAAACAATAATAAATAAAACAAATAAATAGATAAAGTTGAATAATAAACAGGTAAATATTAAATAATAATAAATTGACAGATGAATAATAGTAAATGATGAGCAAATAATAAACAGACAAACAAATGAATAATATAAAATAAATGACAGGCATTACAACATCTTGGTTTTATTACACATTTTGTGAATCACGTGTTTTTTGTGATTTATTCGCTTATATATATATATATATACATACATATATATATATATATATATATATATATATATATATATATATATATATATATGTGTGTGTGTGTGTGTGTGTGTGTGTGTGTGTGTGTGTCTGTCTGTCTGTCTGTCTGTCTGTCTGTCTGTCTGTCTGTCTGTCTGTCTGTCTGTCTGTCTGTCTGTCTGTCTGTCTGTCTGTCTGTCTGTCTGTCTGTCTGTCTGTCTGTGGGTGGGCATATCTCATTATAACAGGTCCGATGCTGCCGTTCTTCCGTTCACGTAAAGGGTGCACTTGCCACACGCTCATATTTCACGCAGTTTTCCTCAAGCAGTTCTTCGTCAATATATTCCAGGAAATACTTGACTTGTTTTCCCCTTTTTCCTCCACCCAGAAATATTCTTGAAAAATGATCTACGGAACCCTTTCGTGGCCATAGGCGTGGGCGTGGTTATGCTTGTGGGTGTGGTTGTGGGCGTGGGTTTGGTTGTGGGCGTGGGTATGGTTGTGGGTGTGGGAATTGCTCTTTTCTCTCGGCTTTGGGCGTGGGTGTGAAGCGTGGGCTTAGTCATGGGCGTGGCTCATAGCGAGATGAGAGTCTGTAATAGGGTACTATGCATGCAATTAGTATGCGGAACATAGCACCAATCTCATTTTATGAGAAGAGGCTGTCTCAGAGGTGCTGCCACTTGTCAGTCGAAAGGGTCCTTAATTCGGTCCCTTGCATGTACATACATATCTGGAGCGGAAATCCTGGAAAGAGGAGGTGGGGTGATCACGCAAGGCAAATGGCTCCTCGCCCTCCTCCTCCTTCTCCCTTGTCCTCCTCCTTATCCTCCTCCTCCTACTCTTCCTCCTCCTCCTCCTACTCTTCTTCCTCCTCCTCCTTTTTCTCCTCCTCTTCCTCCTCCGCTTTCTCCTCTTCCTCATCCCCCTCGTCCTCCTCGTCCTCCTCGTCCTCCTCCTCCTCCTCCTACTCCTCTCCCCTCCTCCTCCTCCTCTTACTCCTCCCCTCCTCCTCCTCCTCCTCCTTCTCCTCCTCCTCCTCCTCCTCCTTCTCCTCCTCCTCCTCCTCCTTCTCTTCCTCTTCCTTCTCTTCCTCCTCATCCTATTCCTCCTCCTCCTCCTATTTCTCTTCCTCCTCCTCCTACTCGTACCCTCCTCCTCCTCCTCCTCCTCCTCCTCCTCCTCTTCTTCCTTCTCCTCCTCCTATTTCTCCTCCTC
Organism: Oratosquilla oratoria; assembly: GCF_046742065.1. Lineage (NCBI taxonomy): Eukaryota > Metazoa > Arthropoda > Malacostraca > Stomatopoda > Squillidae > Oratosquilla > Oratosquilla oratoria. Next base: position 28,599,433 of record NC_134819.1, read on the forward strand.
TTCCTCCTACAGGAACCTCCTGCAGGTCGTTCCTCCCGTTTATGGTTGTGAATTAAGCGAGTATTGCCCAATTATTATGATCTGACTCCTCCTACCGTACGTACCTATCGTGGGAACCAAACTGCATTTTTGTCTAACCCCGGTCACTTCCGACCGTGACTAATCTTTGAGTGATACTGTTTTTTTCTTTTTCTTTTATTTTATTTCATTTCATTTTATTCTATTTTATTTTGTTTTATTTTATTTTCATTTTATTTTATTTTAATTTAATTTAATTTTATTTTATTTTTATTCTTTTTTTTTTTTTTTTTTTACCATCCCCAATTTTCATTAATACTTGCGTTTCACAGATTCATCAGGAAATTATATATTCTGTTCAAAATATTATTAAGGCAGGAGAAGATGCATTCTCTTAGGGAACTTCTTCCCATTACCGAAAAATGTAACCTTAACCTATGTGCTAAGACAGCCTGGTCAAGTAACACTCACTTATGGCCGTGGGCCAACGGAGTGACAAAACGACCCGTCATTCTGACAAAACGGTCTACGTTCGATTCCTGCGCGCTGAACGTTGAGGGAGAAGGGATGGGACGGGCAGCATTTCACTCCCAATTTACAAAAAAAAAGAAGAAGAAAAAAAAAAAAAAACGCGCTCCCTCTTGGCACGGACCCTGTTCTCAGTCTCACAGTGCCACGGACTCTCAGTGCCAGCCTCCCTGGGCTCTTAGAATGAATGGGAAAAGGCGAGGTGTTCACGCCAGGATGCCCTTTGCTGTCGGGTTCGAACCCGGGTCTGCGTCGTGTGAAATACGACAGAAACCACCACACCAACGTTCCCTCTAAGCCAGCGTTTCTCAACCTTAGGGTTCCCCGGAACCCTAAGGTTCCGCAAAAGGTCCCTAAGGGTTCCGCGAGAACAAGTGAGATAAGCTAATGCACTTTTGATTTATTTAATTTCATTTACATAATATAATTAAACACGCACGACATATTCTTCGTTATTGTAATAATGTAATATAGACATCTTCCTATCTAAATAAAATGAGAAAGATATGGTATATGTTTTGTTTTGTTTTTACGCAGGGGTTCCTTGAGACATGCAATTTATTCTAAAGGTTACGCAAGGGTAAAAACGCTGAGAAACGCTGCTCTAAGCTGTGCGCATGTGCGCGCGCGCACATGTTTTACAACACGCGCACATAAAGAAAAAATAATTGTGCTTACACAAGGTTTTCAAATGATATTAAAATCCATTTAATAAAGAAGTTCCACCCAAACGTCAACTTATAAATTCTCCAAAAATATGGTAACTTACCAACCGTCAAACTAATGATTGCTTTGGTGGAGGTAATATGTAATGCAAACTTACAAATTATGCGTATTTGCTTAAACGATCAGATGGGGACTCGCACGGGTGCGCACATACTTTTCGGAAAAGGCAAAGTTTGCGCACAAGCAAATTTCTGCGTACACTCACAGCAAATATATATACATATTTATATATATATACATATATATATACATATATACATGCATATTTATATATATATATATATATGTATACATATATATATATATATATATATATATATATATATATATATATATATAGATAGATAGATTAGAGAGAACATTGCACCACGCCATTCTTGAGTGTGTGTATAGAGAATAAGATCCCGAAGACTTAACACTATAAGCCATTATGAGGATTCTTTTGTAGTTATAAAATCCTCTGCTCTTTCCATAGGTTTGTCTGTAGTCGTTCATGAGATTAAATGGAGTTTTGAATACATTACACGATGAATTTTACATATTATTCATCTTCACTTTTTTCATTATTATCGAGTTCCAAGGTTAATCAATGTTGTCGTCGTCGTCGTCGTCGTCGTCGTTGTCGTTGTTGTTGTTGTTGTTGTTGTTGTTGTTGTTGTTGTTGTTGTTGTTAAACTAAACAGAGCAGATGGAGTGGGAAGAGTATAAGTAAAATAGGTTGCCCATCGACATCCCCCATCACAGATCTGAGCTCTAAGAGAGGAACAGAGAAGAAACACGCAAGAGGTGACAGGAGAATAACAAGAGAACACAATCGAATAGGCAGAAAGAAAACGATCAACAATAAACAGTGAGCAAATGACAACGAGAGCTAAACGATTCACAGAAGCAACAAAAGATAAACACTGACAGAAAATAATATAACACCATCGCCTGTCTTTTGAGAATGCAGGGATGGGGAAGTATGTGTTTTGTATGCAAGTTCTTGTGTTTTATGTATGTGTTTTGTCGCACCAACGTATGTGTGTTTGTTTGCAGGTATGTTTGTACGTGCGTGCTTGACTGTGTGCTCTTAAAAGTCCAGACCTTCCACACATAAATCATCTGTTTATGCACAAGCAACTCCTAACCCCACACCAAATCCCACCCGCAAACAATTCTCGTTACCGCATGTACACAAGCTTTTGTGTGTGTGTGTGTGTG
>NC_134819.1:28606907-28614407 GCF_046742065.1 Oratosquilla oratoria
AAAAGACGAGTTGGAGGCGAGGAAAAAAAGAGAAAACTGAAAAGAGGATTAGAAAACAATAATAGACATGAGGGGGAAGAGAATATAGTTGGAGGATGTTGAAGAGGAGGAAAAGGAGGAGGAAAAGAGGAAGAGACAAAAGAGGAGAAAGAAGAGAAGGGTCTGAAGAAGGTGTTCGAGTAGAGAAAGAAAAAATGAAAGATAGTAAAATGATGAAGAAAACGTAGAAGTATGTGTGTTTTAAAAGTAAATATGTGGAGGTCAATTTATCTTACAGATAATGAGTGTGTGTGTGTGTGTGTGTGTGTGTGTGTGTGTGTGTGTGTGTGTGTGTGTGTGTGTGTGTGTGTGTGTGTGTGTGTGGTATTATTTGCGTTTATGTTTGTGTATGTGAAAGAGAGAGAGAGAGAGAGAGAGAGAGAGAGAGAGAGAGAGAGAGAGAGAGAGAGAGAGAGAGAGAGAGAGAGAGAGAGAGAGAGAGAGAGAGAGAGAGAGGAAAAATATAATCAGAAGTAGGAAACAAGGAGATAATATCTGACCACAAAAATGAAGAAAGATGACAAATGGGGAAAATAATGAACGCTTTTGTACGAAACAATAGGAGGAGAGAGAAGACGAGGATGTAAAATAACAGAAATGGAAAGAGGGGAGGGAAGGAGTAGAAGAACAGCATTTCCTTAAGAAAAGTAAAGACAAATTGGAAGATATTGGAAAAAGTGGAGAGAAATGAGAAATAAATGAGCAAGAGAATGGAATAGAGAGGGTTATTAAGCTGAATGAAAAGGAACAATAGAAAACAACTATGGAAAAGAGAAAATTTAAAATAAAACTGATAAAGAGTCGAAGAAATGAATCTCGTATTGTGAAGACAAAGCAGAAGACGATGTAGAAGAAGGTAAGAAGAAGAATAGAAAGAAGAAGAGGAAGAGGAAGGAGAAGAAAAGAAAGAGGCGAAAGAGAAACGATTGACAGTGATGACTGTTCTAATGAACATGATTATAATGACCATCACCACCACCACTATCACCATCGTCATCATCACTCTCATCATCATCATGGCAATGACGATGACAATGGAGAGTAAGGAAATAGGTTCCTAGAGAAGTAGGAAAGACAATCAAGGAAAATGTATAACAGGAAAAAATATGAAATAAGGAAATGGGGGAAGGTAATGAACGGTGTTCAATTAAAATCCAATAGGTCAGTAGCAACCATAGTAGATTTTTGTATTGTATCTATATATATATATATATATATATATATATATATATATATATATATATATATATATATATTGCAGGTGAAACATATAATCACACATTTGTCAATCACTACTGAAGAGGCTTGCAGCTTGCAATCGAAATATATGGATTCCCCGTCTCCAGTCTTTTTTACTCCAATGGTGTTTTTCACGTGATATATATATATATATATATATATATATATATATATATATATATATATATATATATATGTACAGTGTGTGTGCGTGTGTGTGTGTGTGTGTGTGTGTGTGTGTGTGTGTGTGTGTGTGTGTGTGTGTGTGTGTGTGTGTGTGTGTGTGCGTGCGTGCGTGTATGTGCGTGTGCGTGTGTATGTGTGTGTGTGTGTGTATTCACCTCGGATCTGCTGCAGCCTCTGTCGAGACAGCCAGACACAACCCTACGGCAGCGAGCTCAGAGCTCATTATTTGCCGATCTCTGGGTAGGTCTGAGACCACTCACACATCACACACCGGGACAGCAAGGTCACAACTCCTTGAATAACATCCCGTACCTACTCGCTCCTAGGTGAACAGGGGCTACACGTGAAAGGAGACAAACCCAACTTATCTCCGCCCGGCCGGTGGATCGAACCCCGGTTCTTCGGCTTGTGAGGCCAGTGCTTTACTAATCCGCGACCGTGTGTGTGTGTGTGTGTGTGTGATGAAGAGGACCACAGACAGTGGTCGAAATATACGGATCCCTGTATTCTGATCTTATTTCTCTCCGATAGCACGTTATGCTACTTTAATATATATATATATATATATATATATATATATATATATATATATATATATATATATATATATATACTGAAAAGTGTTGCAAGTGGAGTTCCTCAGGGTTCCGTTCTTGGGCCACTTCTATTCATAGTATATATAAATGATATAGACCATGGACTAAAATCTACTGTTTCCAAATTTGCTGATGATACAAAACTGTGCGGAGTGGCAAATGATCACTCAAACCAATTAGATATTCAAGAAGATTTAGATAAATTACAGCAATGGTCTGAAAAGTGGCTAATGAAATTTAACACAAGTAAATGCAAGGTAATGCACATAGGTAAAAATAACAGCAAATACGATTACAAGTTATTTGGAAATTCGTTAACAAAAGTGGATAGTGAAAAAGATCTCGGCGTAATTATCAGTAACGACCTCAAATCATCCAAGCAGTGTATTTCAGCCTCTGAGAAAGCAAATAAGATTCTGGGATTGATTGCGCGATCTTTTGATTTCAAAAGTCCATCACTCATTAACAAGCTATATAAATCGTTAGTTCGTCCACATTTGGAATATGCTGTTTCCGTATGGTCACCGAATCTCATTAAAGACATTGACAGACTGGAAAAAGTACAACGGCGAGCCACAAAACTGATTCCAAATATCAAAAATAAATCATACGAAAATCGACTTAAGCACATGAATCTGTTTTCCCTAAAAAAGCGTAGACTCAGAGGTGACTTGATACAGGTCTTTAAGATTTTAAAGGGAATTGACAACATCAAAAGTGACCAAATTTTCACATTGAATGAGAATCAGACAAGAAACAATGGTCTCAAACTGTCCGGAAATAGATTCAATTTGGAAGTAGGTAGAAACAACTTTGCCAACCGTGTAGTTAATGAATGGAATAAACTTCCTGCACAGGTAGTGCAATGTAGTTCAGTTCGAAGCTTTAAGAATCATTTAGATAAATACCTAAGTAAGATGCTGTAATTATTATAATTTATGTTATATTATTTGTTTTTGTTTTGTTATAATTTGTCTGTCTGATTTTCATTTATTATTAGTTATATGTCAATTTATTATCATTTACTATTTACCTGTTTGTTTGTTATTCAACTATACCAATGCATTTATTTATGTATTTTAATTGTTATTTACATTGTTATAGTTTTAATTTATTATTAATATTAATTTTTTTTTTTTTTTTTTTTTTTTTTTTTGCATCCGACCTAGATATGGATCAAAAGGTCTCCTGTCGGCATGCTTTGCCTTTGTAATCCTTTGTAAAACTGTTCTACTCGCTTCGGTTTTGTCGAAAGTACGGAATCACTTCAGAGCTCATGGACGGTCCATGGTTTCCGGCTTCCACCAAATGAAATCGTCAAACACTTTGAAATGTTATCATAACGAAAGGATTAACTCCACATTCGACATCGTCATGGATCAAAAGGTCTCCTATCGGTGTGCTTTATCATTGTAACTCCTTGTAACTCTCATGAGAGTAGAATTAAAAACATAGCATGACACTGTAACAAATAACTCTCCTTTTTCATTCTTCACCTTTACCTGTTAATTTGATTGGCCTTCATTAAAACTCCCTATGCGTTCTTCGTCTTCTGTCCAAGAGAACCTCTTGAGTAAAAACCCAATTAGCAAGTTATCATTTGTCGCTGGAGATGCTTCTAAGGCCCTCAGGGCGAGAACTAAAACACTTTCAGAGTGTCTGTCAAGATTTATTCTCTGTAATCATATTCCAGATCAACGGGATGTCAGACTCAATATCGTTATTCATTTCCGTCTACGAGTGTACCACTGAGAGAATCTCAAAAAAAAACAAAAAAACAAAAAAAAAATTGTAATATGCATTGATATGCCTTCATTTAAAATATCTTTTACTGGTTTGAATTTGTCTGATGGATTTTTTCTTCTTTTTTCAATATCAATTACTCCCTCGAAATTGCTTAATCTTCACTCTGTTCTCAAGGTCATCAAGCTAGAATATGGAGCCATCAAGACCTTGAATCAATTCCTTCACCCAGTTAACTTTATTGTCATATTCAAGGATCCCACGACTGGTCATGTATCGCATTTCCTCAAGGATACCCTCTGTCCTGACAATAGTAATGATCCGAAGAGATGAAGTCTAAAAGGTATTAAAGGAGAAGTTTGGGGATCGAAAAAGGCGGAAGGGATAGTATAAATTCAAAGTAATCAACATCATTCTTTAAGTAGAGATTAGTCTCCAATGGTGAATATATATATATATATATATATATAAATATATATATATATATATATATAGATATATATATATATATATATATAGTGGTTGTGTGTATTTACCTAGTTGTATTTACCTGGTTGTATTTTGCGGGAAGGGGAGCTATGATTGTGGTGTCCCTCCTTTGTATCTCGCAGTGTCTAGTTTGCTTTGTGTGTGTATATATATATATATATATATATATATATATATATATATATATATATGTGTGTGTGTGTGTGTGTGTGTGTGTGTGTGTGTGTGTGTGTGTGTGTGTGACTCGAGTTCCTATGAGGGTTCACTAAAGTGTCTAATGTATAGCTGCTTAAAAGTCATGTAGTCAATAGCCCATAACCACACACACGCATATACATACATTTATACATATATATATGCTTATATATATGAATATATACATATTTACACATATTCATACATATATAGATATATGCTTGCATGCAAGCATATACACAGACCGAGAGAATGAAGTACTGATTTGCTTTCTATTCCCCTTTTTTCTGACGTCACTGTCGCAGTCCATCAAGTGAGAATTGATAATGAAGGGGACACTTTTCACGATACCATCGCCATTTGACGCCTTCGGGACTTTGCTCAATTAGCTCGCCGCCTGCCCACGATCCGCGGAATCTTCTCTCCCCTCAGTGGCCGAAGGCATGCAAGGGCAAGGAAATGCAAGAACGAGTTTTCTCTTTCACTAGTTCCTCTAAGATAAAAATAAAAAAACGAAGAAAAATTGTGTGTTAGTGTGTGTGTGTGTGTGTGTGTGTGTGTGTGTGTGTGTGTGTGTGTGTGTGTGTGTGTGTGTGTGTGTGTGTGTGTGTGTGTGTGTGTGTGTGTGTGTGTGTGTGTGTGTGTGTGTGTGTGTGTGTGTGTGTGTGTGTGTGTGTGTGTGTGTGTGCAGATGCGTGTGTGTATGTGCATGTGTGCATGCATGTGATCGTTCAAATCATATAAAGTAGAACGAAGGAAAAAACAGGAGTAGGAGGAAGAGGAGGAGGAGAAACAGGGGAGATGAGGAGGAGGAGAGAGGAGGAGAAGGAAGAGAAAAGAGGAAGAGGGAGAGGAAGGGGAGTCCAGAATGGAGTTCAGGCGAGAAGGGGCAAGAACTCCTCATTGACTGAGATCGATGGAGAGGCGAGGAGGGAGACCGGACGGGAAGCGAGCTGAAGACCACCTAATCAGGACGCAGAGGGGGATGAAGGTCCATCGCAGCCTTGAGGGGATGAAAGGGAGGAGCAAATAACAGGAGCGGGTAGAGGGCGCCTTCTTAGGGCGAAGATTTCATCTGAAGATGTCCTCCGTCTCCTGAGGTCGACAGCGTCGCAACAAAGGAGAATGTCCCTCCCGTGGTGGGAGTGGATATTAGTGATATAACCCACGAACGAATTTTAGTGATATATATATATATATATATATATATATATATATATATATATATATATATATATATATATATATATATATATATTTCTTTTTTTTTAATATTTGTCAGTAACTACTCTGCCGGATATTCGAATCATGAAAACTTCGTTCACATGCTAAAAAGGTCTTTGCCATGCATGAACTTTTATTTTAATGTATGATGAAAATTTCATCTTATTGCAGGGGTATAGGGAAATATTTTATGGATAATAAAGTCATTATTGTCACCTCCGACGAAGAGGTTATGTCTTTGGTCTTGTCTGTTCATTTGTTTGTTTGTTTGTATTTCTTTGTTCGCTTATTTACTATCATCGAACTGACGTGTCTAGACGTACACCACAAAACGGGACTGAAGCTCCTCTGCGGCAGTTTGACTCGTCTGAGATACAGAGAACAGACCACATACTTAAGATAAACTGCATGTCTCAAGGAACTCCTGCGTACAAAAAAGACACATATACCATATCTTTCTCATTTTATTTTCATCGTAATAATATGTTAGATAGGATGATGTGTATATTACATTATTACAATAACCAAGAATATGTCGTGCGTGTTTAATTATATTGCGTATATTAAATTAGATAAATCAAAAGTGCATTAGCTTATTTCACTTGTTCTCGCGGAACCCTTAGGGACCTTTTGCGGAATCTTTGGGTTCCGGGGAACCCTGGTTGAGAAACGCTGACCAGCAAAGGTTAGGGCTTGTTAAGAACGCCTTTGGTGTTTCTCTGCATCTTCTTGGCAGGAACTTTTCAACCTAAGTATCCTCACGACAAGCACAGTATGAGCATATATACCTGTATAACTAAGAGGAGTACATTTGGGGACAGGGAAAAGGGGGGACTCAGGTTATAGGTAAGTCAATAAGTCTTATTTTACAAATGTGCTACTACATTAAACCTTCCTAAGTACTAAACATTTTAATCTCACACGAACATTTCGATTTTGTCACTGGACTTATCCTCACTGAGGAAAGACCACTCATAAATGTTTGTGTCATGTTGATCTAGAACTGCGTTTCTCAGCCAGGGTTCCCCGAAACCCTAAGGTTCCGCAAAAGTCCCTAAGGGTTCCGCGAGAACAAGTGAGATAAGCTAATGCACTTTTTATTTTTTTTATTTAATTTCATATGTGTAATATAATTAAACACGCACGACATATCCTTGGTTATTGTAATAATGTAATATAGACATTATCCTATCTAGCCTATTATTACGATGAAAATAAAATGAGAAAGATATGGTATACAGTATGTTTTTTTCACAGGGGTTCCTTGAGACATGCATTATATTTTAAAGGTTACGCAAGGTTAAAAAGGTTGAGAAACGCTGATCTAGATTATTATTAACTCTTGAATGGCAAGGAGTTCCTCTTGCTTGAATAGAATTATCTATCACAAGGCAGACCGTAATATCTCGACAGTGGTAAACTTACCACAGTCGCACTCATGAAATTTAAATATGCATCTTATGCACAGTTAGGTCTCTTGCCAGTTGTAAGGAATCACGTAATTTCTTTGTTTCAATAAACCTTGGAAACGATAGTGTTAGTTTTACATATTACATATGTACGCATGTGTGTGTGTGTGTGTGTGTGTGTGTGTGTGTGTGTGTGTGTGTGTGTGTGTGTGTGTGTGTGTGTGTGTGCATACCAAGGGCTTTTTCCACCTTACCAGGGAGGTAGCCAAGTCAAAAGGCATATACCCACTCCCACCCATTCCACTTCCATCCACCACCCGTTTAGCTCCTCATCATATATATATATATATATATATATATATATATATATATATATATAT
>NC_134819.1:28621907-28631907 GCF_046742065.1 Oratosquilla oratoria
TTAATTCCAGCTGTTGTTGATGCCCCCCCTTCCCTCCCCCGTGAAAGCGTTGAGTCACTTGACCTGGGAGGTCTAAATGCGTTTTGCAGGATTAAATACTCAAAAATTTATCTGTGTTGAAATTCTGGTTTTCATTGTCATTTCCTGTGTGTGTGTGTGTGTGTGTGTGTGTGTGTGTGTGTGTGTGTGTGTGTGTGTGTGTGTGTGTGTGTGTGTGTGTGTGTGTGTGTGTGTGTGTGTGTGTGTGTGTGTGTGTGTGTGTGTGTGTGTGTATGTGTGTGTGTGTGTAAGTGTGTGTGTGTGTGTGTAAGTGCGTGTGTGTATAAGTGTGTGTGTGTGTGTAAGTGTAAGTGTTTGTATGTGTAAGTGTGCGTGCCTGTGATTGTGTATGTATGTGTGTGTGTGTGTCTGTGTGTGTGTATGTATGTGTGTGTGCATATGTATGTGTGTGTGTGCATGTATCCGTGTGTATGTACGTGTGCGTGTGTAAGTTTGTGTGTGTACATATGTGTGTGCGCGTCCAACGTGTGTGTGTGTGTGTGTGTGTGTGTGTGTGTGTGTGTGTGTGTGTGTGTGTGTGTGTGTGTGTGTGTGTGTGTGTGTGTGTGTGTGTGTGTGTGTGTGTGTGTGTGTGTGTGTGTGTGTGTGTGTGTGTGTGTGTGTGTGTGTGTGTGTGTGTGTGTGTGTGTGTGTGTGGTGTGTGTGCGTGTGCTTAATCGCCCGTGTGTGTATATGCACACACGTGTGTGTCTGTATGTGTGCGTGAGTGCATTCATACGTTTAGATATTTATGTATTTTCTGCGCGGGTATATATATATATATATATATATATATTATATATATATATATATATATATATATATATATATATATATATATTTACATATTTATATTTTATGGTATATAATCCCTGGAACAATATTGGTTTCCATTCAGTAAATGATTTTTGTCAAACTCTGTTGGTAAGGGTATCATGTTCATGGCCAAATACAAGGACGAATACGTAAAAGAGAATTTGTTCATTCCAGTCAGACATTACAAGTATTGCAAATTATCTGTATATGTTATTTTTTTCTTTTGTGGTTTTTTTAAACCGTCTCCATGCCTAGAAGATCATTCAGTCTTTTTAATATTTAGATATTATTTTTTTTACTTAAGTTACGTATGAATCTTTCTCCCCTCTCTCTCTCTCTCTCTCTCTCTCTCTCTCTCTCTCTCTCTCTCTCTCTCTCTCTCTCTCTCTCTCTCTCTCTCTCTGTGTGTGTGTGTGTGTGTGTGTGTGTGTGTGTGTGTGTGTGTGTGTGTGTGTGTGTGTGTGTGTGTGTGTGTGTGTGTGTGTGTGCGTGCGTGTGCGTGTATGCGTGCGCGCGTGCGTGTATATTCACGACTTTGTCTATACTAATTATGATAGTTTTGCAATTGCGGTGTAACAAAAGCCAATACGGAATTTCATATATATGTATATATATATATATATATATATTTTTTTTTTTTTTTAACAAATGTAGGAAAACTGTGTATCTTATGTTTCATTATGCCAAAACTTTCATTATGGTAAAACTTTCTTCTTTCTCTTGTATCCACAGGCCGGCGAGGAAAGCGTGGACGGTCGGGGAAGAAGGGCGATACAGGTGACGTCGGTCCGATGGTGAGTGACGTCATATGACCTGACCTGAGCTGACCTGCCTGACCTCTCTCGCAGAGTCTACCCGTAATGACGTCGTATAACACCGACCCTTGTTGTGTTCATCAGTCGTGTGCGGATAGTTTCCGCAGTATTAACAACAGTAGATGGATTTGTTATGATATTACCAACGTGGTGGCCTACTATCCAAATGTATTAATAGTTGATATCCACATGTGTATGTGTGTGTGTGTAAAATATGAGCATGACCCTAAGTATTGTCCCCTCCACTGTGAGTTGGCCCCTTTGAAGCTGTTCATCACATAACCTATATGATGTGGATGACAAAAGTTTAATTGGGATAATAGGAGGAAACGAATTATCTACTATTTAAATAACCACGTCCACGACGGCCTACCCAGCTAGGAGAAACATAGGAAGAGTTTAGGGATGTTCTACTGAAACAGGCTCTCGGCCTCTGAAATCTAGAGTTATGCAGCTGTAGCTGAAACTGAACTACATAAGCTGGTGATTGCCAATAAGAAACCTGAAAGATGATCAGGTGACTGTGTACTAGAAGGGTTAAGAGATGCAGAATGCTAGAAAGTGCATCTGAGCCGCCAGTATCTGCTATTACACAAGTCAATGAACTACACGGTTAAGTGGTATATCTGTTGTAGAACATTCACCTAGACAAGTATATCAGGAATATCTTGGAGATGATGAGGGAGGAGTTTAGGATGGCAGAGGATGAATTTAGACGGGGAATGGCTATGAAGACACAAGGAATGGGATCATACTTACCTCTAGAGCAATAGTTCTTAACCTGGAGCACCTGTAACCCCAAGGGAAACAAAACCTTGATCCTGTGGGCACGAGACATGATACCCAGTGCAGTGGTACTGTATATTCACCATGAGAAAGCTAAGTCAGGTTTATATCACTAATCCTTTTCATATGTTTGCATTGTATTTGTATTAGATGGGGGTATGAAAACATTTTCTGAGATATCAAGGAGTGAAGGCACTGAAAAAAGGTTAAGAACGATTTCTGTAGAAGTAGAGACACAGTTGAGGCCATCTGACTCACTCTCTGACTCACCTCCACTTTTTTCACTCTATCCATCCACGTAATACCTATCATGCATCTTAAACACTTCACCTTAAACACGTTTAGGTTCTTCCTTCCTGCATCCTTCAGTTCTGTCTCTGTTTTGGACTTATCCACACTTTTCATTCATCCTTAACATTTACTTGCCTCCTTTACAGCATAATTCACCCCCATTTTTACTCCTGTATTAATTGCCACATACGATTCTCAATGTCTTATACCCATCCTCCCTAGCCTCTCACCTTTCAAACTCACCTCCAACCTTCCACCACCATCATTCCACTGCACATATCATTTTTTTTTCACATCTACTTTCAGCTTTCATTGTATGCTCAGACTTGGTCACAAGCGTGGTGTCATCCGCAAACAACAACTGGCTCACCTAGTTCCTTTCATCCTTACGTTTACCTCACTCACCACCACGTCTATACATATATGTTGATCAACCATGGTGACATTACATAACCCTGGCACAGACTCACCTTTAGACATTAGGGTTAAATTGAGGTGATAGATGAGTTAGTGTTGTTGCTTAGGTCTAAGTTTAGTGTACTACTAACACCCAGTATTCCTTTCAGGGTCCAAGTGGTCCTCCGGGCAAGAACGGCTTTCCGGTATCGATATTGAACATTATTGAATGAACATTTCTTGTTGCATTTGTTGTTGCATTTTGCCGGTTTCAGAGTGGTTGGGTTGAGTGGGCGACAACTAACTTTAAACCCGTTCGGGAGTCAAGCCCCCATAGCAGCAGACTTAATTCCATGACTTTGCTAAAGATGGCACCCCTCAAATTCTTTCATCACTCGGTCCGTTGAAACAGAATAATTTTGATAATGGAAATGGGACGTAAAGTCAATACTTCTGACAAGTGTAATGATCTCGACGGTGACCTCAGATCACCACAGCCGTTGACCTAGTTTGGGGTCACAACACTGATCTTGAAAGGGATCACTACATTCGTTGACCTGATGTGGGATCACTACACTCGTTGACCTTATATGTGTTGCCTGCATGCCTAGTTGGTTTTACCTTCCATTTCGCATGTCACGACGCTCGGCAACCAAGAAAGAAGGAGTGAAGCTCAACTAGAGGCAGTGACGTAACTGCTAGATAGTCTCGAGCACTGTAACTACTAATTGAAACTAGACACTACCCCTTGTCTCTCCACCACCACCACCACATTGTATTGTCTAAACCCTCACCCAACCCCTGACAGCATTTCTTAATCTTCTGTGTTCTACGAATATGTCTGTTTAAGAAAAACAACCTTGAACTAACCTAAGAGAGTGCACGCTTGAGGGTCTAGAATTCATACTAGACTGTGAATTGCTCCCTGCATCTTGATCGTTTTACCTTTGTCTGTGTAGTTATCTAGTCACCAAAATAAATGCCAGTCCCTCGATTTTAATTTTCTAGATTTTACAATACGCACGAGTTTATGAGCATAACTAAACATGTGTTTGTCTATATGATGTTAGATTATATTTAAATACGTGAATGCATACAGGTGGCTGTGTGCGCAGAGAGAGAGAGAGAGAGATAGAGAGAGAGAGAGAGAGAGAGAGAGAGGGAGTGAGTGAGGGAGGGAGGGAGGGAGGGAGGTAGGTAGGGTGGAAGGGAGGGAGAATGTGCTATAAACATATGCATGCACACATACACACACATGTACACACACACACACACACACACACACACACACACACACACACACACACACACACACACACACACACACACACACACACACACACACACACACACACACACACACACACACACACACACACACACACACACATACACGCAATATACAAGCACACACGCACACACACACACACACATACACACACACACACACACACAATGTACAAGCACACACGCACACACACACACATACAGTACATATACACGCGCGCACATACATACATACATACACATACACGCACGCTCGCTCGTAATGATATCTGCCCTTCATTAGTTTTCAGGGGAGTTGTGGTCCATTTGTTATCATTCTCAGTCCGCGTCCTGAGGTTTCTGAGTTCAGTCCCTTCCTGTTGGACATTTGCTTCTTCAGCAGACTGATTCAGTCTTTCAGGTTCTTCAGAACCTTTACTCATGTTTTCCATCGGCCCGGTTATGGAAAGATAATTGTTTATGGCGATGCTGGAAGGTCACATAGACAGCTTTGGAAAGGCACGGTAGTTGCCTGATAAATCCACGTCCAAGAACTGTCACGTGGTGCAGTGCTTGAGGGAGAGGGAGAGAGAGAGAGAGAGAGAGAGAGAGAGAGAGAGAGAGAGAGAGAGAGAGAGAGAGAGAGAGAGAGAGAGAGAGAGAGAAATGACATGCGTTTGTGTGCAAGCGCATTCGTTCCCCTACTTAACTGCTGGCTCGTATACATATGTTTATATGCGCGCGCGCGCGCATTGCATATTTCACGGGTCGCAGGCAAGCGAATCTTCTCCCGTTTTCTATCTTGCTTTATGTCGCAAAGGACATCCGATTTGGGGCAACCACTCGCCTCCACTTTGCTCTCTTTCTCTCTTTCTCTCTCTCTCTCTCTTTCTCTCTTTCTCTCTTTCTCTCTTTCTCTCTCTCTTTCGACATCTGAGTTCGGGTTACAAACTTGGTTCATTCGTATTTAAAGACATCCTAAGTAAAACTGCCTGAAATCAACTAAGAAGAGTGAAGAGAACACAGTATCAAGATCAAAATTCATATTCTGAGTTTGTATTGTATGACACGTCCTCTAAGACTCTAAAAACCCACCGTTTCCACTCAATTAGAAACAAATATTTTGACGTTAGATAGAATTAGATATCTAAACTAGTGCCAAAACCTAAATGGTTCATGACCAATAGACTATCGGTAGTATTCTTAAAAAAAAATTCTTACCTTATATGAATATTATATAAACCCTTGGAATGGAAAGATTCATATAATGAAAGTATTTTTTAAGGATAATATCGTAAGATTCTTTCGGTGGTATTCTTTAAAAAAGAATCCTTCTATAAATATTCCCCTTCCAAGGATTTATAAAAGGCAATATTTTTTAAGATTCTACCGTAAGATTCTTACGTTGGTATTCTTAGAAAAATACTTATATAAATATTTCCCTTCCAAGGATTCATATAAGATTTATATAAGGAAAGAATTTCTTAAGAGTACTACCGTAAGATTTTTACGTTCGTATTCTTATATAAATCTTTCCCTTCCAAGGATTCATATAAGATATAGGAAAGAATTCTTTCAAGAATACCATCGTATATCTCCACAAGGCCTAAAATATTACCTCCAGTTAAATAACTCGTCTCGCTCCCGCCATAATAAAATTGTTCAAGTACGGCTTTCCTCAGGCCCCTTTTGGATTTGCGCGAATTAGTTTCCCCCCTCACAGTTATGGACGACTAATAACGCGATAATCAAAGGGAGGCAATTAAACTTCACGCAAGGATTACTGTGATGATCCTCCTCTATGCACACTTCTACTTTTCCCCTCGTTTCCCCTCGTCATTCCTCTCCCCCCCATTCCTTTCCTCTCCTTCTCTCTTTCTCTTCTTATTTTACTTAACTTCACTTCGTCTCATTTCCCTTCCTTTTTCCTCTCTTTTCCCCTCTCCTTCTCTCTTTTCCCCTCTCCTTCTCTCTTTCTCTTCTTGTTTTACTTAACTTCACTTTATCTCGTTTCCCTTCCTTTTTCCTCTCTTTTCCCTCTCCTCTCTTTCTCTTCTTATTTTACTTCACTTCATCTCGTTTCCCTTCCTTTTTCCTCTCTTTTCCCCTCTCCTTCTCTCTTTCTCTTCTTATTTTACTTCACTACATCTCATTCCCCTTCCTTTTCCTCTCTTTTCCTCTCTCCTACTCTCTTTCTCTTCTTATTTCACTTAACTTCACTTCGTCTCATTCCCCTCACTTTTCCCCTCTCTTTTCCCCTCTCTTTTCCCCTTTCCAGCCTTTTTCTTCTTTCCCACTAAACTCCGTTACTTTCCCATCCCTTCCTCTCTCGCCTCTCCTCTCCTCTCCTCTCCCCTTCTTATTTTCTTTCAAAAAATTTCCTTTTTTTTTTCTTCCCTTTTCCCTCATTTCCTTTCTCAAACCTTTCAATCTATTCCATTTATTTCCCTTCCATTTTTTCTCCCATCCTCTCCCTTTCCTTTGTTTCTCTTTCCTTTCCATCTTTTTACCATTCATTCCCTTCCTTTCCTTTTCCTTCCTTTCCCTTACTTTTTACCTACTCTCTTCATTCCTCCCTTTCCTACCATTTCCCTCTACCACTCTCCCCTATCTTCCTCCCTCCCTCTTTCCTTTTCTAACTCTCCCTCTCATTTTCATCCCCTTCTCCCCCCTCCCCTTCTCTCCTCTCCCCTCCCCTCCTCTCCCTTCCCCTCCCTCCTCTCCCTTCCCCTCCCTCCTCTCCCTTCCCCTCCGCTCCTCTTTCCTCCTCTTCCCTCCTCTTCCCTCTTCCTCCATCTATATCTCTGTACTCCATTTTCCAACCAATTGTCCTCTCTCTTCCCCTCCTTCTCTCTTCTTCCCTCTCCTTTCCTCTCCTTCCCTCTCATTCCTTCTCCTTTCTTCTCCTGTCTTCTCCTTCCGTCCCCTTCTCTCTCTTCTTTGCCTCTCCTTCCCTCTCCATCTCTCCGTTTCCCTCCCTTCTCCTTTCCTTATCTCCCTCCCTCATCCTTTCCTTTTTCTCCCCTCCCTTCTCCTCCACTCACTTCTCTTCCCTCCTCCCTACCTTCTTCCTAGTCCTTTCCCTTTCACTCCCCTCTACTACTCTATCTCCCCCTACACTTTTCTCCCAACTCCGATCTTCTCCTCCATTCTCTTCCCTTTCTCTCACTTCCCCTTTGCTCTCACTAACACAGTGACGACGGGACACCCTCCCCCCTCCTTCACCTTTTGGAGGGTTGGTGTTCAAGTGGCTTGGAAAGATATGTGTATATATATATATATATATATATATATATATATATATATATATATAAAGAGGGAGAGAGAGAGAGAGAGAGAGAGAGGGAAGGAAACATGGAACAAGAGAAACAGAGTGAGGGGAGGGATAGGTGGTGGGAGAGAGAGAGGAAGGTTTAGGTGGAGGGAGAGAGGGAATGAGAGAGAGAGAGAGAGAGAGAGAGAGAGAGAGAGAGAGAGAAAAGGGAAAGGAAGAATGGGAGAAGGATGGGAGAGGGAGGGAGGGGAAGGAACACAGGTAGAGGGAAAGGGAGAAAGGGAGGGAGAGAGGGGAAGATAGATAGGGAAGGGAAGAGTGGGAGGGAGAGAGCGGAAGTGAGACAGGGAAAGGAAGAGGGAGAAGGAGAAGAGGAGAGAGAGAGAAGGGGAGAGGGGGACGGGACGATGGAGAGAGGGAGAGAGGGGGTAGAAGAAGGGAGAGGGGAATGAGGAGGGACAATGGTAAAAGGAGTGGGGGAGAGGAAGATGGAGAAGAGAGAGAGAGAGAGAGAGAGAGAGAGAGAGAGAGAGAGAGAGAGAGAGAGAGAGAGAGAGAGAGAGAGAGAGAGAGAGAGAGAGGAAGAGATAGAAAGATAGGAAGAGAGATAGAGAGATAGGAAGAGAGAAAGAGAGAGAGAAAGATATATAGAGAAATAGAGAGACAGAGAGAGAGAGATAGAAATAGAGAGATAGAGAGAGAGAAAGAGATAGAGAGAGATAGAAAGAGAGGAAAATATATATATATATACTGTATATATATATATAGAGAGAGAGAGAGAGAGAGAGAGAGAGAGAGTGGGTGCTGGTCCCCTCACTAGAGTGTGGAATGTATCAATGCCGTGCTCGCAACACCTGTCTCGTTGATGCTCCTCAGATATATCTACATTACGATTAAACGATTTGATATATGGATGAAAAATTACAAATTACCCCTGTCTGTAATAAGACAGACAAATACACTCGTTGTTTATTGCGTGTTTGTGGTGGTTGAAGCATTTCGTGGCTGAAAACCGACCGAATAGGTGTGAAGCTGAAGAATTTCTTCAAAAAAGGAAAATCGATTTTTTTTTCATTCCTTAGGGATGCCTAGGCTTGTTAACAAACTTCATGCACTAAGACAAGACCGCAATTTTTTTCCCTCCTATAGTTTGAAGTTTTTAAAGACGTTTTTAACTGCTAACAGAACTGTACTAATCATAGTAGCAGTTTCTTTAATGTGGAAAGTAACCCATTCAGTTATTTTTTCTACTGATGCCGCCCGCTCTCCAACTAACCGTTTCAGCCAGGGCTGTCAAACTAACTGCCATTAATTTCTTTTATTTCAGGGACAAAAAGGACAGCGAGGCTATCCTGGCTTTCCGGTCGGTTGCGTAGTCGGCTTAAAATGACTAACTAGTAACTCTCGTTAAATAATCTTTCTCAGAAGTTGGCCTACTCTGTACAGTATACATATGCAGAAAGTCTGAGTACATACAATGCCCATGCATAGGGAGGTGGAAAGCTTTAAGTGATTCAGAATTTCTAAAGACGATATGACGTCATGTCGCCTCCGATAGAATCTAGATAGAAAATAAACAAATAAACAAGTAGATAATATAGAAAAGTGGGGTGCAGAATTTGTACACTCAGACTTTTCATATATTGTATATGTATATCAAGTACTTTATTCCTTCCGTAGCAATTTCCATCTGTATAAACACAAAGGAAATTTCGCAGTTATAGAAACCTGTCTACTGGTTGTGGGATCTTGTATTCCGGTTGTGGGATCTTGTACGTGGACCTTTCTAGCCTTTCTTCTATGCCTGCAGGTGTTGGTCTCTGGGGTTTTCTGCGTTGTGACGCTGTTAGCGTTGATTTGGATTTGTTTTGACAAATGAAGATAGATTTGTATCTCTGAACGGCCATTAGATGTGACCCTTTATCGAATACAGAACATCACCTTTTAATAATTCAAGTGCCAGACGATGGCTGGGAACAGTGGCCTGAAAAGTAATGTACTAATAATGTTGAAGATTTAAAAGCTATTTTTGTGTATTCTGGAGGATACAGCGATAGCGCCTACTTTATTTATTCATTAATTTTATTTTTTAGAATTTCGAGATCTTTGCAATCAAATCATTCCGCGTGAAACTGTGAACAAGTCACGTCTTTTTCTCTTCTTCGAACTTGAAGGGTGAGTTTGGAGTCGAGCAGTCCATCACACGTAAACACTTGGGACAAGTCTCAGGAATCGGTTCCCAGAAGAGTTCTGCCAAAATTTCGTGAAGAATAATCATGTTTCGGTAGGTCACCACAGAGACAGTTTTCACAGCCTT
>NC_134819.1:28636907-28639407 GCF_046742065.1 Oratosquilla oratoria
GGTCTTTTTTTATGAAAGATATTGACCTCATGAAATTAAAGAATTCACCTCTCACCTTATTCACTTGAGGCATATAGGTGATGGACGTAAAATGATGGTGTATATGTCGCGTATTGCTTTCTTGGCGATTTCTAAACTCGTTCCTACCACACATGTTCACATTAGAGTAATTAAGATTGGTCTTCGGTAGTGTGGTGAGATATGCATACAAGAAATCACCTTTCTTATTTTTTCATCCTGTTTTAGATAACGATGTGATAAATTATTGTTTAGGATTTCGCTCCTCTGCATAGATTTGATTATTTTTCGTTTCATTCTTCCTCGTACCTCCCTGGAATTATATTTATAATCTAATGTTTAATTGAAGAATAGTATCAAAATTAATTCTTGTTTCCATTATCTGTCATACTATTTTTTTTAATCAGTATACGTTTATATAATCGTAATTAGTATCATTTATGTAATTGTAATTAATCTTTTCACTCTGAATTAAATTATAGAAATCATCAACTGTTTGATTAGATATATGCACGCTTTTATTTTTTCAAGCTAAAACTACATTTTACTTCAGCAAGTCTAAAAATCAGTCATAAAATTAATCAAAAATTTCCTAGGCCGTCTGATATACAGTTTCAACTTAATTTATTTATTTTTTTTTTCTATTTTTTTTTTTTTTTTTTTTTTTTTGCTAAATATATAGTTTTATTCAATTAAGTAGCATACTTGGGGGTAGGGGGGGTGATTTTTGATTAATTGAAATTGATTGTTACGAAATGTTCCTTTGGCCGAATAGAACTGTTTGGTTTTGCCCTGAACGTAAATGTGAAGAATCTCTATATGCCCAAGGGTTTGGTGGATCTCGTGATTCTGTGAAATTTTTATAAAATATCTTTACTTAAAATCAGTCATTCTTTGTATCTCGACGCCGCCATTGCGAACTCGATGATACAAAACGGGAGAGGAAAATACTTGTTATGATCACGAGTCTGTCATCGTCGACGTCGCCAAAATCGTCCATAACTTTATAATTACCAAAGTGCAGAGTCAGCGATGTCGATTACATGGAGAGTAGCTGATTTTTTTTTTTTTTCACTCTGTGCTTTTCCAAAAGTATAATAACATCACCTAGTGATAGACAAAATACAACCATGTTGAGCACTTTACAATAGTGAAGGAGATAGCTGATCTCCTTTGAATCGTCTTTGGAACGAAATGTTTCTTAAACTGAATAAAATCACTTGAACTTTTCCAGGATAAAAGTCATCTTCACGAGAAGATTTTTTATTCATTTTTTCATTGGTGGAATTTTCTCAACAATCATATATAATTCAGAGATAAATTTTGGCTGTCATTTCCGTCTGCATTTACACATCAGACTTGCTTCTTCATGGATGTGATGCGACCTGTCATTATATAATTAAAAGTCATTTTTATTCATAGAAGAGTTCGTTAATTAGAGGTACGTGAGAGCCTATTATTCGTAATTACTGGGGGAATTATGATAAATAAAACAAGACTTCACTCAGAATAACGATCCGAGCAGCTACTGGTGTTAATAACAAGGTCTTTACGACAGCGCGTTGTCTGTGGGTTGATGGAAGTCGTCTTCTTTAGCCAGGGTGAGATCTATGTAGAACTTAACTTTGCTGAAAGAATCAATTACTATATTCTAAACCAGTGGATCTCAACCTAGGGACCGTGACCCCTTGAGAAGCCATAGAGTTTCATAAGTGGGACCACAAGAAGGAGAATAGTGGTTGTTAGTGGATGCAAAGCGATTAACTTTAGTGATGAAGTGGTCTCAAGGAGGATGAAGAACAGCATTACATAAGTGTGAAATACACGAAAAAACGTGTTGAGAACGACTGTTCTAAAGCCTTGCAAGAAGAGCAACGCCCCGTTCAGTTCAATAAAACTATTCAGTGATATTTAAATTAACATTTATTGAAAACGTCACCTCATCGTAGGGATTAATAATGTCATGCAGGGGAGATAGAAGTTGTATCTTATCATATTATAAGTTACAATTCACTCACTACATCCGGCCACTAAGTAGAATGATTAAAGGGAAGAAAGTTATCGTCTGTTTAACTTAATAAATACTTATCAGAGAACAAAAAATAAAATATAACCGCAATAGTAACCGCCTTCGTGAAATAAAAACACTAAAACGGAGGAAAAAAAAATACCCGATGATGAAGAGTTATGATGCAGTGAAATTTGAAACTTACAAACCAAGTCTCCGATAGGCTGAAGACAAAAATAATGAAAAAAAAAATAAATAAAAGTAGATAAAATTGGTGCACTTGATTTCAGCCTTCACTCCTTAACAAGGATCCTTCTTGTTTTTGTTTCAGGGGGAACTCGGCGTAAAAGGCCAGAAAGGAGAGCCTGGAACTTCGTACAATCCCTTTGCTTCAGTCAAGGTCGGTGTAAATGCAACGTCGAGAGTTTTCTTGACCTGTTACGGCGCGGTTTCTGCGCAATTGCTCTACTGGAG
>NC_134819.1:28649407-28654407 GCF_046742065.1 Oratosquilla oratoria
TAATATATAGGCAGGGAGTACTCCCTAAACACGTGTATGATAGTGTGTGCTTGTGTGCATGTATATATATATATATATATATATATATATATATATATATATATATACACATATAGTGTGTGTGTGTGTCTGTGTGTGTGTGTGTGTGTGTGTGTGTGTATGTGTGTGTGTGTGTGTGTGTGTGTGTGTGTGTGTGTGTGTGTGTGTGTGTGTGTGTGTGTGTGTGTGTGTGTGTGTGTGTGTGTCTTTCTGTCTGTCTGTCCGTTCGTCTCTCATCATGGTCTTTGTTCACGTGCATGACTTATAACCGACAGCAATGTCCTTCCAAGAAGGAGCTCAAGCCTCATACAGTCCCATGCATTGGCGACCTTAGAACTTTGGGCAAAGGATATTGGTCGTTGTAATTTGTCAATATTTTCTAAATTTTCTGCTTCAAGTAAAAATAATCATGAAACAGAAGAAAAAAAATCCTTCTTTTCACGTTTCATTTTTTGCACTTATTTTTGTATGTTTGACTGTTTTGTTCTGTTATTCTTTTTTCCTTTTTTCCACCTCCTTCTCCTCCTCCTCCTCCTCCTCTTCCTCCTCTTCTTCCTCCCCCTCTTCCTCCTCTTCCTCCTCCCCCTCTTCCTCCTCCTCCTCCTCCTGCTCCTCCTCCTTCTCCTTCTACTCCTCCTCCCTCCCCACCATTCTTTACGTGTTCCCCACTCTTCATCAGTTCCACATTACATCCTTTTATCCTTCTCACTATGATTCTTTATTTCTTTTTCCTTTGCATTTCCTAGTTTTTATTCTGTCTCAATGCTACTCCACCCTGGCCCGAATCCCTTTTTTTCGTCCAAAATCTTTCTTTGTGTAGTCTCCCCCGAACAAAAGTCCGTTTTCTATGTATGTTTTCTACATGCGAGTTTCGTTTTTCCGTCTCTTTCGTTCTCTTTCCTAATATCTTCAATTGTTTTATGAGGCTCTTGGCTCTTTCTTTCCTCTTTCTTTTTTTTTTTTTTTTTTTTTTTTTTGCAAGCTCTTTTTACTCAATTAGATTCATAGTTATTCACCTACCATTTCGTCTTTCCCTACATCTGTTTTTGGTCTATTGTACGAGTACATGTGTTATTACATATATTTTGTCATTCATGTTTTTAGTATTCACTTATGAAATTGTTGATATCAGCTTGATAATTCATTCATCATTATGGGTCTATGTATCTATGTCTAAATCTTTCTATACATCGAATGACTTAACCTTCTATTTTTTCTTTCTATTTCTGTAATTTCTTTCTCCACCATCATCCAAATATATATATATATATATATATATATATATATATATATATATATATATATATATATATATATATATATATATATATATAATGTGTGTGTATGTGTGTGTGTGTGTGTGTGTGTGTGTGTGTGTGTGTGTGTGTGTGTGTGTGTGTGTGTGTGTGTGTGTGTGTGTGTGTGTGTGTGTATACACCTCATGTATGTATTCATATACAAACACTCCAGCTGACAGTGCATTACATCAGGTACCCATCTCCCACCAAGAGGTAGTAATACCAACGTGAAACTGGATAAGCTGGACGGGAGAGGACTGATATCACGTGCGCGTGTGTCATTCACGTTGTCTGGGACGTCAAAATGACCAATTTACGTACAACGACACATGTGTGTATACGACACCATACCTTGTGGCTCCCTCCTACCTCCTACATATATCTGTATGTATATATATATATATATATATATATATATATATATATATATATATATATATATATATATATTTGTACAACACTGAATGGGTCCCAGTGAATAGCGATACATTTTTATCAACCACAATGCACTTTAATTCTAAGCCATCAACATCGGGTGTTCCGTGGAGGCAACATGCAGAAATTGAAACGTGGTACGACCAAGGACTCGAACCTGGCTAGCGCGTAACAAGTGCTGTAGTGACTTAATCCATTGCTCCATCAAGAGATATATATATATATATAATATATATATATATATATATATATATACATATCTATATATATATCCATATCTATATATGAATTAAGAAGCTCCGCCACTGGGACTCGAACTCTTGCATGTGCGACTGCTTACCACAAAGCAAGAACGTTACCATTGTGCTAAACTTGACTGTTCAAAAGGAACGACTTAGTAGTAGACCTCTTCAACAGTCTGTTCCCATTTGCCGAAACTTCACATATATTCACAGATTAACTTTTCCTCTTTATAAAGAATCTATATATATTTTTTCGTAAAAAAATAAGCTACATATTATCTCATGTTATTCTCGTTGTAGAGAAAATAGGTCACAGAAACCAACGTCTTAAAAATCTCTTGCCTTTTACAGTACAGGCCGAGGACGTCCATCTGGGACGCACCGAAGGCCCCTAAAGGAAACAATCTCGTCTTGGATCTGGATGTATTTCATACGTACCTTTTATCCTGCCAGTGGGTTTTATTTGTGTACTCATCTATTTTCCCTTCAGAAGCTGGTTTCACCCTTGCAGGTCTTCCACAGTGCTTCCATATTTTTGCCATCAGGTACCAGAATAGTGGAACAAGTCCACGGGTGGGTACATGATGAAAATAAGCCCTAAGTCAACACATTTATATATATATATATATATATATATATATATATATATATATATATATATATATATATATATATATATACGTATATATATATACGTATATATACATACATATATATATACGTATATATATATATATATATATATATATATACGTATATATATGTATATATACGTATATATATATGTATACATATATAATACGTATATATACGTAACTATATATATATGTGTGTGTGTGTGTGTGTGTGTGTGTGTGTGTGTGTGTGTGTGTGTGTGTGTGTGTGTGTGTGTGTGTGTGTGTGTGTGTGTGTTTTGCCAAGAGTACCCTCTACAAAAACGAGTGGGATGATGCCACCAAAGCAAGAAAATGCGACAGAAAATTATCTTCCCTCTTGATCTAGTTTAATTTATATAATTTTTCTTCGCAGGTCGAATGTGAGTAACTTTCGTATAATGATCATAAACATTAACTCAATTTTCACTGTTTAGACATCCACAGCCCCAGGGAGACTGGCAGGGATCCTCTGGCCCTTCTATAGATCTTTCTTTTTGAAAAGAAATATTCGAATATTGTGATTGTTGCTGTCTTAGCTTGGGGCTGCTTATCCTAGTAGGAGACGATGAGCAGTCGCTGGTTATCAGTTTCCGTGTGAAAAGGTGGAGGAAGTGCATACCTGGGATTAGCCCAGACACCAAGTGGCAGCCCCTCGGGACTGCATCGTGGAGGTGAGGATGCTGAAGGTTATTAAAGATGGGTGGCAGGGAGAAGATCCTCTCCGACGTAAAACTCGAAGGACCGTCCCTTGCAGAATTGAACTTTTAAAAACGGAGAGTTTTAGACAATGGCCTTTTATTAAGATCGCATCTGATAAGATTTTGTTTTACCCAAAACCGTATTACTGATATTTCATCACCAACTGCAAACTTCTGATCTCCTTTTTACAGGTCTTTAAAAGTCTATTTCCTCTTTCGTAACAAAGAAAGACTAAGATCTAACAAAAAAAAAAGCCTTGAAAACAGAAATTCTGCAATCCAACGTTCTGTATATAACCCTACTTTTCTTCTTCGTCTTCGTCTTTCTTCTTCTTTTACAGGTCATCTCAGAGTCCATTTCAAATCCTGGTATTGACTTGTTTCAATACGTTAGCAGGCCTTGTATAACCCAATTCTGACTTCTTGCAGGGGATCAAAAGGTCCATTACAAGTCTGGAAGGAGGTACCCTAGGGTATGCTGAGATCATCGCTATCAAGGTAAAGCCATCACCAAAGACCCTAAACAAGAATCTAAATAGAAATCACTAAACCTAACCAACATATAGGCAACCCAGCACTAACCTGTAACCTGTGACATCAATGTCAGCGTCAGCCTTCTGTGTCGTCTGCTAACCTTTATAGTTCCTGTGTTTCTAACCTTCACTAACCTAATGTTTGTCCTGTTTGTTTTAATTATTTGTGTATGTTTTTTAATTGTTTTTTTTTGGGGTTTTCTTTCCTGTTTGATTTTAATCCTCTTTTGTCATTCTTTCAGCGGTGACGGTTTTATTATTATTTACTAATTGTTCTTGGACTAAACTTGATCATACTATCGGAAACTGGAGATGGATATAAATAACTTTTTTTGTTCATAATAATTTTAATGCTTTACTAAAAAAAAATTGTGATTTAAAAAATTGTTCTTGTTGTCATTTTTTTCTAATTTTGTCCTTTGTACATTTCTCATAGCATGATCAAGGTTACATTTTTCTTTTGTAGATTTACCTAAACCGTAGTGTTTCTAAACCCTTAACCCATTTTCTTTGATGTAAACTGCTCGTGGTATCAAAATGTTAAATAAATCCTGTTAAAAATACTAACAAAACTTTAACCAGTTTGCATTACATACAAAACTGCCTAGAATAGACGTGGGCCAGTATATGTACCAATTCATTTTTAAACTGGTCCACTCTATTATCAAATTTAAATCTTAAAAAAATAAATTATATTTTTTCTTGTCAGAAACACTAGGCATTATTAATTACCTGGGATCAGATACTATATGCCTTCAACCAGAAATAGAAATAAAAAAAATAACTTCTTTTGAAAAAAAATAGACAAGAACCAAGCAGTTGCACATCAGCTGCTCATGGGAGATGACATCGCAGCTGTTGACAGTAGCTGCTACCTTCCTAAACCTTTTGTGTAGCTGTTGTTTTGTCGTCACCTGCTCTTTTCTTGTGCCCATGATGTAGACGGTGTCCTACCTGATAACGCCGCTTTTGTTATCTTTGTACTTATTTTATATAGATACTAGAGGCTGCTGCCATGTGTAGAGTGTCCCTAGAGCAGCTCTTGCAACTCTCTGTTAGCTATTTGCATAGAGCTTAGATGGTATAAATACCCATTTCT
>NC_134819.1:28656907-28686907 GCF_046742065.1 Oratosquilla oratoria
GCGAGTGTGAGTGTGTAAGTGCTTATGTAATAAATCTGGTCAGGTTGTTTTTTCATATAATCTTTACAGCAACAAATATTGGACAGAGTAACACTCAATCAAATTGTTTCATCTTCGAAGATAGAGTGTGCGAGACAGATTCCTTTTCGAAGTCTCAATCAAGCTAGACCCCATTTGGATTCGAATCCTCCTCACCTAAATAACATCGTCTGGCGTTGCTTTGTTGCTTCGACTTTCTCTGATCTAAAACCCGCAGCCCCACCGATGCCGACAACGGTCCCCAGGCCTTCCCACAAGTCTCTCTGGGAAGAAACGTTTGACTCCTGTCTGCGCTGCACTGGAAGTAGTAGAAGAAGCGGATCAGTCGCCGGTTGTAAGTTCTCCATGCATGAAAAGATACGAGACAGTTGAAGATTATAGAGATTTTAGGCCCAGTCCAGGGACCAAGTGTCAGCCTACCAGTGCTGCACCTCCAAATGGAGATGAAGGTGTTGGTGGATTTTGAAAATGGACGGATACGTCTTATCCAGCAGAATATAAAGATGAAAAAGAAGCAAGATATTATAGTGGACTGCCACTAAAGTTAGCACCTGTGCCCTGTATGTTGGGACTTCTAGGGCAAGTAGAAATTACAGGATTCGAACGCGTCACATAAGCGTTATACGGAATATCACCTTTATTTTTTTCCCTAAAAGTTATGGGTATGTTTATATATATATATATATATATATATATATATATATATATATATATATATATATATATATATATATATATATATGATAAAGAAGAGGAATTTTTCCCGTTCAGTCTAGTAGCGCACTTTATAGGATTTATTCAGTTAATTGGCATAATTTAGAGAACATATCCCATCTTATACCGAGTCTTTATCTCACTCCAATAAAATCATCAATGTTTGACAGAACAAAATCTGTAAAGATTAACAACCAATCGCTGATGAAAAATTTAATTTGTCTAAGTTTGAATATATTATATTTTCCCGTTCAAACTAGTAACTCAAATGTTGATCCTTTTAAAGAACGAGCCATCTGTTCATCAAAACAAAAAATATTCTAAATTCGCCAATGAGATTTAGTCGTATTTCATAATCAAAGTATCAATATAGAGTGACATCGTTAGCGAACTAGCTGTCTTGTTCTAATTTCAAGTTTTAGTTATTATTTTCAAGATTTGGTTATGAATCGTTGATTACGTAAGAAGACTAGATTTGTTTAACACTATCATCGTGATATAGTAAGAATAATCAATGTTATCACATTTTGATCCTATATTTGACACTCGTTATCTATGTATCTATGTACCTTTATCTCTTTTATATTTCTTATCCATCCCTCCTCTCTCTCTCTCTCTCTCTGTACATATATGTATATATATATATATATATATATATATATATATATATATATGTGTGTGTGTGTGTATATATAATATGTATACGTATATACACATATATATATACACATATTTCTCTCTCCTTCTCTCTACTTCTCTCTACCTTTCGTTCCTCCTTCTCTCCCTCTTCTTTTTCTGATATTTCTCTCTCTCTTTCTTTTTTTATTCCTCTTTTTCTCTCTCCTTTAAGAAGCCAAATGTCAGCACTGGTCAGTCTGAACTCTGTTATCGTCTGCGATAGAATTCCGAGTACATTCATCTGAGATCCGCTTCGTATTTGACTTTTAATATTTGATCTGAATCTCCGGAGACGCATAATAATAGCAATAGTATTGGATGAGGGACGGGGATGAAAATTCGATGACTGTCCTGCATAGACAATATTCGAAAGATCATGCTAGAGTTCTTTGCATTTTCTTGTCAACGTCCGCATATGAAAACAGAAACTTCTCTCTCTCTCTCTCTCTCTCTCTCTATATATATATATATATATATATATATATATATATGTATATATATATATATATATGTATATATATGTATATATATATATGTATATATATATGTATGTATATGTATATATATGTATATATATATGTATATATATATATATATATGTGTGTGTGTATATATATATATGTATGTATATATATGTATATATATGTATGTATATATATGTATGTATATATATATGTATGTATATATATATATATATGTACAGTACATATATATATATACATATATATATATACATATATATGTATATACACACTTTTTTTCTTTTCCTCTCTCTCTCTATTTATATATATATGTATATATATATGTATGTATATATATATATATATATGTATATATATATATATGTATGTATATATATATGTATGTATATATATATATGTATGTATATATATATATATATATATATATATGTATGTATATACATATATATATGTATATACACACTTTTTTTCTTTTCCTCTCTCTCTCCTTCTCACTAACCCTCCCTCAATTTCTCTACCTGCATCAGTCTTGCCTTTTCCACACCACAGTTTATATTATCAGAGAAAGCAAAAACACGTTTATATTGTATGTTTGTGTGCGTGCGTGCGTGAAAGCATGCGTGTGAGCACAAGTATTCACTTGTCGTATCTGTATAGCTTTGGCCACGGAAATGTAAGATATGATATAATTCGACAAACGCCATTCCCATCATGATACCCTGGCAACTTCGTCAGCTTTCCTGCTACTTGGGTCTTACTAACATTATCATGACTTCATTTTGTATTTTGTATTTCACACAGTTTAACAACAATCGGACTTTTTCTTTTCTTTTTTTTTCGCTAGGTCCATCTTCCTGCGCATGCATAATGAAAAAAAAAAATTCCGTATTATTTAGAAACCTATCTTCCGCTTTTTATTTCCATCGTCATCGCTGACGTGAACAATTTCAACGGAGAGATGCCAAAAATTTTTACCTTTTTATCCCTGGGTCACGATCCTTAGATAATTATGACAAACTTCAGACAATTCTATATATACTAGGCGGTTCCAGGACTCTATCAGTCATGACATACGTTTAGTTTGGTATTGTAGCCAACACGCATAGTACCTTAAAAGACTCGTGACCGCCAAGTACCGAGCCTCCGGACATGGTCAAGACTATGGTCACCCCTTAGTACGGGACTCGTATCTGTTTATTTTATATTTCTATATATGTATGCTTTCACTCCAATTTAATTTCTCTTGTAAATAGAATAAAGAAATTCTGTGTATCCCGTAACAAGGATATACAGTATATGTATAGTACAAAGATTTTTTTTACTATTTACAAGAGAAATTAAACTGTTGGAGTGAAAGCATATATTTATAAAAATATAAGATAGATGAATACGAGTGCTGTGCTAAGGGGTGACCATAGTCTTGACCAGGTTTCGGAGCCATGGTACTTGGCGGTCATGAGTCTTATAAGGGGGAACTTTGCGTGTTGGCTACAGTATACAATGTGACTTGCATTCGCGACAGCTTTTGGTTTGTAATGAGTTCTGTGTTAGGAATCTCTTATAATTTGAAAATGTCCAACTATCGGAAAGAAAGGTTGGAAAATCTAGAAAATTCCAGTTACCAGAAGAGTTCTTTTTCGGATGTTGGAGATTTCAGATTTTTAGTTATTCCTAATAGAAAGAACCATCCGCTTTTTGCTACTCAAGTCACTGAGTCCTTGGCAACCTCTGGAGCAATTAACAGCTCTTAGTTACCTTATAGTACAGTTAGCTTAATTGTGGCGTGTTACTAGTAGTTCCTGAAGTTATCATTAGTCAAAAATGTAGGAAGAACAAGTTTAAGTTAACTGTGCTATGTATTATCTTCAGAAATGTCATTTTTCGAACATCTGACAGTTTCATTCAGTCAAGGGGAATACATATATTTACATATTAATGTATATGTATATATATATATATATATATATATATATATATTATTTTTTAGGGCACTGGCTTTCTAGACAATTCAGGTTGAAATGAACTGCGTTAGTAGCTTTCTCGACCATGAGGGTGATATTCTTTAACTTAAAAATTATTTTTCTGTTATAAGTAGAAAGTGTCTGGATGTCGATATTAATTTAGTCAACAGTAGGAGGACAAATATATCCACAGGTGAATACCGACTAATTGTATTCGATGAAAGTAACAAGCTAAGATCTTAACGGCTTGTCTTTACCCATCCTCCAGAAGTAAGGCCTTCTGTCAGAAAAACTGAGAACAACAGAAGATTTATATTTGTTAAAATGCTGTCGTGTTAAACTCAGTTTGTATTCATAAGAAAATGCCCCCAAAATATGCATGTACATATACATATATATATATATATATATATATATATATATATATATGTGTATATATATATATATATACATTATATATATATGTATATGTATATATATATATTATTTTTTTATTAATTCCAAATAGTACACGTTATCACATTCAGTCCTAAGCCTCACTTCAGTTGAATGAACTATTTTGACCTTGATCGGAAGATTTTCTAAGTGACCTCCCAGGGTTAGAAAGGTAACCGTGTATGGCATTTTTCTGTATCAGTTTTACTTTTTAGTACCTGTTAGACTTGTACTTGATTGACTGTTGTACATATACACATAGAGACGTGCAGAAACTAACTCAAAGTTCCTTGCAGTGGTGTGCTTGGTACTGAAGTAGTGTGCGGATGGTCTACTATATACTTATGCTGAGATATTACGAGTTAACCATTTATCTTTTTAATTCAGTTTGCATCCGCAGGAATTCTTAAGCTTATCTTGAAAGAACTATGCATGATACATTACTCTACACTACGTTGTAAGAATCTTAGGTGACCTAAGTTTTAGAACTACTGTAGTTACTGTAGACTGCATTTACAACTGTGTATTGTACTAACAGTTACCACATTTCAGTAAGAGTTGCTTTAGTTATCACATGGACATGAAAGCCGCCTGAGTTTCCGTGTGCTTGCAGCCAAAAAAGAAAAGTGGCCTTCTCGCATGTTCCCTTTGCTTCTGACTCGTGATTGTACGTAGCTTGAATCCCGCACTCCTTACCTTTCTCTGACTTGTACCTGCTCACAGCAGGTGTAACCATAACCTGTCAGGGCTGCCAAAGCTTTATTTCGCATTTACTATTATTACCTTGTGCCTCCATAACTCAAGTTAACTCATTTATGTCGCGTTGCCTCATCTCATTCTGCGTTAGGCGGAATAAATTTTCCAAGGTGGCCGACGTGCATAAATAGGTTAACACCGAAGTCATTTCGTTTCCCTGTGCTTGGAGCTTAAGCTGTTTATAGCTTTCCCGTGACAGCAGGTGAATAACTACTAGCACGCACTGGCTACAGCAGCAGCTGCATTAAATGTACAGTGTAATAACAAAGAGATGATGAGCCTCGCTGAATTGCTGTCGCGCATGCGTCTTTGCCGGTGATTGCATATGGCTTCGCGAGTTTCCTACCCGCGCGGCCTGACGGAAGCTTGCCGTGTTCTTCGCCCCCGCTCTAACGGTTTTTAACGGCTGTAACCGCCTCTCGTGGCGCCTCCGAGGCACAGTATCCACTTTTATTTTCCTTCTCTCACGTTTAATCTGACTTTTCCTATTATGTGTTTGTTCTGTCATTTATTTCCTTCCTTTCCCTTCATCCTACCACCTACCCCAGTCCGTCTTTGTCTTGTTTACGTTCTCTCCACCGTCATCTCCTGTGATTCCTGTTATTTTGGTTGGCCCTGACTGTGTGTGTTATGCCCTTGTTGCAGGGAGTGCCGGGTGGCGCCTGGGATAAGATTGATTCTAATAGAATTATAACTCTTAAAGTAAGTTATTTGGTCGTTGAAGTAAGTCATTTCAAGTTCCTTTAGCTTCTGAGTAAGACAGAGTAGTTCTACAGTGTAATACTTTTGTTTGAGATTTCTAGACCTTGTGTATAATACTAACCCATTTCATTCATTGCAATGGTGGTTTTTGTAGCCGGTACCATTCTGGGCTGTTGCAATCCTGTTTTGCACGAAGTAATTTGTACCTCTGACGCAACTGTAGAGTCCTAAAGTAAGGAGACACACTGTAGTTTAAAAGAGCGGCAAGGTCGCATGTCACCTCGAGTTTGTTCTCCTCTATAAAAAGCCACATACCACTAAAGACGGACATCCAACTAACAGCACATCTTGCGTCGTCACTTCGCCTTAAGCTAATTTGTTTTGATTTTGTGAGACAAAAAAAAAAGATAAAAGAATAAATAAATAGATAAACATGATCAGACTTCTGGCGGAGCTGAGGCACCGCCATCTTTGTTACCCCCATATCCTGACATTCTTCCCTCCGCAGGGCGAGCCAGGACAACCGGGACCTCCCGGACCCCCCGGACCCTCCGGTAAGGAAGGACTTCCGGGTATTGACGGCCGGAATGGCTACACCGGAGAACCTGGACCACCGGGGCAGCCGGGTCAGGAGGGCACTGAGGGACCTCCAGGACCTCAGGGTCCGCCCGGGCCTGCTGGAACAAAGGGCGACCGGGTAAGTACCGAAGGGAACGTCCTCTGCATGCATAGGGCGACTTGCCTTGACCTTGTTCAGCCTAGCCTCCCGCCCCAAGGCCGTAGGCCTAGCCTTTGCATTTAGTCTGGTCCATAAATGTTTGACTTTCTTTTCAGTTGTTCTGTTTTGCCTATGGAACCACGTAGTCTAGAATGTACACTTTTCATTTTATTTTATTTTTTTCTCCATTGTTTTGCTTGTTGCATTTGCGTCGTTGCACCCACGCCGGCCGCTCTTCATCGGGACGCCACAGGGGCACAGGGGCATCCCAGGAATGGACGGACTCCCGGGTCCCATCGGCCCCATCGGACCCATCGGACCACCAGGACCACTTGGGCCCAAAGTGAGACGAAGTACTCTTTAGCTATTTGGCCTCTGTTCACTCTGGCGTTTGCAAGGAACGTCCTCAGCTCTTGAAATAAAGATATATATCTATGAATATGCGTACAAAATCATGTGTATATGTGAATATTTACGTATGATATAAATATATATATATATATATATATATATATACATATATATATATATATATATATATATATATATATATATATATATGTATGTATGTACATGTACGCGTATGTATCAGGTATTATCTAAAGACAATCCTTAGTCCAGACCTTTATTGCCTTGTTTTCCCACCAGAGTGAACTGATACCATCGTAGTCAATTTTGAGTCAGGAGACTTACCCTAGGCTTTTCGTTAACCCACCCCACGTGCTAGAGCGACACATTTACTAGAAAATAACAAAAGTAACAGGAGCCCTCTAATGACGGCGCACCGTTCCCCCTCCTTCCCTTTGGTGGGATGCTTTGGATCCCTTACTGATAACCGTGGATTAACCCCCCCAATCCCCGCCCTTACCCGCCAACCAACCAACCGACTATGGAGTTCTCCGTTTGCTTCCCTTAGAAGCTTTTTGTGTTTTTGCACTGGACGGGTAGCAGGACGTCCCTGGCACCGGAGAGAGAGTCGATGTGCGTAGGGTACGAATGTAGTTGCTCAGAATGGCGGCCAGGGAGCGATTTTAGCTACGTTTGTAGCACGTAAATGTTCTGTAGAGCTTTATTGGGAGTTCATAAGTTCTTGATATTACTTAAAAAAAAGAAAATGTATCATAGAAGCTAGAGAGTATTTTTTGTAGTACATATATAAGTGCTTTGCATATGCACTCTGATATTTTAAAGCCAACTTGTTGTATATTAGATAAAACTTTATTGATCCATTTGTATGATTACAATTTCCTAGATTATCGTCAAAAAATGGTAGAGCATAGAAGAGCATAGAGCTCTTAAACGAACTTGCATTAAAACTTGCACCCCATACCTGAGTGTTAACAAAAGAGATGATTTAATCTAAATGATAACTCCCTAAATCACTGAACTCATAATTTATAATTATCATATTCTATAGATCTATTTTCATCATATGATCCTCCATTATGCAAGGACACGCCCTGCCCTTCCCTCTAGCTTATTCTAAGCAAAACTAGCTACTCACAGGCTGGCACCGTCCAGTCATTTTCTTTCTGAATATTCTTCTCACAAAACTCGAGACATGAAGAGCTCGTGCCAATCAGGAGAAAGATTTTCTTTCCCTTACGCCTTTCCTCTCCCTGTCCGGTAGGGAATCAAAGGAATCCCGGGTTCCAGCGGATTTCCGGGTCTCCCCGGACACATTGGGGAGCCCGGTTTGCCCGGAAAGCCAGGGTTGCCAGGGAAGCCAGGTCTGCCCGGACGACCTGTAAGTGAGAAGGGCTTGATGACGTAATCAGGGGTTCTCAACCTGGGGAGCATGGACCCCCCCCTACAGGAAGTGTGGAATGGAGGAGTCACAGATTTTTCAAAGTCAGGGACAACAAGTAACACTTGTTAGCGGATCCCTATTTTTTATCCGTTTTTTTTTTTTTTTTTTTAAGTGGTCTTCACGAAATGAAGCAATAGAGTCACATAAGTGTGGGATTCATGTGAAAACAGGCTGAGAACCCCTGAGGTAGGTAGATAACTCCGCCACGCACCCTCAAATAACAAATCTTGGTCGCCTTGGCAAAAGATAAAAAAAAATCACCGTCATTTATCCTTTGTCTATAATTAACGAGATGCACTTTGTTTTGTACTCGTTGATCATGTTCATCCATAAATGGACACTTAATTACACTCGTGTTCCATGATATCATTGAAAGTTTTGAGGTACACATAAATGTCACCCTCCTCAATCGTTGTGTTCTAGAAATGGCGGTGATTTTTCACCGGGCGGAAACTAATTATGCCAGTAGGAGTTAGAGGCCTGGTAGATGTACAAAACGAGACTAAGTACATGTACTATTAATTTCTTAGTACTAACCAAAGAGGTATCGGTAACTATAATTATTCGATTTCTTCTAGTCATCACACAACATTTGTGTCAATGTTATTTCGTAAAGAAAGATATACGCTCCAACATCCATTATACATTCATGGTGAACTACATATACACACGCGCTCGCATGTATACGCAAAGAGGAGTAATACATATAAATATATATATATATATATATATATATATATATATATATATATATATATATATATATATATATATATATACATACTCCCACGCAAAATAAAGCATCTTTTGTACAGACATATTTTATTGTTATTACACTTGTGGTCAAAAGTTAAGAACTATGTACATATACGCGGTGGGCCGAAAAAAAATGTGAGCAAAAAAAAAAAGGAAAATTGGCCAGGATATAACATTATTTATCTTTCTTTTTATCTATATACAGTAGTCATGTTTATGGAATAAAGATGAACCTGGAGCAACAGGATTGAGTAGTGGAGGAATACGAGGTCAAAAGAAACGATTCGGAAGTAAGGTGACCTTAGCGAGAGGTTATTTCACTTCGACAAAAAAAAAAAAAAAAAAAAAAAAAAGGAGCGATATGACTTTACAAGGAGGCGCGCGAGGTGTTCCATCAAGACTACCTCGACTCAGTGTTGCCATTGTGATCTATGCCAGTTCCCACAAATGAGCGAGATTTTTTCCACAAAATTCCCACAAGGAAATCAGGATTTCCACATTTTTCCCACAAAAAGAAGGAATTATTATATACACAAATAAGTTCATTGCAACATATAATTCTTCAAATTCTACACAAAAATAATGGTAAAAATCCCACAAAATGGCATCAGTTCCTCGACTCACGTCGCCTTGACAAAACGAATACAGAAACCGTTACTGTCGCACCTCCTCATGACGTCAACGTTAGTCTCTTATTCGAAGTGAAGTGACCTCTTCTTGTTTAGACCTTAAGCATGACAGTGTTAGTATATTTGTTGTAGAACGAATATCCATCGGGAACGGAGACCAAATAAGGATATTTACCCTTGACCGAAGTTGTTTCAAGTGCCTTGATTCGTAAGTGGTGTTTCTGCACGATGAGAAAGACAATGAGAAGAGTTGCATGATAAATTCAGTTGGAAGACCCTTTGTGTTCGTAAAGAAAGTTTTGTGTAACGAGAATGAAATTGTGAGAATAATTACAGTAAATCGAACAAATGAAAATAAATGTCCATACAGTATATTCACCTCTATGTTTGCACGAATGCGTGTGTGTGTGTGTGTGTGTGTGTGTGTGTGTGTGTGTGTGTGTGTGTGTGTGTGTGTGTGTGTGTGTGTGTTGCGTGCGCGCGTGTATGTGTGTGATTCACCATTATCCTGGATCACGTGTTGGACTCGTGATCGACAGCTATTTTCCTCCCGGAAGAGAGCTCAGAGCTCATATATGACCGATCTATGGGTAATGCTGTGACCTTACACGCGCACACACACCCAACTCCCCGCCCACGAGAGTTAGATTAATGACTCGCAGCGCACCGATACTGAAATTATTCAGCTCTGGGCGGGATTTGAACCCGGACCACCGTAGTGGCAGCCGAGAACTCTACCAACTGCGCCACGAGTCGTGTGTGTGTGTGTGTGTGTGTGTGTGTGTGTGTGTGTGTGTGTGTGTGTGTGTGTGTGTGTGTGTGTGTGTGTGTGTGTGTGTGTGTGTGTGTGTGTGTGTGTGTGTGTGTGTGTGTGTGTGTGTAAGAGTGAGTGAGTGAGTGTGTGTGTGTGTGTGTGTGTGTGTGTGTGTGTGTTGTATGTGTCTGCAAGTTCGTATGTATGCATAAACATACACTTTATAAAGGGTTGTATGCGAAGCTACGAATAAAGCAATCTCATTTCTTGTCACCCGCCATTTAATCAGTCATTCGTATTATACAACAAAGAGGGAGTTGGCTCTGGGTCATCATCGTTGAAAAAAGTGAAAAAAATAAATCAAATAAACGTTTCGAACACGCTTGCCGCTGCAGCATTTTTTTAAGCATTTGCAAAGAAGCTGAGCTAGCATGAATTTTCATTTTGTGAACACGACACTGTCACAGAATTGCTGCAAAATTAAAACGTATGTTTCTTTATTCTTTCTCTTGTTTTTTTTTGTGTTTTTTTTGTAACTCTATCTTTTGTGCAGTAGTTTTGGCAATTTAGTTTGATTTAATTTGCTGTAATCTTTGCATGATTTGTTTTCATGTCCGTACTAATGTAGCACTTTTGATATGCATGATATTGGTACAAATTTAACACATGTATCCTTTCTACATAAAGTGAGTGGTCAAATGACATTATTGCACTGTATGAAGATGTATGAAATATACACTTAGCTTTTGAAATCTATCTCGAATAGCACGTCTTTTAATCTAGATTTTCTGATTATTTGGTCAAGATTTACCTGTTAATGACGTCAAGTCGACCCTCGTGTTGTAAGTAGATCCACTTTCTTGGTCTTGTAAAGAAAATGGCCGCAAGTGTCCATTTTGTTTCGTCTTTTTCAGAATTCAACGATCTATGCCCCCAAATACTTTCACCGAAACGATCAGAGTGTAGCACAAGTAATGTTTTTTTACGTAAACACTAGAACAAGTATTATGGAAAGAATACATCTGTGTGAGAAGTACAAGTCAGAAATATAACATTCAATTGTTCTAATTGTATTCGTTACAAAGAAGTTTGTATTCCCTAAAGTGAGCAAAATAATTCCATATTTATTTATCTCCACAAATGTTTTCTTACATTTTTACACATCCAGCAACATCTAACTTCATAATAGTGAATTCCCATCCAAACTGACAGTGGTGCATTCATTTTACATTTAAATAAATCTTTCAAGTTTCAATAATTTAAGGACCCTTAACAGGGTACTATTACACTCCACACATGTAACATACGTTATCAAATTCAGTACATACTCAAGTATTGCTAATCGTTTACAAAACAGTCTTGTTGTAGGATTTATCAGATGATTACCAAATAGACACGACCACCCCTTTGACAATAAAGATTTATCGCAGTTTGTCATAACAAATACTGCTAGACATCCTCTAGAAGTATTCCAATGCATTGCGATTGCAAACAAACGTCCACAAGACATACGTAGGAGTGCAGCATATCTTTAGTTATCCATATATTTTGTACTACAAGCAATTAGATAAACTTTTTTGACTGACATTAAATGTAAGTAATAGTAAGACATAATTTATAAGTGGACATGTAATGATCATCTTTATATGTAATCATGATACAGTTTTGTATGATATCCATTACTTATATTTGTTTAGCAGATACCTATGTAGACTCTCAGAATCCTACTAAATTCTCTTACTTGTGCCCTGAACACAGATAGTAAATCCAACCTGCTATGCTGTGGACAAAAATGCTCAAGAAACCCATTAAGTCGTTTTAAAGTAGATAACGCCGCATACACTATTGTCACTTGGGATCAGAGTCTTCTTCAAACGAAAACCCAAATCTTTGTTATGGGCATACTAAAAATCGCCCGACGTTTGCCCATCACGTACTCAAACCAGAAACGCCTCACAATACAATAGCCATACTGATACTCAAAGCATGGGACACCATACCCATATTCACTGTAAAAAGTATATCAGTCATAATTCTTTTGTAACCAATCCTGCCACTATACATCCAGCAGCTTGTACATATGACACAAGTAGAATAACATACTGTACTTCCTTATGGTGAGTGTACCCACCCTCCTTGCCTAATCCTTTGGTCTTCAGTAACTCCCACCTCCTCCTTCAGGGCGACAGAGGCCTCAAGGGCGAACGGGGCATCACGACTATTAACGGCGTGGACGTCGCTGCAGGGATCCTCGAAGG
The DNA here is from genome assembly GCF_046742065.1 of Oratosquilla oratoria. Lineage (NCBI taxonomy): Eukaryota > Metazoa > Arthropoda > Malacostraca > Stomatopoda > Squillidae > Oratosquilla > Oratosquilla oratoria. The sequence goes on from NC_134819.1 coordinate 28,669,600, forward strand.
ACAGCCGGGACCTCCGGGTGAGTACCAAAAGACTTTTCAAAGAAAACGGAAGACCAATACTGATTCAAAGAAAGCTAGATTTGTGGCAGAACGTGAACACAGTTTTTTAAGGAACCTCACACCAGTTAGCCCCACCGTCCTTTTTAATTTGTATATCAGGAGGTGCCAAGATATGAGGGAGGGAAGGGGGTGGATGGAAGTGGAGTATGTTGGGGATGAAATGTGTGGGAGTGGTTTTTATGCCTTTGTTTTTTGACTACCTCCCTTGTAAGGGGGAAAAAGCCTTGGTACATGTATGTATGTATGTATAATACAAATTTAACGCTATTTTCTATATAGTAAGATGGTTTTTTGTAAGTAGAATCGCATTAAGGTAATGGCGTTGACATGTTATGCTTTGCAGAGTTAACTCCGGTAACAATTCTGGGTTCTTTTATACGTAATGCAGTTTATTGTTCTCCTTCTCTCTAACGGCTCTAAAAGGGTCTTAAATAATTCGGGAATCCACTGCTCAGACTACAATAAAGTCTACAGGATTTATAGAACATGATACGATGACGAGGTGCCACGGAGGTGAACGCAATGGTCTAACAACAGCCAGAATGAAAGACAAAAGCACTTCCCTTTACTGGAAAAGCTGATCGAAAGAGGCAGAAATCTATTGCTGCTGAAGGGACGCCAGAGATGCATAGAGTAACCTAGCTGCCTCTAGAACAAAAGGAAAAGAAAATGCCACCCCGAAACGGAAGGATGTTGATCCCTCTGCAGAGAATTTCGTGCGTTCGAAGATGCCTCGCCAACTCTCTCCGGGTCACCCAGAAATGCGAGAGACGTAAACCCAAGGAGATTGTAGAGAAGACTGTATGTACCTAACCTACCTGTGTAGCATAGTGGTACCTCTCGTTAGGAGACCAGAATTGGTTCTTGTTACAGCGGACCACTCGGGTAATGGGCCTTGATATAACGCACCACTGGAGAAGTGGGTCTTGCTATAACGAACCACTAAGCCAGTGGACGACGAAGACGTAATCCAAGATACGCAGTAGAGGAAGGGTGAAGGGGTGAAGGCGTCTAATTGGGAAGGGAACGGGGCACGGGAAGGGTGAACCACTTCGCCACGGCGACGCCGTCTCGAATGAATAAAATCACCTGACGTTAGCCAGGATCAAACTTGTAAAGCGTTCTCACCGTGACCTACGGAGGGTCTCAGTCCCTCACTAAGGTGACGTCGTTTCAGCTGGTCGAGATCGACAGCCGTAAACCAGAATCAAGACTATAAAAAAAATGAGGTTTAAAGGGACATATAAAAGTACCTCACTCAAAAGGTTGATGAATTGAGGGGAACACTGATTGAAAGAAAATAGGAGAAACAGTTAGGAAGAATCGTGAGATACTACAAGATAGTTGACAGTAAGAAAGGATAATAGATCTGTAACTAGCCATAACTGTTATATTGCTGTGTGAATTACAATAGAAACCACGCCGATAGGAGACCTTTTGGTCCATAACAATTCGGATGGTAAAGTGATTGATGAATAAGTTGATAAATAAATTAAAGGTACTACGATATAACGCTTGGGAATTTATGTGATTGGATATTACAATTTCGAAATTAACAACATGGAAATTGCCTCAGTAACTACGCGGTGGCCTAAGTTGTATTTATAATAAAGAAACCAGAGGAGACCAAAGGCAATAGTTATTTGATCTAAATTTAATACGAATTGTCATGATTGTAACCATCTATGAAACCAGAGCATTCGATTACACGCAAATATGTTAAACATAATCAGGATAGAGATAACAAATTAAGGTTTGTGGGAATTGTATGCAGTCCCTGGAGTGTTAAGACGATGGTGATTTAGTGTCGAAACTAATTGAAATGGACTTTCCCATGACAAGGAATAATGACCCTTCTGTAAAGGGTCAGTGTGGGTGTTTTCGGCAACAAGTTGCACCTTGCAAGGAAATTAACCCCCGAAATAGTTGAGGTTGAAAGGGGAGAGCTGGATGTAGTGATTAATGATTAGAAACTCCATCTTCTGCGCGGAGTTTTATTTGACCATTTTTTAAATGCCAGGCGATTTTATTCGCATCAGAGGAAGTCTCTGACTTATCCAAGACCTTCCGTGGGAAGTCCGTTTCCTAGTATAATAAAATTGTTTAGTATTAGCCAGAATCAAATCTATGAAACCCGTCGTCATGATGATGGATATGGATCTTGAAGAGTCACCGTGGTTTCGGTTAATGAAGGATGAGGACAAAAAACAATTTATCTAAATGATGCCTGGTGGTTTAGACTTTACATATTTTATTCTTAATAACGTCAGACGATTCTGTTCAGGAGTTAAGACCACATAAGTCAGTGTTTCCAGACCTTTTTTTCAGGTGACCCCAATATGATCCTCGTGATATCACCCCGACCTCAATCATCTATTTGTATATGTGTTAATATATATGACTAGCTGTTGACTGTAAAAAGTAGGGGACAAGTATAATAGATATATGTGTAAGAAAGGTAATGTAAGGTTATAAAAGACAAAGTTAACATAATTAAATTTCATTATTGAATTCATAGAATTTTGCAACAAAAAGAATTAGTGTACAAGATGTCTTGGCGACCCGAGAAATTACGCTTGGCGGCCCCAAGGTTGGGAAACAATAACATAAGTTAATCTCCTTTGGCACGCTTCCACCTCTCACTCTTCGCTCTTTCTGGCGCCAAACGATTTTATTTACCGGAGGGAAGGGAAAGATTTAAGTTTATTTTGATTAGTACCTTCGACAAAGAGACGCAATGAAGTTATTTCATTTTGGCCAACGCCAGATAACTTTATCCACCTGAGGGGAAACATCACGTCACTGAGGGAGTTTGTAAACGATTACTGGGAGAAACTCGGAGCCCCAGAGACGAGGGGAGGTGGAGGGATAGAGGGAGAGATGTGGTAGATGCTGAACGAGGGGTTGAGGTTTGGGGGGGAGGCGGGGAGTAAGGGGGAAAGTGACAGGCTCCGTAAAGGGTGAAGGGAGAGGGAAGACACAGGAGGGGAGGCGGTGTGGTTAATAGCTTTCGAGGAATAAGACGAGGCAGAGTAATGGACGCCTCAGAAACGGTAGAAATAGATAAGTGTATAGTGTATATATATATAATGATGATATGGTTTAACGTCACAAACTTCCCCCTATCGGAAGGCTAGGACGGCGCCCCTCACAGAGGACTTTGTAGCGTTAAATTTATTTAAATATGCCCTTGGTTCAGCTTCGACGGTGGCAGGACTCGAACCGCCATCCCCTCGACCTTCGCCGCAAGCAACGACGCTCTATATATATAGTGCGTGTGTGTGTGTGTGTGTGTGTGTGTGTGTGTGTGTGTGTGTGTGTGTGTGTGTGTGTGTGTGTGTGTGTGTGTGTATGTATGTATGTATGTATGTATGTATGTATGTATGTATATATGTATACCTGCTTGTTATGTTCTTGCAAGAGGGACTGCAGAACCATCTCTTTACTGCCCATTTTCAAAACCCATTAGCCACCTCGTCTCCATCTGGAGATGCAATAACGGTGGGTTATGTGTCACGAACGCACCCTTTTTTCGGGAATAAAAGGAAAGAGAAAGGAGGAGGGAGAAGGAAAGCTTGATGATAATTGTTTAACAAAGGGGTTGGGGAGTCCTGTCGGAGAGAGGGGACGTCGTGGGGAGAGGCACCGACCAAAAGAGGGGAATCGAGGGGAGATGGTGAAGTGGCAGACCCACAGTGGAGGGGAGAGTAATAGACTTCAGATTAATCCCACTCAGATTAATTGGGGGAGGTAAAGGGGAAGGAGGAGATGTAGGAGGAAGACGGGGAGGAGGTGGAATAGGTGGTGGAGATAGAGGAGGAGGAGGAGGAGGAGGAAGAGGAGGAGGAGGAGCAAGAGGAGAAGGAGGAGCAAGAGGAGGAGGAGGAGGAAGAGGAAGAGTAGGAGGTGATGGATGTGGAGATGAGGGGAGGACCTTAGAAGATATTCAGATCTAGAAAAAAATCACCTGACGGCATCCAAAATTATTACTTTTGACGTATACAACAGAGAGAAGGGTAGATCCAGATTGCTGAAACCATGTGGTAGCAAAAGGGGTTTATTTTAGCTGAATGAAATCGAAAGAGGAGGGTTATGAACTTTGTCGCTGCAGACCCTCACTCCCTACTCTTGGCTTCCCTCGACATCCTTCCCATAGCTAATTGCATCGTACACATTTAACCTCGTTTAATTATGAGTTTAATAACTTGGACTCAGAAAGGGGGGTGTAAAGGTTTCAGACAAATATAATTGGGTAAAGTTAACTTGGGTTCAAATTATGTTTCAGCAAATACTGTGTCAGTTAATAGGCACGGCTGCCTTGGGCGGTAACTCTCTGTTCCTCTTAACTCCTTCAATACGGTGACGACACTTTAGGTGAGAAACTAATATCTGCCGATAACCGAAAGAATATTCAAGTCGTACTTCATTCCTGGGAGCCTCGTGGCCAAATAGATCAGGGCGCCAGCATCTAGAGGCTTAAAGCTAGATAGATGGCGGTTCGAGTGTACCAGATACATATCTGGACTACATTAGTTTGAAGCACTTGAGATAAAGGCATCGCTTGGGTTCTTCGCTTTATCTGTAAGTCTTGACGGTAGCATAGTTAAGCCTAGTCTGTCGAGCTTGCCACCTTAGGGAGCGACGAAGAAAATGCGTGTCGGTTACCAACACAGTTACAATTCTATAAATCTATTCATTATGACTAAATTCATGTACAGTATAGAACTGAGTATGAGCGTCGAGTTGTTTGAAGAAAATACAAATATACAGGGGGAAACATTAACCTATCAACGTAATGAACAACTTTTTGTCAATGATATGTTTTTGCAATATTCCTGGTCGTCTTCGGAGCTTGATGCAGGTGGCCGTAAGGTCAACCTTTCTGACCGAGGGTCAGATCACACGATATGCATCCGTTGAAGCCTACAGGTAGTTAAAATGAAATAATCAATACAACTACTTGGCTGGAATGGATTAACTTTGGTGTGCCACGCAGCTGAATAAGATTTCCTGGTGTCAGCCAGAGTAAAATATAGCAAGTGCTCCTCGGCACGGAAAGGATTAAGGTTATTTGACCCTAAGGTCCCGGCTTCGGCCGCAGCCAAGTACCTCTTGGCGTCAGCTCCTCAATTTAATGCTCGGTGACCGTTTTGGTGATGCAACTGTGGCAATCTTATTCGTCTGAAAGAGGACCCTATAATATATAGCCTATATATGTAATGTTTGGAATTCCAGCATATTACAGGTTCAAGAGTATTTTTACTTGCCCCCATCCCCCGAGTAGAGTTTCTGTTTTTCTACTCCATATTTGCTCTTGCAGGTCCGCAAGGGCTGCCGGGGCCCAAAGGCGACTTGGGTCCTGAAGGACCTGAGGGTCCGACGGGCGTAGACGGCCCCCCCGGACTCAGAGGCAAGCGGGGCAAGCGGGGTAAACGGGTAAGTAGAGTTGGCGTTTCCACGTCAAGCCAACACCAAATGACAAACAAGTTATTCACCAGTTCATTGTCTCTTAAAGAAGAATTAAATGTTTGATGTTCGCTCTAAAATACAACTTTAAAATTCAGAAAAGAAAGCCGTTGCGCTTGCTTTCTGCTTTGTTCAGTGTGATCCCGGTGACGAGTAAAAGTGATAAGATTTGCATCAGCTTGCATATAGGGATAAAAAAAAAACTAAACAGTGCAGTGGCCGTAGGACTTAACACCAAGATGCATAGCATTTGTTTAAGTATAACAACCAAACATGGTAAATACTAACAATTAACACGTTTGATTAATATACTATAAGGGTATTGTCCAGTTTCTTTTCCATATTCTTTGAATTAATAGTGTGCAGGTCTATATATATGAATTAAACTGAGAATTTAATAAAAACAAGGCGGTAGGGAGATATGGCCAGGGTATAGGGAAGCGGTAGAAAAAGGTTTTAGAAAAGGGAAAAGTTCAGAGGAAGAGTATGGTACATGAACTCGAAGAAGGAAGAAAAGACAACTTTTAAATTGAAAATAAATACGATGAATTGTCCTCTCGAATTTCACTGATCAGAAACCCATAACCCCACATTAACCAGCAACGATCCTTGGGTTCTCCCATAGATCTTTCTGGATAGAAACACTTGTTCGAGTTGTATTAGTGTGGGTTTATGTGTTTTCGCTTTTTTTTTTTTTTTTTTTTGAGAAAGATGGAGAGGAACAAGTGAAATGTGATCACAAGTAGGAGGTAGATAAGGAAGGGAGTGTTCATGGAAATAGAAAAGAGTGCAGGTACCAACTTATCCGTTTTGCATTGTATGATATTAGATTAGTTTTAGGAAAAAAAATGTTCCCATATTTCCCTTAGGTTTCTCTTCCAGTTTATCAAAGTATAGGCAAAGACTGCAGTTTATGCAGTATTTACAGTACGTGTTGTATTCACGCGTATGGACACATTACTAGATATTAATGGAACTCGCCAGAAAAACGCAGCGAATTTTAATATTTGACTATAAAAAGAATGTTGTCGTATCCCAGTATTAAAGAGTAATTCATTCCGGAGTAATGTAGGACACCAACGAATAAAGTCGTAGGACAATACTCCATACGTTGATCTTTGAAGATAATACTATCGTTTGTTCAATTCTGCCTAGCCACATCACGTAAACAACATTAGTGTTTCAAAACAAATGACGATAGAATTATCCGTGCTCAGAAAAAACACACATATATATATATATATATATATATATATATATATATATACATATATATATATATATGCAGATAAAATGTGCATATACTTAAGCACAAACCTAGATTTACGGCAGTTACAAAAATACATTTATATTTACATTCATTTGACTTAATTATTTTATTTGCAAGCACTCAAGCAACGATCTGTCCTATGTTTGCTATTGAGAAGGTTGTGCTTTTTTATTTTGACGCATTTGTGGTAAGAAATACAGACAAGATTTATTCAGGTATCCTCCTCATAGTCGAAAGCATGTAATTCTCTCTTGGCATATGTTTGGATGGAGTTTTTCATGACCGGGATTGTGTGCGTGCGTCTGTATACATGCGATTGTACAAATATTTCAATGCGTGTGTGTGTGTGTGTGTGTGTGTGTGTGTGTGTGTGTGTGTGTGTGTGTGTGTGTGTGTGTGTGTGTGTGTGTGTGTGTGTGTGTGTGTGTGTGTGTGTGTGTGTGTGTGTGTGTGTGTGCGTGCGTGCTCGATACATTCTTCCTGTATCATATGCGAAGAGAGAAAACTGTGTTTTATGGAAACTCACTTGTCGCCTCATAACCGTACAAATGACACGTAACCATTTTGCGTCAAAATAATCTGCACAGCCTTCCATATATCTTTTTTAGATGTCATGTCTATTGTCACGTGTCACATCCTCATGCTCCTGTCACACCCTAGTTTGTGTCATGTCATGCCTGTTTACTTTAATTGTTCGTCTTTTGTTTCTGTAAAGCCTATGTTTACATTTGTGAAATCGACCCCATATCTATTAGCACGTGATTCAGCGATCGATAGCACTAGACATAGTGATCGACAAAAAGAACATAAAATAAATATAATTTAAAATTCATCAAACTATTCAACAAAATGTACGACCTGAGACAATGATAAGATGTTCGTGCGTTGATTTCATGATATGTAATTGAATGTGTTCTTAATTTCATTTACCTTTTTATTTATTATTAGTTGTATTATTTGAATGCTTATTTTGCATGTGTTTTGTGCTCGCTGACCTGCATGTAGTTTGCACGCTACACCAGCCCTCCTACCTCCCGTCCATGTATTAGATATCATTGGTATTTTTTGGGGGAGTACTGTGCATTTTCTTTCTTTCTTTAGTTGTCTCCATTCAAATGTCTTGTTGGCTTCCACGTGGTGATGGAATTTCTCTCGTTTTTTTTTTAAATGCTTTTGTTTTTCAGTTTGATTTTACGGGGGTTTTGACTAACATAAACTGGTTTTCCTTGGTTTTTTTTTTTTTTTTTTTTTTTTTTATATATTATTATTGGTCAGCTCGGGTGTGGGAACTATCCTGTCTCCGCCTCCTGCAGTCGATTGACCAATGGTCTCTCGGCATATGTGTGACGTCATTACCTTCACCCAATCAGGTGTTACTAACCTCTATATGCGTCTCGTTCTCAGTGTAAGTACAATCCTATGTTTGTGTGTAGTTTTTATTTTGCCTTCTTTTTAGTTAAACACAAGTAAACTCCATCTTCCTAATGTAGAGATATAGTAGTGCCTAACACCTAACACTTAACACTAACTCTAAATGTAACTGCTGCGACTAAGCTGCTTAGAAACATAATTAACGTTGATAAATATATAAAAGGACATTGATATGAGTATAAACTAAATAACTTAATTGCTTTAGTGTAATTTGATGCCGAGATATTCCTAGTTTGATACCTGATATATTCGTGATTCTTAATGTATTATGTTAATCATATGTTTGCCTTCACACAGGTATGTCACTTCACTTGTTTAGAATATGTAATGTTCGATTAATTTTTGTTTGAGTACAAATACTATTAGGGTACGTGTTATTGTATATAAACTTGCTTCCACTCCTGAGGACTATAGTAATGCTATATCTTCTAAAGCAGCGTTTCTCAACCTTTTTACCCTTGCGTAACCTTTAAGATAAATTGCATGTCTCAAGGAACCCCTATGCAAAAGAAAAAACACATATACCAGATCTTTCTCATTTTATTTTCATCATAATAATAGGTTAGATTGGACGATGTCTATATTACATTATTACAATAACCAAGAATATGTCGTGCGCGTTTAATCATATTACGTCTATAAAATTAAAAAAAAAAAAAAAAAAGTGCATTAACTTATTTCACTTGTTCTTGCGGAACCCTTAGGGACCTTTTGCGGAACCTTAGGGTTCCGGGGAACCCTGGTTGAGAAACGCTGATATAGAGAGTTGTTTGAGTCGTAGTTTTACGATGTGAGTGAATTTTTTATTACCTCTTGGGGTATTTATTTGTATCGAAAACGCTTAAGGTAAACAGATACGATTACTGCAACTTTGCAGAAAACCCCAGTTACTGTAGTACTTGGAAGTGAAACCAAATGTACATCCTCACACGTGTCACTCATGTTTAAAATTTTACATGTGTATATTTGTGTGTGTGTGTGTGTGTGTGTGTGTGTGTGTGTGTGTGTGTGTGTGTGTGTGTGTGTGTGTGTGTGTGTGTGTGTGTGTGTGTATGTGTGTGTATGTATGCATGAGTGTGTGTGTGTGTGCATGTGTGTGTGTGTGCATTCATGTGTGTGTGTTTGTGTGTGTGTGTGTGTGTGTGTGTGTGTGTGTGTGCGTGTGTGTGTGTGTGAGTGTGTGTGTGTGTGTGTGTGTGTGTGTGTGTGTGTGTGTGTGTTTGAGCGTGTTTGTGTGTGTGTGTGTGTGTGTGTGTGTGTGTGTGTGTGTGTGTGTGTGTGTGAGTGTGTGTATGCGTGTGTGTATGCGCGTGTGTGTGTGTGTGTGTGTGTGTGTGTGTGTGTGTGTGTGTGTGTGTGTGTGTGTGTGTGTGTGTGTGTGTGTGTGTGTGTGTGTGAAAGAGAGAGAGAGAGAGAGAGAGAGTGCGTGTGTGTATTCACTTGGTCTTTGGATCACGTGTTGGACTCGTGATCGACAGCTATTTCCCTCCTGGAAGAGAGCTCAGAGCTCGTAGGTCCGATCTATGGGTAATGCTATGACCTTGCACACACACACACACACCCAACTCCCCGCCCACGAGAGTTGGAGTAACACCCCTCAGCGCTGCGATACTGATATTATTTCAGCCCCGGGCGAGAGTCGAACCCGGACCTCCGTAGTGGCAGGCCAGAGCTCTAACCACAGCGCCATGAGAGGTGTGTGTGTGTGTGTGTGTGTGTGTGTGTGTGTGTGTGTGTGTGTGTGTGTGTGTGTGTGTGTGTGTGTGTGTGTGTGTGTGTGTGTGTGTGTGGTGTGTGTGTGTGTGTGTGTGTGTGTGTGTGTGTGTGTGTGTGTGTGTGTGTGTGTGTGTGTGTGTGTGTGTGTGTGTGTGTGTGTGTGTGTGTGTGTGTGAGTGAGAGAGAGAGAGAGAGAAAGAGAAAGAGAGAAAGAGAAAGAAAGAGAGAGAGAGAAAGAAAGAAAGAAAGAAAGCCTACATGTATGTATGCATATGTACATATCAGGAGGACACGTTTCAAGCCCAGTAGTTCGCAACGTCTAACGGACGTTGCGGCACAAATCAGGAACCTACTGACGAAGGTGCCGTGTTTCTTCAGGGGCGCCGCGGGCTGGCGGGCAAGGTGGCAGAGCGAGGTCTTCCTGGTCTCCCAGGCCCCAAGGGCGAGCGAGGTGATGTCGGTCACCTGGGAGAGAAAGGTGAGTTGAAGGTTGTCCAGATCGAACACTTCCAAATGAGTTTCTTGTGAGGTTGAGTTTCTCAGACCCTTGATGCACAAGACTGAGGTTTTACAATTTTCCCAGGCATTTATGTATGCACAAATACACACACACACATAGCACGCGCATACACACACACACACACATAGCACGCACACACACACACAGCACGCACACACACACACATAGCACGCACACACATACACAGCACGCACACACACATACACAGCACGCACACACATACACAGCACGCACACACATACACAGCACGCACACACACACATAAACAGCACGCACACACATACACAGCACGCACACACATACACAGCACGCACACACATACACAGCGCGCGCGCACACACACACACACACACACACACACACACACACACACACACACACACACACACACACACACACACACACACACACACACACACACACACACACACACACACACACACACACACACACACACACACACACACACACACACAAAATTTACATGGTTCCCGGACGACGGCTCACCCTTCTTCTTTTTCTTCTTCTTTTCATTGCCTTTTCGTCCTCCAGGCGAGAAAGGATCCAAGGGCAACATGGGAGTCAAAGGCGAGATGGGAATTCGCGGCCCATCCGGAACGGACGGCCTTCACGGCGAACCGGGACCCCAGGGACCTCCGGGACTACCAGGCTTGCTTGGCCCCAAGGGCTCAAAGGGCGACTACGGCGACATCGGACCCCCCGGGCTTATGGGACCTCCAGGACTCCCCGGCCCTCCTGTAAGTATAGAACAAGGGAGGAGTGGGTGGGAGTGGGAGTTGCAATCAAGATTTTTTTTTTTTTTTTTTTTTTTTTTTTTAGGAGAGCGTTGGTTTAATAAATGTAGGATGACCTCGAGGTTTATTGACCGTAACTCCGCAGCCCTATGGTGGTTGGCAACGGTCCTCAGACCTTCCCACAGATCTCTCTAGGAAGAGATATTGAACTGTTATCTGCGTTGTCCTGGTATGAGATTCATTGCCACCGGCTTATAGTAGCAAGAGTAGGTGATCAGTCGCCGGTTGTCAGCTCTCCTTGTGTGTAAAGGTAGAGGAAATACAATCAAAGTTGACCCAAAAAAATATCTTGGATCTGTCTGAAGGCCTCGATGGAGTTAGGGGTTTGATGGGTTTATAAAAGGGCGGTGGAACATGATTCTATCTGACGTCCGTCTCGCAGGACAACCCCTTGAGGGAGCCCGTCCTTTGTCCCTTTGTTTTGTGTGGACGAGTATGTACATTTTTTTGTTTTTGATATGTATGTGTACTATCACAATACACTTGTGTACTTTTTATCTCATAAATGTATGTACGTGTGTAAGTGGCTAGGGTCATATACTATATACTTCATTTCTTTTGTATTTGTACTTACATATGTTTCTGATTCCGTTCAAATTTTTTTTCAGGGTCTTCCTGGCTTTAAGGGCGACAAAGGCGACAAAGGTGATTCGGTGAGTAGGACAGGACTTCCCCCGTTCACCTCCTCTCGCCTCTTCCTCCTCCTCCTCTTCCTCCTCCTCCTCTTCCTCCTCCTCCTCCTCGCCTCTTCTTCCCATTCCTGGATCCCTTTGAGATCCTTCCCCAACTCCTTTTGGCACATCTTCCCCCAAAACCCCCTTGCGCATCACGTCACTTCGCTTCCTTAAAATCACGTGATATCTCACCTAAATGCTTTTTTTTTCGACTTTAAAAAAAAAAATGAATTTTGATCATCTGCATACCCTTCAATTTGGCCAATATCATTATGTTAATCTTTCTTGGAATGATGCAGTTCTCTTCTGTATGTACCGAAACTATGATTCATTTCGGCTTCATGACAGACATGGGCTTTCCCGCCGCATTTTATGGATATATTCTGATTCATAAACTTATTTTACATATTTTATATGTAGCAGCATCACCAGCACCCTAATTCTCTGATCGTCAGTGTTCAGCTTCTCTAAGCTTAATATCACATTCTAGCTTTACCACAATCTAGCTTCACATCACAATATAGCTTTAATACCACATTTTAGCTTGGTACCACATTCTAGCTTAATATCACAAACACAAATGCACCAAGGTAGTTTTTATTAGATTGTTTTAGATATTGTTTATATTACCCTTGCGTTTATTGTTGTTTGTTCCACCCTCCCTCTTTTTCACCCCCACCTACCCCATTTATTCAGTCAATAAATGTTTGCGCCCAAGGAATCACCGCCCATGGAGACCAGGTGGATTTGGTGTTTACTTATTATTTTTTTTCTGTCTCTCTTTTTTTTTTCGTCATTATTTTGTCCCGTGTGAAACTTTCCAGTGATTTCTATTTCTCCTTTGCCGGGCTCGCGCGCCGTCAGAAACTGAAAAAGCTTCGACGAAGACAGGTAAGCCTCCTTCGCTCCTCTCAGAACCTTCTCTGCTGTTTTTTGTTTATGTGTGTGCGTGCGTGTGTGTGTTCGTTTTGCACGTGTGTTGGTAATACTGGCTACAGTTAAGGACAGTAACCTAAAGACCCGTTGTTTATGCATTGCGGGGGATAATGAAGGTGGTCCAGGTTTATTTTTGTTATTTTATTTTACTTTATTTTTAACAAATGCAGATTTGCCATTTCGTAAAGATTGAGTTGTGTGCCAACTAACAATACCTTTTCGGGAAAGAGCCATCCTATCAAAGTTCAATGACCTGCATAAAAATATTTCCTTGAATATCATCAGAGCTTTAAACAGGATATTCCATTATCCAGCAACCCTTTTATCTAAATTCACTAACATTGAATGAGATATAAGAAAAAAAAATGCTAGATTAAGTCGTTTGGAAAAATAATACTCCACATACGATATGGACTGACGCGTATACTGAGATCGCGTAGATTCGAGTCAATCTATTGATGCACAATCAGCTCTGAGTAGGGAGTGTGACGTCAGTTGGTTTGAATATCAGAGATTATATGAAAAAAAGGTAGAAGCAGAATTTAAGGATGCCTTTGAAACCCATTAACGTATAGCCATAGCCTTAATAACTTTGAAGACAGCGAGTAAAGACTCCATTTTTTTCCAATGAGGGTGAGATCAGGCCTCGGAAAGAGTTGACTAACACCGACAACGGTGGGGAGTTGCAGGGAACTTGTCTGATATTATCCTTAGGTTGGTCCCTTCTCACAATGCGTATTAGATCATATAACCTGTTGTGTGTTGACACCACCCAAATCATGCGTTTTCCTGCAAGTCGAAGTCATTCGTTTTCTTTAAGCCAGAGAACGGACGTTGTCCTAGGAACACACAGCCCACACAAATTCAAGAAGACAACCGTAGCAAGCATGGACACCAACTCTCCATTTCATGTCTGAGTTGTTCCGGACCGCGGCAAAGTTGACGTTCAGGTGGATAACCTTAAAAGATAAAAGAATAGGTAAATAAATAAATAAATAAATAGATAAATAAATAAATAAAAATAAATAAAGATATCACCGTATTGTCAAACAGTAATCCATAGGTAATGGCAATACGTTATTTATCTTAATCGCCCTTCCAAGTACACAGGTGCGCTATGCATCACAAATATGCTCTGATCCAGTTTGTTAGCCTTTTCCGACCTTAGTACCTCCTGTAGTCAGTTTGAGGCAGCCCAGTACCCCCTAACATCATATTATATGAAGTGCGGCGGCTACAGGAAGTAGAACTTCCTAGCACTTTCTAAGAATTATTTCAGCACCATCAGGTTATGAGACGCTGTTCTAAAAATTCCCGGGGTATAAGGAACTCTTTCACAAAAAAAAAAAAATGTACAGTCACTATAACATACAGACATATACTTGCCCAACAAATGGCTCGATTGGGGTATGATAAATCTTCTAACTGGCTAAAGACACCTTTCGACACGAACAAAATTGCGTGTAGATAGCCAAAAAAATAAAAAATAAACAGTTATTACCCCCGATAAATGGCTACGCCTACTATTATGACGTCATGTAACCTCTCGTGACGTCACGAGGGTACATGCAACTTTAAGATGCAGATATATTGATAGATTTTTGTTTGGGGTCAATCTTTGATGTCGATAATTTTTTTTTTTTTTTTTTTTTTTTTTTTTTTTTGACTCAGTGACCAACCTTCTGTTCTCTATTCCAGGGTGATTCTTCAAGAGTGTGGACGGAGGTCGAAGGAGAAGTGGTAAGTTTTGCAATTAACATATCAATATAATTACGTTTTTTTCCTCGTGCTTATGTATGTATGGGATGAGACAGATTAGAGGAGGGGCGCCTAAATTAAACGCAAAAGTATACTGACCATATTTTGCTATTCAGATTTTGTCATATTATTCTTTTGTTTATTGTTTATATCTAATTACTATTCTCGTTCATTAATTTGGTTCAAAATCTCGTATAGATTGTTTTAGTCTATAAGCTTGTATACTATATAGATAGAAAAAGCTTTTAATATTCTAGACAAAAAACGACTTCGCCAACCAGAATTAAATATGTGAAGACACCTTATAGTGCAAGAATTTGATACAAAAATGTGAGCTTTTCATTTTTATCGTAGTTCTAATTGTAGAAGATGTATATATTTACCACGGCGTTTCAACAGTCTGTGTCCAACTGTATCTCATGGAAGGTACGCTAGGCCTAATCACGATTTACGATATCATATTGGTGAAAACATTACACCTTTGCTTTGGGCAGTTTTTATTTGCGTCAATGACGAACATGAATCTAACAAAAACACAAGTATGAAAAAGGTTAACCAAAAGGCCTTACTTATCTAGTCCATCTTGAGTCAAAATTAGTTAGGTATGTCTTTGTGCTGAAGTAAATGGAAGCATGATCGCCAAAATCTCACCAAGTTGGCATAAAACTAAAATCATACGGCCTCTTATCTGGCGGGGAATTATTGATAACATAGTCAGTCCTTTCAGCGATCATTTTCTTTTACATTATACTCTGATAATAACAAAAAACCTATATTAAAGGGGTGACTACACTTTTTGAAAACGTCGTGATTGTAACTCCGTTGAATATGTACGTATATCATTATATTTTCTCTCATCTGTACAGGTAATGGGACCTGCAGGTCCGCCGGGACCACCAGGAACTCCAGGTCTTCAAGGTCCCCCCGGTATCAAGGGAGACCGAGGTGCAGACGGCAGCAAAGGAGAACCCGTGAGTAAAGCAAGAATTGGTAATAATAAATAATAAATAATAAATAATAAAAATGATAATGATAATTATTAATAACAACAACAAAAACAATAGAAAAAATTAATAATGAATTAATAATAATCTATTTGGCATTGAATCAATATACATGAAGTGCAGATAATGAAAAGAACACATAGTTCGAAATAACAATTACAAATGCCGAGGATAACACAAAAAAACATGTAAGCTTATTTCCATTGTGATCCACCTGCACCATTACATAAGATAAAACACAAAGAGATACCAGACTTCATCTCTTTTACTTCTCCTTATACACATATATAATTAACTCATTTTAACTTTCAGTAACTAAGAATTTTCTAGGTCTGACTGTTGAATGAAATTTATTGTAACGTTGGTACTATGTCTTGAGTTGTAATAACTGTTTTCCTTTTTTCTATTTTTGTATTTTCCAGGGTTCCAAGGGAGACAAGGGCGACGCGGGACCCATGGGGCTTCCTGGCCCGATGGGCCTTCGGGGGGAAACGGGCAGGGCTGGTGATCCAGGAAAGCCAGGACCAGCGGTAAGGCGGAGAGGCGTTGGGTGAAGGAGAAAGGAGATACGAGAAGCAAGATTAGATTTGCAGTAGTAGTAGTAGTGATGGGTGTCTCCTTCATGTGGTCGCTCTATGGGATTTAGTAGGTGCATGCAGGTGACAACTGGACCGTCTTTATTGTTGGTTTTGTTCTGTTGAGAAAATCCAGTTTGGCTTGTAAATTCGAAGACTAGGTATTTAACGTCGGTATATTTTCCGATTTTTATTCTATTTTATTATTATTACTTTTTTTTTCTTTTCTTTTTTTTTCTTTTTCTTTTTTTCCACTTGCCTCTTGGGGTATAGTTTTCCGTTCCTATAGATCTTTATCATTTCCGTGCTGGACGAGTGAGTAAGTCATGCATTGAAGGAGGTGAAGAATTATTTCTAAATTTGGTCGATTCTTCGTGCATTTGGTCACTCCCCCCTTCCTCACTCCTCACTCTTAGCTTGTTGGTCTCCCTGACGTATACGCGAGCATATTGACTGCCTTGACTGGCTTCCCAAGAGCCTGCAAGGGACGACCTTTCTCCTCCCTCAGTATTGCTTGCCCTACTCGAGGTCCTGCTCGTCTTGATCACGATGACCGACCCGGCACTTGTAAGAAAGAGACCTGGGGGTTGTTCACATGTCAGTGCTTTGAATCTGTATATGCTTTCTTTAGTTTTGTATTATTTTTTCTCCCGTACAGTGTAATGATCCCTCTTCTAGCCGTTATATATATATATATATATATATATATATATATATATATATATATATATATATATATATATATATATACACAACACTGAATGGGTCCCAGTGATTAGAGATATATCTTAACAACCACAATGCACTTTAATTCTAAGCCATCAAAGGCCAGCATGCTGAAATTGAAATGTGGTACTGCCCAGGACACGAACCCGGCATCCTCATGACAAGTGCGACAGTGACTTTCCAACTAAGCTATCAAGATAGCCTAGTTGGAAAGTCACTGTCCCACTTGTCATGAGGATGCCGGGTTCGAGTCCTGGGCAGTACCACATTTCAATTTCAGCATGCTGGCCTTTGATGGCTTAGAATGAAAGTGCATTGTGGTTGTTAATATATATATATATATATATATATATATAT
>NC_134819.1:28689407-28704407 GCF_046742065.1 Oratosquilla oratoria
GCCAAAACTGTATCGTACTTCATTTCCCTGAGCATGACGACCGTTCTGTTTGGTATGTTGTCCTGCACTTTATGTTGCATTCGGTCAAATCGTCGTGTTTCATCAACCACGCCCCTTTTCCCCTCACAGCCCACTTTTCCATGTACAATCCCTCCACTTCAACTTCTACTCAAATCCCTCTCAATTCCCCTCCACTCTCACTCCAACAACTCCCATACCAAGGCACCCTCGTTCCCTCTCCTCGTCCTTATTAAGTTTGTTTTTCAGTCCCATGATGTCCCTCCCTTTTCTTGTCTCGAAAAGAAGTCCCATTGACATATAGTACATTTAATTATCGTTCTAACAGCAGGTCGCTTGCTCGTGTGACAACTCGGAAAACACCTTTTGTGTGGTATGAATAGTTATATTCACAATGCTTCAATATATATGAAGGAGAATATGTCCTTCATATATGAACATACACACAAACACACACATTACACAGTCATCATATATATAAATATATTATATATAAATTCAATGCAGGACAGTCGTTAAGGAGGAATGGTCTGTGTTTTGAAAGATGATGATGCCGGTTGTAAAGGAGAAAACAATGCGAGATCATATATCTAATTACAAATGGTCATTGAGATAAAAAATATTTTGATCTGGTTACTTCTTGTAATTGTTACTGGTATGATCCAATGTATGTATATATATATATAATATATACATATAAATATATATATATATATATATATAATATGTGTTGTGTGTGTGTGTGTTGTGTGTGTGTGTGTGTGTGTGTGTGTGTGTGTGTGTGTGTGTGTGTGTGTGTGTGTGTGTGTATGTAAATATGCAGAAAAACCAACAAGGAAAATAATAAAATGATGACCGAGCGCTTTCGTCTATTTAGACATCCTCAGGGTACATACAATGACGATACAAACATGAGTATATATATACAAAGTGGGAGGCCATGGATGATGGGAACAGGAAAAGTTTATGAGGGAGTCTGTCGTGGTTAACTTATGCCGTTCGCGGCAACGTTTGTTTTTGGGTCACCACATTTTTAACAAAATCAAGTTTTTACATTCTTTAACTTAGATTTAATTTGTTGACAAATGTATCTTTAATCAGATTGGATTCTATTATATTTCAAGTGAAAAAGAGAAATATTTCATGGCGATTTAAGGTCCTGTTTTGGTGCGCACTTTTGTGATACTGCATCCTCTATTATAATCTTTTAACCAGAGGCCTCTAGAGTTTAGTGCCTCATAAAGTCTAAATTCGCCACTGCTTATATAATCCTTCAGGAAGAAGGAAAAGCAGCACCCGGTCTGGAATGAATTAATGTTGTTCAAGCTAATTTCATCTGTGTAGGAAGCGACAATACTCGTAATTTTCATTACTGGTCACATTAATACCTACGGCAAGCCCACAAATCTCCATCTCGGTAACGGGTTACCAACCGTACAAATATCTTTCTCATCACAGTGAGGGGTATTATCACCTTATAGAATACTGACCTTTCCTCCTGAACTACTCTCTGTTAAGGTAACGTATATACCTATATATGAATGACATACACGTGCACATATACTTATCCCTATGCCCAATTAAGGGCAATAATACAGTTCCACGGAGCCAATATATATTATACATTCTTGTACATGTATATGCTGCACTTGTGCAGTCATGTAGAGGTATCAATGCAACAATGTTAAGAGATATGTGGAACTATGCAGATACCCACTATGACTACCAAACTGGCCTCAAGCAAGGTGATTATCTCCATATTATCAATGGTACAGTAAAACTGCATGTAATGCAAGTGTACGATATGTCGACAGTTTGATGGCAAGATTCTCTTGGGCCGATGCAGCATGCACCTTGATGATAAGAGGTTTGTGACACATGTGATTCATTTAAAAATGAAAAAAAAATAAATAGATAAAAAATCGCTCATGATTGGAAAAATGATGTCCAGAAAATGTAAGTCGTTCATTTTGTGCTCGTTTTGAAGTGGATAATGTGATTTTGCTTTTGTTTTGTTTCACTAGTCACTTATAAATTTAATTCTTCTTTGAGACCATGCTTTTAGAATTGTACTTTAATTTGGCTATTTTTTCATACTAATTTTGATATTCTAATCCCACGTTATTTGACATACTAACTTCCATTTTTGTATAGAGTTTTGATTAAGTTTTTAAACGATAAATGGTGAGTTATGGATAAATGTATTCCATTAACATTTAAGGTCATCGTGAATGTTAACCTAAATATGAATGTTTCCATGACAGCAAAAACTATCTCGCAGTATCATGCAATTACCATAGTTTTGTTGATTTGATTTCTCTGACTATGTAGCTAGTCCGTGACTCTTCTGCATGAAAGTTGATGAATTACAAAGAGCACAAATCTGTTAGAAACACCAAGTGTGAAAACCATTTTCTCGGTTTTTGCTAGAGCTCTCATATAACAGCAAAAGGCGAGACTCTCTGAAGAAGAATTTTGCTGAATGTCGAAACCACACTTCCAAACTCTCGTTCTTTCATCCACCACAGTTTAAAAGCCAAGTACAGTTTTATTCCAGAACTCGTCTTTTTTTCCAAGTCCGTTCAGATGACTAAGACCTTTTATTTCAAGAAAATCACCATGTAACCCATGACGTCATATCCCAATGATCATAGAACTCGATGCACGATAACTTTCAAATAATGTCCGTTTATTTATTTTCCCCCAGCTGCGCAGAAACTGCTGGTGACTTACAAATTCCTAATAAGTACAACACAGTGTGGATGGTGTCATCGATTTTAGACAAAAAATAATTGCAAGAAAATATGATAGATAAAAGTCAAGTTTCTTAAATGCAAATAAACACCACATATACTGTATACGAGCAGGCTATGCACCATCACCAGCACTTCCATCGCGACGGCGTTATCGAATCCCCAATGATTTTTTTTTTTCTATATGAATAGTTGCGTATTCTCTGTAGCTTTATCCTTATAAATGCGTCTAGTTGCCAAGCTCAACAGGTAGTATACTCTGAAAACGAAATAAAGGATGCAGCTCAGTTCTCGAATATTTCCCCGACATTTTCAGTGAAAATGTATTCGTAGATATAGGGATTACTAGCCCAAGCGGCTTTCACGAATAATCACCAATTACAGTAAAATCTCAACACTCCGGATCGCTGAAGACCTAAAACAGTTTGGAGAATTTTTTTTTTTCATACACATAGTACTCTTATAAGAATTCATAATGCATAAGAATATAAATAAACGGAGTTGATCACAGTAAACGATACTGCTGAATATATGCAGTAAGAATTTATATTCTATTTCATTGTACTTTTGAGAATTGCAACTGTCATTAAAAAGAAATATATGTCTGTTCATTAATACCAAAATAATATTATGTGGTAAATAAGATAATATAATGCGGATTTACAAACTAATGGTACTGACCACCAATGTAAATGCAGCCCATCAGCTTATCGCTGGTCTCTTATATACAGTACGGCAAGTGATCGCGTTGCTGAGCGGGTTTGCACATCCCCTCCTTGCTAAACGCGACAAAACGAATTACAAGCAACCCGCTATTATGGAAGGTGAAGAGGGAGCAAATCGTGTTGCCGGACGGGACCACTACGCATACGCAATAGCAATTCATATACGGATACGCATACCTGTTGTAAAAACATTTGTCTCTTCGTTGGTAAACTACAAATTACAATTGTATTTATATTCATAATTCATAATGTTCATCTACAGGTATTTGAAATTGCATTTGTCCGTGTTTTTTCGTCTTTTTTTTCGTAAATTTTTGTGGTTTGTTTTGCTTGACTCGATTGGTCCGCTTACTTGAGCATTCCTTATCATTATTTTCCGGATATTTGTGATTTTACTGTATTTGTGGTTAGTTGATATGATTCGAGCACAAGGACAGGAGTGAGATTCACGTCAACTTGGCAAAACTGTAGTTTTCATCTCGACTTAGGACCTCTGTAGTACTTAACATTGTATGTATGCGAACTTAAGCTATTTAAAATCCATACATCGTTATGTAATGGTGATACTATTTTTCGTGGAAATTTCAACTATAAAAATGGTTTTAACATTACTTTATGATTTTTTCTGTCATGGAAACTTTTTAATATGATAGAATAGAATGTCCACAACAAAAGTGACCGAACATAACTCATCATTTATCAACATATCATAGTAAAATCCTAAAACCCTTTTGACCTAACCTAATGCTTCTGATAATTTCAACCTAGCTTCACCCAGTTACCTGCAGCTTAAAGACCCGTCCCTAAACTACATAAATGAGCCTAATTAACCATCCAAGCCTTACTCCTCAGAACACACATGTAGCACTGTAAAACTGTTTCCTAATGTATTTGGTCTTCTGTTGTACTTCTAGGGAACCGACGGAATTCCCGGTATCCAGGTACTAACTCCACAATTTCTCTCTTTTTTATTTTTTTATTTTTCACATAAATCTAAACAAAATCTTCTGATAATTTCTAAAATACCCTGCTTAACACTATTTGCTTATTGCTGATAACCACAAAGAAACCAGAAAAGAAATAATAATTCCCAAGCATACATACATACATACATACATACATACATACATATACCAAAGGCTTTCTCCCCCTTATACGGGTGGTAGCCAAAAAGAAAAAAAGGCATAGAAGCCACTCCCACCCATTCCATTTCCTATATATTCCACTCCCCTCCATCCTCCTCCCTCCCTCTCATCTTGGCACCTCCTTAAACTCCCAAGCGCTTTCGTGATATTTCACATCTTCAGAGGAATACGGTGAAATATCACGAAAGCGCTTGGGAATTACAGTTTCTTTTTTTCGGTTTCCTTTGTGGTTATCAGCAATTTATTGGATCACGTGGTTTTGTGATTTTTTTTTTTTTTTTTTTTTTTTTTTTTGCACTATTTGCTTATATAAACTTGGGAAGTGGAAGTGCGTTGGTTCGTGTATGGGCTTCTATGGGTAGTGCTAAAGAGTAGTGGTTAAGGAGCCCTTGCTACGGTAATATAGATTATTACTATTATTTCCTTAGAGCGTTATGAAATTAACTTTAGCGTAATGAAACGCATAAAATAATGAACGTCTTTTCCAAAATAGCTTGCGCAATTTGATACTGTATACAAAACCAGCCATAACAAGACACCCTTTTCGCAGAAAAAAAAATATATTCATAAAGAAGCATAACTTATCACATTTTCATGGGTTAAACTATCGCCAAGGTATATCACACATCACAGCAGAAACAACATTCTCTTCTGTGACATCATCTTCACAGTTACCACGTCTATATCACCCCGTCGTGAAGTATAGACGTTGTTATAGCAGGAACTATGCGATGCTGTTCAGTTGAAATTGGACCATGACCTTGGAGATCATGTGTTCTTCTTTGTCTGTCTCTCGGATGAAAAACCCAGTGTGGTATTTGTTTGAACAACATCAACAAAAGGGTTTCAATAAGAAGGAATTATATGTTTACCTACATATTATTCAATTTGACTGCTGGAGATAACCCCACCCCCACCCTACCACAACTGAATAGAATTGTTTGGTAGCAGACAGAATAGTATTTACAAATTGGCCGTAGCCATCAAAGGGACAAATATGGTGACGTCAACGTAATGAATCCTTTGACTTGTGACGTCACAAGATGGCTTGATTTTTTTTATTGGAGCAAGCGGCAAGTTTTCTTATCATTATTATCATTATTTCAGAATCAAAGTTCTTCAGGAACGGATACAAATAACTACTCACTCCTTAGGTGTCCCTTAATTTGAATAAAACCGTCTGACGTTAACCAGGATTAAGTCCTGAAAGAGGGCGAATTCGTCCTATGAAGAAGTAAAGGATTGATGTTCACGCGGAAACAACTATCGTATACAATAAATGCACACGAGGTCACCATACCACTATAATAGATTCATTTAAAGAAAAAAATTCACATCGGTTATCCTGGATTTTTTTTTTTTTCTTCTTCTTTTTTCTTTCTTTTTTAAGCAAGATGTAACTTACAAATCTAATAAATTTACGCAGAATTACATTGACCAGGCTATAAAGATATTCTTTACAACAGGGAAATATAAAGAAATATATATATATATATATATATAAAGGTAATAGAAAAATAGCGCCATATATTTTAGATAAACGTTCAGATAATGGCTTGCATGTATGTGTTAGATCCCAACCCCAAGTAAGATGTTGTGCAATTGTTAGATTTGTCAGTTAGAAATAGAATATTCTGGAAATACCCATTCTTTACACAATTCCTGTTTTTTGTCATCCAGAATCGCATTCAATCTCTCCAACACGGCTGACACACTACTTACCACTACGAACTTCTTTTAATTCAATTACATTGATTATAAAACACATCACCTCCCGTGCTGTATCTATAGCACTGGCTATCTAGAGTCCTAGACCAATGGTACTTTCACAATTTTATTATTATTATTATTATTTTTTCTTCTTTTTTTTTTGAGGGGAGGGGAGCTCGTTACTCTAATTTAACACGACAAATTAAGCCCGTTGCCCCATTTACAATTTTTCATTTTCATTTTCGTTCGCATATCTCCCTTATAAGGGAGATATATATGAGTAGATGGACATCTTCATGAGTCGCTCAAAAGTGTCATTGTTACTCCGAAGGGGAGGGAGGGGGGGGTTTACCAACTACTGACTTAATGTAATGTGCATCACTGCTAACTTTCTTAACTCCGTCGACATTGTGGCATTCTTGTTTTTCTTTTCCTACGCCATTCTGTTTCGTTCAATTGAGGAATATACTCTGGAAAACGTGGATTTCGTTTCAGCGAGGCTTTTGATTCGATTCCCAGCTGAATAATGTCTTGTTACGTTAGCCAGAAGGAATTAAGCAAATCACGCCACGATATTATCGTTCACGAGAAGATGAAGCCGTTTACGTAATGCGTTACCAGGCTGAAGTGTTTAACTGGTCACGAGAAAGAGTTGAGAATGTCTCCACTACTCAGTAGATCCATTACACACACACGCACACACACACACACACATCCGTAGATAAACCTACAGATAAAAAAATATCGTTCTCCATCTCCGTTTTCGTTGTATCCCACCGACTTCGGCAGGTCCTCGAGGCCAAAGATAGTCTGGGAGACCTTCCGAAGTCCCACGAAGTCCCACGACATTACGTCACTGTCGGAGGTGCCTCGCCTCTTCGGCACTGCCCAATGAAGCCCTCGCCCAAGAACGCGATATCCTTTGTCGAACATTTCTCTCATTAGATGAACTACGACTATCTAATTTCATATTTCTCTTGTAGAAATATTCCATATCTTCCTCAGCTTGTTGTACATCTGTAGATGAATTAATTGTTGTATGGTTCTGCGCGTTTGTGTATGTGTAGGTCCGTGCGTATGTGTGCACAAGAAAGCATACAAGTATGTATGAATATTGGTATATGTATATGTGTACATGTTTACGTATATATGTATATGTTGACATATGTGTGTACATACTCATGTATGTGTATGTAAATGTGTCCATGTGTATATATATATATATATATATTATATTATATATATATATATATATATATATATACACAATATATGTATGTATACATATATGGTACACATATGTATATACGTGTGTAAATTGTTATGTATGTATTGGTATATATGAGGGAGAGATGTAAATAGGTAAGTATATACATAGGTGCTGTTTATTGTGATTTGATATGTCTAGTTTTGATGTGTAGATTCTGCATGGGTTTGCTAGATGCAGAAGAATTTTAAGCAGATAGAGGAAAATAGAAAGATAGAGCATGATAAGGGTAGGAAGATCATCAAGATATTACGAACAGGAAGGAAAGGAAGTTGATTTATGCATCACAAAGGAAATGGAAGATCGTTGTGGGGGAGAAAGCATAGAGGGCAAGAGGAGGGAGAGAATGGGGGAGACGACGCTGAAGAACCGTAGGGTAGTAATGGTCGTATAAAATATGCTTCCATATAGATTTCGAACCTCCAACTTGAGTACTGCATTTCATCAAAAGTTGTCTTTCGTTTGTCCATGTCTGCCCAAGTTATTTTTTTCCCTCCCAAAGAAGAGAAGAGAGAACGAGTAGGTAGAGATATAGAGAGGGAGAGAGCAAGAGGCAGAAACAATAAATTACGAACTATGCGAAGGGAGGAAGGGAAATGATTATTAGAAATGGTATGAAGTCGGGGTGAACAATAGAGAAGGCAGTGAGAAAATTCAAGTTAATGAAAAACGAGAAAGAAAGAAGGAAAGAATAGAAGAGGACTAGGAGGATGTAGACAATGAAGAAAAGGACTAGCCAAAGCAGGGAGTTTAAGGGAAGAGATGAAGTTGGTTACAACGATATCGAATGTCAAAGGGTGGCTGAAGAGGGGAATTAGGGTGGTGTTCAATAATAGAGTCGGGGAATGGAGATGATAGATAGATAGATAGATAGATAGATAGACTTTATTTGGCAAAGAATCAATATACATGAAGTGCAGATAATGACAAGAACACATAGTTCGAAATAATAATTACAAATTGCCGAGGATTACACAAAAAGAGTAATTGATTATTAACGGGGATGTGGAAAGGCTGAGTGGAAGATGAAGGTAATTACTAACAACTGCGGTAGGAGGACGTTATGGAAGATGAAAGTAATTACTAATGATTACTAACAAGGGCAGGAAAGGGGGAAGTGTAGGATGAGGATGATTATTACTTACGGGCGGGAGGGCAAGGTTAAGGGAAATAGGGTGGTCACTAACACAGTCTTGCTGTGGAGGATGAGGATGATTATTACTTAGGGGCGGGAGGGCAAGGTTAAGGGAAATAGGTTGGTCACTAACACAGTCTTGCTGTTTCCTCAGGGTCCAAAAGGAGAGAAAGGGCAGAAGGGAGAAGCGGTAAGTCCTTCGATGTTGTGCTGTACAGGATTTGATTTTGTTTATTCTAAGCTCTATCTTTAAAGGAAATAGTAATAAAAATAATAAATCATCAACATATGACAGTGCTACCAACCTCTTAAAACAAATTTGATAATCTGTTCTTTATTATACATGTTTTATTGTTTTTTTCTGTAGTCATTGTCTTTACTGTGAATGTCATGAAGTGTTTTTTGAATTATGTAGATTTCCAGTTGTGCTTCTGTCGATCGTAGACGATTGATATCCTGCACTGATAAGTAGAAATTTGGTGTGCGCATGCGTGTTAGATTTAATGTTGTGGCATTCACTATTTACCGGCTTGCCTTTGAGCTATAGTACTTATTTATTTTTACAAGACCTTTACCTTACTTGGTGGCCATTACTTTGCCTTTAGAGGCAAGCCTTCTGCCCATTTCTCCCTTTGATTTATTCATCATTTCTCTAGATTTTTATGCAAAGTCATAATCTCTTAAACCTAGTTGTTGTATAATAAAACTGTTGGAACGTACCTTAAACGCTTGACGGTAGATTTTAGATGTGCCATGATTTTTCCTTTATCTATTAAATCCCTCGGCTTTCGTTTTAAACTTCCTTTGTTATAATGACGGCCGACGTTCGAAGATTCACATACACATACGTAGTTTCCCCCAAAAGTCACAGAGAAGATCTATACCACGAATACGTCAAAAACTATGGTGGAGTGGCTTCACATCCAAGGGCTTGTGGACTCAGTCAGATCCTTCCTTATCAAGATGACTGAAATAACCTGGCAGAGATAAATTTCCTTTGCAATGGAAGAGGTGAACTGAGTTGGTTTGAAGGAGTGCTGGGCTGGCTTGCTAAGGGCTTAATTGACTTGAGTGATTCGAATTAATTTAGTTTAAAGTCTCTGAAAGGTCTCGCTCCGTTTCTTTGTTCCAGCGACCTCCTCAGATTCCAGTTCCAGTTAATGTCTGACGGTTTTGTTTACGTGAGTGTCAACTTGGGTCTTTGTCAGTTGACTTTTTGCCCAAGTTGGTCTTTCAGCTAAATAGAACAGTTTTGTATTAGCTCGGAAAAAGTAGATTAACTGATAATCTCATGGATAAAGAAAAGCAAGTCAATATGCTGTAGAAAAGGGACTAAAACATGGCGGCGACAAAAGAATATTTTCATTAAGTTACACCATTTGTTCCCAGCTTCTGATTCACTAAATGAGATAGCCAGAACAAAATACCTTAATCTGCCAAATTGGTTACATTGGGTAGTGAGGGGAGTTAAATGCTGAATGTTTCTCAAAATAGAGATAATAATATCACAGCTAAGCCAGAAAATGTAAATAAATTATGTCAAGAAATTACATTTTTTGAGACATAAGGACTGGTTTCCAAAACTTCACTTACCAGTATCTAATTGCTCATACATATTCGCACATAATTCGCACAAAACTAGCAGTACTGACACGCTGATGAACAGAGTCGAGACAGATAACGCCTATGCATGGTACTGGTTCAGTACTCATGAATAAAGACACCCAGAGTGATGTCCCACGAAATATATCCAGTATTAAACCCAGCGACTTGCCGAAAGTGACAGGGATTTGCCTTACAAGGGGTTTTCCACTTCCCACTGCGTGTGAGTGGGACGGTGAGTTTAGTTATATTAGACCCAATATCACATACTAGATTGTATCCAATCGTGCTAGATTGTATCTCCACAAATATTAGAATACAGTTGCCTAGATCCTCAGAGGAACTCATTGCACCAGATGATATTTAATACTAGACTATGTCTTCTTAAACTAGTTTCTTATCGTACTAGATTGTATCTTCACAAGTACTCACAAGTAGTAGCTAGATCATCAGACCAGTTGGCTGGTTCTATAATAATACGGTATTAAATATAATTTTCTAATTATATAACGGGTTTTGAAAAATGAAAATAAACTAGTGTTGAATGAACTCGGGATAAAGATAAAATTCCGTATGCCACCGAAGTACCACGAAACTATATGAAAATAGATAAATGGATAAATAGATAAAGTAAATAAATAAATAGTAAAAATGGAAGATGGGGTTGCCATGGAACGGAGATGAATAAAATAGCCTAGCGATAGCCAGAATAAAAAAAAAACTATTGCCACCTTGTGTAGAATAGATTGAAAGTGGAGAAGGCTTTAGTTTCTGTTACCAGAAACTTACCGTCCCTTAACTTCTTCCCTGCTTTCTTCGATTCGTTCATTTCCTTTAGTTGCCGCCAGGCGATTTTATTCAGACGAGTGAAGGTGTTGTATATTACCTTCAAGGTCATTAACAAAGCCCCGCTCCCCATTCCACACACACCCTCTTCCTCTGTACAATCACTTATAAAAGTTTAAGTTTTGCATTAGTACAGATCATTCAAGCCTGAATGGGTCCCAGTGAACAGATATACATTTTTATCAACTACAATGCACTTTAATTTTAAGCCATCAACATCGAGAGCGACTCGGGGAGGCCAACATGCAGAAATTGAAACGTGGTACGGCCAAGGACTCGAACCTGGCCAGCACGTGACAAGTGTTAGGGACTTACAGTTTATCCCGTTCTCTAGGGTCACCCCCACCCCCTCCCCGTGTCCCTTAGCTGAATGAAGTTGTCTGACGTGAGTACAAAAACGGTTTCATAGTTGCCAAAAGGCTTGGGAGTCAGCAGGCTAGATGAATGTCCGGTAGACACACATTCTGCCGTTTCCTTAAAGATTCATGGACGGGATTTGAAAAGATGGGGCCACCCTTTCGAAACGGTGGGTTTTGTGCAGGATAAAGGAGCCGAATAAAGTCTAAAGTGGGTCTTGATCCATGGTGACCTCTTTCAGGCTGGAGGTCACTCCCATGCGTGGCTTTAGCAAGAGCAAGCTCATGAAAACAAGTGCCATCAACGTTGCTCACATGCATTAATACTCAAATGGGTTTTGATTCAAAGACCAATGGAAGGTCGCTTACAAACAAGTCTCGGGCAGAAATGTAAATAACTTTGTTCTTTCGTCCATAACAAAAATCAGCTGTTTTCCTTTGTTGTAGTATACCACTATTGCAAATCTGAGAGTGGCGAAGAACTTCTTATACCAACTGTACGTAACATTTACACGTTTGTGTTGCACACATAGAAAGTTATTACACGTTTGTGTTACACACATGGAAAGTTCATCTGTACACCATTGTGTTAAATCTTTAGATCACAGGGTCTTCCCACACGGCTGAATAAAATGGTCTGGTTATACGAAGAGCCTTTATAGATCAATCATTTTAAGGTTATCGCCCATCGATGGTCAATCATGGCTCAATGATGAATGTCAAATGATAGTCTAGAGCACTAATTCTTTGTTTTCGAATGGGTCTGTTTTGCTTCGAACTACAAAGTACGTGACTGATAATTTCAACCGAACTTACCAATGTGCATCACCGCCACTGGCTGTGGTAGGCTAACAAATCCACCGAGCAAAACGTACCTTTAGTTTAGAAGACGTTTAGCGTATTTTCAATGGAAACAACGGAGCACAATTTTATTCAGGCAAGGGGAGACCCTAAGGCTAGCGTGACACGATAGACGACTGGATTCTAGAAATGTTTAGGAGTCGAACCTCACATTAGCAGTTATAAAGTACCTTTTTAGACCCACCGTAGCCCTTTGTAACGATACGTCTTAGAGTACGTGCCACGTATGTGTGTGTGTGTCTGCACTCATGCCCTCACCAAGCACGATCCAGTGTCGCATGTGTGTTTTTAGTCAGGGCATGTGCATGTCCCTGAACGTTATCCGTTGATCCGTTGACTACCCCGACCCGTCAGGGTAAACAGGGCCGGAGAGGCCGTCGCGGGTACCAAGGCCCCAAGGGCGAGGTTGGAGTCCCGGGACTCGACGCGCCGTGTCCCGTAGGTGGCGACGGGCTCCCTCTACCGGGATGTGGATGGAGGCCTCCGAACCAGGTGAGTGCCGAGTGGTGCCAAGAGTGCCATTCAAGGGACGCATGGGTTGGAGTCGAGGTGGAGCTCGGTTTGGTTAAACCTCTGCATGTGGTGAATGGGGCTTTAACAACTTTTTTTGAGGTTGGATGACACCGGAGCTTGCACGGGTGTGCTGTTGGACGACCGCACACCCAGAGTCTACGGTTCAGGTGCAGTGCCGATAAAGCCAGTGGGAACAAATAATTGATATTTTATATTGTGCGTATATAATGTATGTATGTATGTATGTATGTATGTATGTACGTATGTATCTATGTAGGAATGTATGTATGTATATATGTATGTATGTATGTGTGTATGTACGTATGTATCTATGTATGAATGTATATATGTATGTATGTATATATGTATGTATATGTATATATATATATATGTGTGTGTGTGTGAGTGCGTGTGTGTGTGTGTGTGTGTGTGTGTGTGTGTGTGTGTGTGTGTGTGTGTGTGCGTATGTATGTATTGATGTATGTATGTATGTATGAATATATGTATGTATGTATGTATGTATGTATGTATATTCGTATGTACGTATATATGTATGTATGTGTGCATGTATGTATGTATATATGTATGTACGAGTTTTGGGATACTCGTATGACCTAATAACCATTGCGTTATCCGTATTTTGTTCCTACTGGCTGGAACGCAGTTGCACCCGAACGTTTGACGACGAGTGTAGAATAATTGCATGAGAGTGAGCAAGTATTTCTTCTGAATTGATATAACGAAGATGATGAGGTGACCGCAATTAAACAGGTTTTAAAGAGGATCCACCTTAGGACTCAGTAAGAGATGGTTCTACTTTTAGGCATCCATGTGTTAAAGAAAAACAATGAGGTGGTAGGTTTTTGAATGCCAATGGAATTTTTCTATATGTACTTGATATTAAATTTACTTCTGATATTTGTACAAGAGAAATGATGCAGTGAAGATGCATAATGCGATCATTATTTTCAAGGTCGTATGGATACTTTGATTCAAAGTTAGTCATCATTTGTGTGCACTATCGAGAGAGCTTATAATTTTACCTCTTGGTTTTCATTTTACTTGTTCATTACAGAACTAAGACCTATACTTGTGTTAGGAAATAATTAATGTTTCATTCAATCTTTAATTATTTCACACCTTGCTCTACTAAGATTTCAATGAAAAAGTTGTCACACGATAATTGTGGTAGTCTGAAGATGTTAGAGTGAGGGGATATCAAATAAACATTTTGGTATTTGAGGTCAAGGCATAGGCTATTTGATGTAGTGTATAGAAACGCGTGTACAATTTGTAGAACCATCTTTAAAACGTGAGGATCTCTTGTTACCACGGCCTAGATTTAAGGAGTTTTGCATTTCCCAGATGTTACACTGAATACATAACATATGACTCATCATCTCAAGCCATTCTTGATCTTGACCAGGTTGTTGAGATTTAGACAACGCCAGAGACGCTAAAGCTTGCTTTTTACAAGATGTATCATCTCATTTGGTTAAGTAAAACGCGATGCATGTAGCTTTCACGAAATAAAGTAGTAACCCACGCAGCCTAAACCCATCAACCATTAACTTAAGCAGAACCTTCCTGCCATTACATAGAAGGCTTGGCTCATGGATTGGTCCACCTTCTCCGAAGTTGGATTTCAAAGCGTCTTCTGCCTCCTGGGGGCGTCTTCTGCCTCTAGGGAAGTGGTTCTTAACCTTTTTCAGTGCCCTTAGTACCCCTTGATATTTCAGAAAAAATTCTCGTACCCCCCTCCAATACAAATACAATGCAAACATACGAAAAGGATAGTGATACAAACCTTACTTTGGTTTCTCATTGTATATATACAGTATCATTGCACTGGGGCTATCATGTCTCGTACCCCCCCCCCCCAGGTTTAAGGTTTCGTACCCCGTGGGGGTACACATGTACCCCAGGTTAAGAACCTTTGCACTAGGGGGAGACGTCTTTGAATTCCAGAGCCTCCTTTGCCCATAGTAGTTAACCTCTCTCCTGCATTCCCCCTTCCTTCTGCGACAGGGTGTCCATCATGAGCGCCGTCCTTGGCCGCTGCCAACTCC
>NC_134819.1:28709407-28714407 GCF_046742065.1 Oratosquilla oratoria
AGAGAAAATGAAATAAATGAATGAATAAAGAAATATCATACTTTAAAACTGAGTTGTAATCTTTTGGTTACTCAATTCCTCTACGTACGTGTTATGCCTCGTTTCACTTGACCCAACCCCCAAAGTGTCATAACGTCAGTCAGTGTCTTCTCTTTTAGCTTCCTGTCTCTCCTCGGTTTTTACGTTTATCTGGAGACTTCTCTCTCATCTTCTGGATCGTCTTGGATCTTTAACTTTCCTGTCAATTCCCTCGTTCGTTCATCCATTCATTCGTTCGTTCGTTCGTTCAGACATCCCTTTGCCACCCTCTGGAATTATAGTCCAGTAAGTGGTATTTACTCCCAGCCGAGTATCAAATCTAGTTATAGTAACATTATTAATGTTAACAATAATTGATGCCTTCCACTAGATGACCTTCAAGTTAGTGGTAATTAAGCAGTATGGCAACAGGACTGATAATCGTAATAGTGACGTAAGGGAAGAGTTAAGCTGGTTTGGAATATAACTTAAACGCTCGTAGGCAAAATCCGGTTGATGTTTAGCGATATACTATTCTTTCTTCACTGTTATCCTCTCATGTAATTTGCGATTCTATACTCAGTGAACGCAGAGTTAGAAGTTCACAATGACTAGATTTGTGATTTATATTAATTTCAAACTCATTCGTCTTGCATCGAAGTCAACAGTGTTTCTGTTATTTTATACCTTGCCTTTGATATTTTGTTGGTCAACAGAAGGGTGAAATATGATTAAAATGAAAATGAATAATTGGGAAAGTTGATGTTCTGAATTGAGACGACAGAAAAATCAAAAGAATCTGATCCTGTACTTTTCGTTCCATTACTCTGGTTTGTTGACATAATCCTGAAGAAATTTTTATTTGATAAACCCTAAGGTCTGGAAATGTGTAACAGCGTCTTGGTTTG
Organism: Oratosquilla oratoria; assembly: GCF_046742065.1. Lineage (NCBI taxonomy): Eukaryota > Metazoa > Arthropoda > Malacostraca > Stomatopoda > Squillidae > Oratosquilla > Oratosquilla oratoria. The sequence goes on from NC_134819.1 coordinate 28,710,334, forward strand.
GGTGAATGTTGTTTCTTCTTCCAGCATGATGAGAAGACTGTTCTCTTTCTCTTCTCTCTGTGTTCATTTCTGCGTGGTTGTATGTTGGCGTGGACAATTTCTAGTCAGGGCAGCGGTGGTCTTTGCATGTCGTCACGTCGTGGAAGTCATTAACAGTTGTAAATGCACAGTTTGACAAGAAATGTATTCATTTGTTTGTTAAGACGATCTTGAGTTTTGAGTGATAAAGTTGGCTGGAGTTGATAGTGTGAAGAACGCTCACCACCCGGCCCCATCTAAAGCGCCCTCAGACCACGAAGTGTGTGTGTTGTTTGGATTAAATTGTCCAAAATATCTATCCATCTATATATACATACATATATATACATATCATATATATATATATATATATATATATATATAATATATATATATACAATATATATATATGTATATGTATGTATTCTTTTCTTCCACCCCCTCCCACTGTTTTCGTTGAAATCTGACAATATGCTTAATGCATGTTTTTATGCATTTAATACTATAAGAACTTTCGCAACATCCCAACAGCCCAAAAATACAGTCTTTTATTTAAGATGAAGAACTTTGACTCGTTTCATCAAGAAATACCGACCCATTATTAACTTCTATTGTCCCGTCTTTCTGTAACCTTCCCTCAATTCCTTATCACCTCTAAGACTAATATGCTAACCCTTTATGATTTCTGGCACCCGGCACTAGAATTAATCTCGTTATTCACTTTATTGTAAAGGCTGTTGCATAAAAATCTTCGCCCCCCCCCATCCCGCCCTATCTCCCTAAAACCTAAATTCTGTAAAGCCCGATTTGAGTTTTTTCTTTTTTTTTCTTTAAGAAGAATATTGGCGTCGTGTCCCACCTGTGTTAAGTTTGGAATACGCCCGGTTTTTTTTGTTTTTTCTCGTTTTTTTTTTTTTTTTTTTTAAATTCCGCAACTGTGAGTCTGACATCGCTTCAACCTGGCAATGCAAGGATCGTTATCAGCATCACCAGTTCAGTTTCCAGTATATTCGTGGCACAAGTACAGAGGTGCCACTGTTGTGTATATCACCGGCTTTCGAAGCTGTCCGGTCTTTTCAAACTGACAGTTCCAAGTGGTGCCGGCCTTGTGGGTCGCACAATGACAGTTGACCTACTTTTTTTAAATGTGCTTCCAAGGCACCATGCGTGGTATGAGATATTCTGATTTGATGTCTATCTTAGGCGCATTACTGTACCCTTTACAGTCTAAGATTGAGCCAAAGTTTTTATATCTGCAATACCAATGTATTGCCAAATCTTTGAAGTAGAGATTCAGTGCGTGTTCTGAAATGTCCTCCATACTGCAGCTTCTGGGGTCAACCTTGGAATCAAGCTACCCAAGTAGTTCTCCAGAATGCCTGCCTTTCGTGTTGGTATGCTGTTTGTAACGGACGCCAGAGAATGAAAAAAAAAAGTTTATGAAATTGTTATATAGAAAGTGAGTTTTTATTGTGTTTCCTTTGCGTTGAAGGCAGAAATATCTGTTATGCTGAAACACTTTATTAAGATATAACGGACATAGATGGAGCTACTTAATTTCGATAGACAAATTGAAGTCGACAAGTTTTCCACACGTTTTTTCTAGGTTCATAATGAAAGAAAAAACACTCACTGATCATGCATATTGTATTTAGCAGCTATCTTCACCTGATGAAACGGTCATTCAGACAGACTAGGTTGATAATGTGTTAACACCTCAATACGAAAACGACCTATTTGTAAGCCAAGATCCGATTGCTGATGCTGAAACTGATAAATGTAGTTCTTAACTCTTTATTTGTATCGTTTCGAGCTCAGGTAGACACTAACTTACTTTCGTGTTGTGGTTCAGTTTTCGACTCGACTTTTGACGTCAGCCAGGAGGTGGAACGTCTTCAAACACAGAAGGCCAATTTAGGTCTAATGAAAATTAAACTTAATCATGTTTATACATACAAAATATGCATAAAGCACGTATGCACATGCATCTTACATATACACATGTATAAACATGTGCGCTTTTATTGGTGTGTGTACATATATATATATATATATATATATATATATATATATATAATGCTGAGACATTGTGACAAGTTAACGAAGGTGAAAAAAGAAGACACAGCAATAAACGCGGAACTAGCTCCGTCTTCTCTTTCCATCTTCCTGATATATATATATATATATATATATATATATAATTGTGTGTGTGTGTGTGTGTGTGTGTGTGTGTGTGTGTGTGTGTGTGTGTGTGTGTGTGTGTGTGTGTGTGTGTGTGTGTGTGTGTGCGTGTTATATACGTAACCACATATTTCTACATATATATATAAATACATGTAAAATTATATGATACATAATGTACGTGGAATGCTAAGTGATTGGAATGCGTCGTGGTCCTGGCCAGAAGAATGGTGGTTTGCAGGCACAACTTTATGAGCAGGGGAATCGGAAAAAAGAAAAAAAAATCAAGCGTATGCAAAATCTTGTTGTGACTGAGCCTCCTGCCAACCTAGGAGGTTTCTTAATTCAACACACGCCAACCGCCGCTTGCGCTGACGTTTGGTCCCAGGACATAAACCCACTCCGGGAATTGGCTCAGGACATAAAACACCACCTGAAGTGGGTTTATGTCCTGGGGCTAAACTTCCGCACAAGTAGTGGTTCGCGAGTGTTGGAATAAGGGACCTAGGTGTACAGACTTCTACAGATGTGGTGAAAAATATGGTTAAGGACCCTTTCCCTTAAGAGCTGTTGATTGTATCTTTCACAGTCGTGGAAACAAGAAAAGATATTTTCTGTGAAGAGAACCCAACGCGGGAATAGTATATATAGGAATGTTTTCTTTTACAGCGGGTTTTCCCATAAATTGTGTTACCGACGTGATATACATACGCACAATATGTATATATATGTATACGTACCCACACATTATAGATATACATATACATACATATATATTTATATATATATATATATATATATACATATATATATATATATATACATGCATATATACACACACATATATATGGATACACCGGACTCGGAAACAGATACTTAATTCTCCGACGTTTTGAAGCCTATCAAGATTTGTCTTCAGTGGTTACCATGATGAAATTGTTTGATCTTGCAACAACCTCATTACTGTAATCTCTGGAGGCAATGATCCCCGGACATGGTTCGAAAGTTCGGGAATAAATGATCTGTTTCTGAGTTCGATATATTTTTCTTGTGCCATCATAGTTCCTGAACTCATTTTTTTTCATACACACTACATGGCAGAACAGCTACACACGCCAAGAAATATCAAAACAGCTCCCAAATACCTATATCACACACAAATACTCTCTTCTCTTCTTGTACAACGTCCAGATACCCATCTCAAGTAGGACATCTATAATCGTGTCGCTCACTGCTCCGTCATCAAACTTAAAGACAACACATTGCTGCGTGCCAGACCCCCTGATATCCATACCTCTGAATTCTCTCTCCCTCGAGAGGACTGGGTCCACCTGGCCACTATCCAGTCCTTCTAAGTTACCAGAGGACGCTGGTTGACCACATCGCAGATAATTATCCAGGATGTAACTCTTCACCCCATACAACACAATACATTAAGGAAGACTGCATTGTATACAACCATGCACGCAAACAATACAAAATAAACTCTATGAAGGATTTGTGGGAAAAACTCCGTTCCAGTCATGGCGTTACTTAGGATGACAGAACTGCTCGGCCAGGCAGTCTAGGGAACGACAACAACAAGGAGTACATAAGGACAGTGTTTAATTATACCCTCCCCCTCCAGCTGTAAGCTATGTAATTATCCTCATTGTTACGAAGATAGAAGATATACACTCCTCAAAATAGAAAAATAAAAATTGATACACATACCTACCCCTGTGTGTGTGTGTGTGTGTGTGTGTGTGTGTGTGTGTGTGTGTGTGTGTGTGTGTGTGTGTGTGTGTGTGTGTGTGTGTGTGTGTGTGTGTGTGTGTGTGTGTGTGTGTGTGTGTGTGTGTGTGTGTGTGTGTGTGTGTAGACTACTCAACAATC
>NC_134819.1:28716907-28879407 GCF_046742065.1 Oratosquilla oratoria
TGTGTGTGTGTGTGTGTGTGTGTGTGTGTGTGTGTGTGTGTGTGTGTCTGTCTATATATATATATATATATATATATATATATATATATATATATATATATATATATATACATATACACACGCACCCATACTTACGTACATGTGTATATCACGACTGTTAATCTGGTAAAACCTCCAGAGCGTAATGGCCTAATCATAGTAATAATGATAATACTACTATTAATGTTGAAGATAGTTCCAACTTGTACCATGCGTACCGTTTTTATATATGCGCCTGTATATTGATGAACGACAGGTCAAGGTGCAAATTGTGTAAAGCTTATAAGTTATGAAATAAATGTATGATGGCTACCCTCGTCTTTGATTTTTTCCAAAGATGATGTGATGTCTCTGGTTTCCTATAAAGATGTTTTGATGCCTTCGATTTCCTAAGGAAAAAATTGTGGTTTTTATTACTTTTAAAAATGTCCTGATGTTTTTAGATTCTTCTAAGGATATCTTGATGGCTTTGATTTCTTCTAAAGATGTCTTAATAATGTTTGTTTCTCCTGAATATGTCTTGCGTTTTAAAGCTTATGTAACCAACAAAGATTTCACAGGAGGTGAATTCTTAATGACCAGAGATAAACCCCAACGATTACCGGGATTTCCCCTCTCCTGAACGCTTATCCAGTTTATCATTATGGTGGATAAATCGGAGCAGGTGACCAAAATTACCCTCAAATATCACCAAGGATTTTGGCCGAAATCGGCAGGTGACCGATTTGGCCCAAACTTAGCCCAGAGTGACCGAGTCGGCCACAGGGGACGGCGAGGTACATGCGAGGAGCCTGGACCTAAGGGCGTGGAGGTGGTACCACTCCAAAGTGGGAGGGGGGTGGAGATTTTTCTCCTGTTCTTCGCTTTTGGGCCTCTGGCACCCGTACTGTTGGCCTCAGTGGTGTCCAAGTGGAACACATTGGAGCCCTGGCCCCCCTCCACCTGTGGGTAAGACAGGGGCTAAATCGGAGGAGATGACCAAAATAAACCACAAAAATTACCAAAAATTACCCAAGGATTTTGGCCAAAATCGGCAGGTGTCCGATTTGGCCCAAACATAGCTCACAGGGACCAAGTCGGCCACAGTGGGCGGTGAGGTAGATACAAGGAGCCTAGGCCCAATGGTGTAGCGGTGTCGCCCTTCCAAAGTTGGGTGCGAAGTGTGTGGGGAATTGTCTCTCGTTCTTCGCTTTTGGGCCTCTGACACCCGTACTGCTGGCCTCAATGGTGTCAAAGTGGAAAACACTGGAGCCCTGGTCCCCCCTCCACCTAGGCGTAAGAGGGCGGCTAAATCGGAGGAGGTGACCAAAATTACCCTCATAAATCACCAAGGGGTACCCAAGGATTTTGACCTAAATTGGCAGATGACCGATTTGGCCCAAACTTAGCCCAGAGTGACCGAGTCGGCCACAGGGGACGGCGAGGTACATGCGAGGAGCCTGGACCTAAGGGCGTGGAGGTGGTACCACTCCAAAGAGGGAGTGGGTGGAGATTTTTCTCCCGTTCTTCGCTTTTGGGCCTCTGGCACCCGTGCTGTTGGCCTCAGTGGTGTCCAAGTGGAACACATTGGAGCCCTGGCCCCCCTCCACCTGTGGGTAAGACAGGGGCTAAATCGGAGATGACCAAAATAACCCACAAAAAATACCAAGTACCCAAGGATTTTGGCCAAAATCGGCAGGTGTCCGATTTGGCCCAAACATAGCTCACAGGGACCAAGTCGGCCACAGTGGGCGGTGAGGTAGATACAAGGAGACTAGGCCCAATGGTGTAGCGGTGTCGCCCCTCCAAAGTTGGGTGCTAAGTGTGTGGGGAATTGTCTCTCGTTCTTCGCTTTTGGGCCTCTGACACCCATACTGCTGGCCTCAATGGTGTCAAAGTGGAACACACTGGAGCCCTGGTCCCCCCTCCACCTAGGCGTAAGAGGGCGGCTAAATCGGAGGAGGTGACCAAAATTACCCTAAAAAATCACCAAGGGGTATACCCAAGGATTTTGACCAAAATTGGCAGATGACCGATTTGGTCCAAACTTAGCCCAGAGTGACCGAGTCGGCCACAGGGGACGGAGAGGTACATGCGAGGAGCCTGGACCTAAGGGCGTGGAGGTGGTACCACTCCAAATTGGGGGGGGGTGGAGATTTTTCTCCCGTTCTTCGCTTTTGGGCCTCTGGCACCCGTACTGTTGGCCTCAGTGGTGTCCAAGTGGAACACATTGGAGCCCTGGCCCCCCTCCACCTGTGGGTAAGACAGGGGCTAAATCGGAGGAGATGACCAAAATAAACCACAAAAATTACCAAAAATTACCCAAGGATTTTGGCCAAAATCGGCAGGTGTCCGATTTGGCTCAAACATAGCTCACAGGGACCAAGTCGGCCACAGTGGGCGGTGAGGTAGATACAAGGAGCCTAGGCCCAATGGTGTGGCGGTGTCGCCCCTCCAAAGTGGGGTGCGAAGTGTGTGGGGAATTGTCTCTCGTTCTTCGCTTTTGGGCCTCTGACACCCGTACTGCTGGCCTCAATGGTGTCAAAGTGGAACACACTGGAGCCCTGGCCCCCCCCTCCACCTAGGCGTAAGAGGGCGGCTAAATCGGAGGAGGTGACCAAAATTACCCTCAAAAATCACCCAAGGATTTTGACCAAAATTGGCAGATGGCCGATTTGGTCCAAACTTAGCCCAGAGTGACCGAGTCGGCCACAGGAGACGGAGAGGAAGATGCGAGGAGCCTGGACCTAAGGGCGTGGAGGTGGTACCACTCCAAAGTGGGGGGGGAGGGAGTGGGTGGAGATAATTCTCCCGTTCTTCGCTTTTGGGCCTCTGGCACCCGTACTGTTGGCCTCAGTGGTGTCCAAGTGGAACACATTGGAGCCCTGGCCCCCCTCCACCTGTGGGTAGGACAGGGGCTAAATCGGAGGAGGTCACCAAAATAACCCACAAAAATTACCGAGGGGTATACCCAAGGATTTTGGCCAAAATCGGCAGGTGTCCGATTTGGCCCAAACATAGCTCACAGGGACCAAGTCGGCCACAGTGGGCGGTGAGGTAGATACAAGGAGCCTAGGCCCAATGGTGTGGCGGTGTCGCCCCTCCAAAGTGGGGTGCGAAGTGTGTGGGGAATTGTCTCTCGTTCTTCGCTTTTGGGCCTCTGACACCCGTACTGCTGGCCTCAATGGTGTCAAAGTGGAACACACTGGAGCCCTGGCCCCCCCTCCACCTAGGCGTAAGAGGGCGGCTAAATCGGAGGAGGTGACCAAAATTACCCTCAAAAATCACAAAATTGGCAGATGGCCGATTTGGTCCAAACTTAGCCCAGAGTGACCGAGTCGGCCACAGGGGACGGAGAGGAAGATGCGAGGAGCCTGGACCTAAGGGCGTGGAGGTGGTACCACTCCAAAGTGGGGGGGGGGGGGGGAGTGGGTTGAGATTTTTCTCCCGTTCTTCGCTTTTGGGCCTCTGGCACCCGTACTGTTGGCCTCAGTGGTGTCCAAGTGGAACACACTGGAGCCCTGGCCCCCCTCCACCTGTGGGTAAGACAGGAGCTAAATCGGAGGAGGTGACCAAAATAACCCACAAAAATTACCCAAGGATTTTGGACAAAATCGGCAGGTGTCCGATTTGGCCCAAACATAGCCCATAGGGACCGAGTCGGCCACAATGGACGGTGAGGTAGATACGAGAAGCCTAGGCCCAATGGCGTGGTGGTGTCGCCCCTCCAAAGTTGGGTGCGAAGTGTGTGGGGTATTGTCTCTCGTTCTTCGCTTTTGGGTCTCTGGCACCCGTACTGTTGGCCTCAGTGGTGTCAAAGTGGAACTCACTGGAGCCCTGGCCCCCCTCCACCTAGGCGTAGGATGGAGGCTAAATCGAAGGTGACCAAAATTACCATCAAAAATCGCCAAGGATTTTGACCAAAATCGGCAGATGACTGATTTGGTCCAAACTTAGCCCAAAGGGACGAGTCGGCCACAGTGGACGGCGAATCGGGGGCGCCCATCCAAAGTTCGGGGCGAACTGGGTGGGGACTTTGGACATCTGGCACCCGTACTGTTGGCCTCAGTGGTGTCCAAGTGGAACACAATGGAGCCCTGGCCCCCCTCCACCCCACCAAACTTCGGCCTTTTCACCCAGTATTCACTTTTGGGCCTGTGGCACCTATACCGTATCTCTGAGTGGTGTCAAATTGGACTCCACGGCACCCGTGGACGCCCTCGACCTGTGGGTGATATGGCGGGTAAATCGGAGCAGCTGACCAATATAACCCAAAATCTAAAAAATCTAAAAAATGACCATACGAATTATGCCCAAAATCCAAAGGTGACCGATTTGGTCCAAACTTGCCTCAGAGGTAGAGAGTCGGACAAAGTACAAAGGAAGGCAGGTATGAACAGCCTTAGCCCTAGGGCGTGGCGGTGGCACCCCTCCAAACTTGGGCCTTTTCACCCAGTATTCACTTATGGGCCTGTGGCACTTATGGGCCTGTGGCACCCATACCGTATCCCTGAGTGGTGTCAAATTGGACTCCACGGCACCCATGGACGCCCTCGACCTGTGGGTGATATGGCGGGTAAATCTGAGCAAGTGACCATAATGACTCAAACTCAAAAAATCTCAGAGGACAAACCATACGAATTTTGCCCAAAATCCGAAAGAGACCGATTTGGTCCAAACTTGCCTCACAGGTAGAGAGTCGGACAAAGTACAAAGCAAGGTAGACATCAACAGCCTTAGCCCAAGGGCGTTGCGGTGGCACCCCTCCAAACTTGGGCCTTTTTACCCAGTATTCACTTATGGGCCTGTGGCACTTAGGGGCCTGTGGTACCCATACCGTATCCCTGAGTGGTGTCAAATTGGACTCCATGGCAGCGGTGGACGCCCTCGACCTGTGGGTGATATAGCGGGTAAATCGGAGCAAGTGACCAATATGACCCAAAATCCAAAAAATCTCAAAGGAGACCATATGAATTTTGCCCAAAATCCGAAGGTGACTCATTTGGTCCAACCTTGCCTCACATGTAGAGAGTCGGACAAAGTACAAAGCAAGGTAGGCATGAACAGCCTTAGCCCAAGGGCGTGGTGGTGGCACCCCTCCAAACTTGGGCCTTTTCACCCAGCATTCACTTATGGGCCTGTGGCACCCATACCGTATCCCTGAGTGGTGCCAAATTGGACTCCACGGTAGCCCTTGACGCCCTCGACCTGTGGGTGATATAGAGGGTAAATCGGAGCAAGTGACCAATATAACCCAAAATCCAAAAAATCTCAGGAAACCATATGAATTTTGCCCAAAATCTGAAGGTGAACGATTTGGTCCAAACTTGCCTCACAGGTAGAGAGTCGTACAAAGTACAAAGCAAGGTAGACATGAACAGCCTTAGCCCAAGGGTGTGGCGGTGGCACCCCTCCAAACTTGGGTCTTTTCACCCAGTATTCACTTATGGGCCTGTGGCACCCATACCGTATCCCTGAGTGGTGTCAAATTGGATTCCACTGCAGCCCTGGACGCCGTCGACCTATGGGTGATATGGCGGGTCAATCGGGGCAGGTGGCCTTTGGTAATTTTGAGGGTCATTTTGGTCACTTGTCCCGATTGGGTCACCACCTCAGCTACAGGTCGAGGGCCACCAGAGCTCTTGCGGATCGCACTTAGATACTGCTCAGGCTAAAACTACGGGCACCAACAGGCGGAAATGAGAGGAGAAAATTACACAAACACAAACAAATTTGGCTGGTCGCCACAACCTCGCCCTTGGGTCCAGGTTCCCCACGTCTACCTCGCTGTGCCCTGTGGACGACTCTCTCCCTCTGGAGTAAGTTTGGGCCAAATCGCAGACATGACAGTTTTTGGCCAAATGCTTTGGTAATTTTGAGGGTCATTTTGGTCACTTGTCCCGATTGGGTCACCACCTCAGCTATAGGTCGAGGGCCACCAGGCCACTTGCGGATCGCACTTAGATACTCCTCAGGATATAAGTACGGGCGCCAACAGGCGGAAATGGAATGGGAAAATTACACAAACACAAGCAAATTTGGCTGGTCGCCACAACCTCGCCCTTAGGTCCAGGTTCCCACGTCTACCTCGCTGTGCCCTGTGGACGACTCTCTCCCTCTGGAGTAAGTTTGGGCCAAATCGGAGACATGACGGTTTTTGACCAAATCCGTTGGTAATTTTGAGGGTCATTTTGGCCACTTGTCCCGATTGGGTCACCACCTCAGCTACAGGTCGAGGGCCACCAGGGCTCTTGCGGATCGCACTTAGATACTGCTCAGGATAAAAGTACGGGTGCCAACAGGCGGAAATGGAATGGGAAAATTACACAAACACAAACAAATTTGGCTGCTCGCCACAACCTCGCCCTTGGATCCAGGTTCCCCACGTCTACCTCGCTGTGCCCTGTGGACGACTCTCTCCCTCTGGAGTAAGTTTGGGCCAAATCGCAGACATGACAGTTTTTGACCAAATGCTTTGGTAATTTTGAGGGTCATTTTGGTCACTTGTCCCGATTGGGTCACCACCTCAGCTACAGGTCGAGGGCCACCAGAGCACTTGCGGATCGCACTTAGATACTGCTCAGGCTTAAAGTACGGGCGCCAACAGGCGGGAATGGAATGGGAAAATTACACAAACACAAGCAAATTTGGTTGGTCGCCACAACCTCGCCCTTGGGTCCAGGTTCCCCACGTCTACCTCGCTGTGCCCTGTGAACGACTCTCTCCCTCTGGAGTAAGTTTGGGCCAAATCGGAGACATGACGGTTTTTTTGCCAAATCCGTGGCAATTTTGAGGGTCATTATGGTCACTTGTCCCGATTGGGTCACCACCTCAGCTACAGGTCGAGGGCCACCAGAGCTCTTGTGGATCGCACTTAGATACTGCTCAGGCTAAAAGTACGGGCGCCAACAGGCGGAAATAAGAGGGGAAAATTACACACAAATCTGGCTGATCGCCACAACCTCGCCCTTGGGTCCAGGTTCCCCACGTCTACCTCGCTGTGCCCTGTGGACGACTCTCTCCCTCTGGAGTAAGTTTGGGCCAAATCGCAGACATGACAGTTTTTGGCCAAATGCTTTGGTAATTTTGAGGGTCATTTTGGTCACTTGTCCCGATTGGGTCACCACCTCAGCTACAGGTCGAGGGCCACCAGGGCTCTTGCGGATCGCACTTAGATACTGCTCAGGCTTAAAGTACGGGCGCCAACAGGCGGAAATAAGAGGGGAAAATTACACAAACACAAATAAATTTGGCTGGTCGCCACAACCTCGCCCTTGGGTCCAGGTTCCCCACGTCTACCTCGCTGTGCCCTGTGAACGACTCTCTCCCTCTGGAGTAAGTTTGGGCCAAATCGGAGACATGACGGTTTTTTGCCAAATCCGTGGGTCCTTTTGGTAATTTTGAGGGTCATTTGGGCCACTTGTCCCGATTGGGTCACCACCTCAGCTACAGGTCGAGGGCCACCAGAGCTCTTGCGGATCGCACTTAGATACTGCTCAGGCTAAAAGTACGGGCGCCAACAGGCGGAAATGAGAGGGGAAAATGACACAAACACAAACAAATTTGGTTGGTCGCCACAACCTCGCCCTTGGGTCCAGGTTCCCCACGTCTACCTCGCTGTGCCCTGTGGACGACTCTCTCCCTCTGGAGTAAGTTTGGGCCAAATCGGAGACATGACGGTTTTTTGGCCAAATCCGTGGTAATTGGTAATTTTGAGGGTCATTTTGGCCACTTGTCCCGATTGGATCACCACCTCAGCTACAGGTCGAGGGCCACCAGAGCTCTTGCGGATCGAACTTAGATACTGCTCAGGCTAAAAGTACGGGCGCCAACTGGCGGAAATGAGAGGGGAAAATTACACAAACACAAACAAATTTGGCTGGTCGCCACAACCTCGCCCTTGGGTCCAGGTTCCCCACGTCTACCTCGCTGTGCCCTGTGGACGACTCTCTCCCTCTGGAGTAAGTTTGGGCTAAATCAGGCTAAGAGTACGGGCGCCAACAGGCGGAAATGAGAGGGGAAAATTACACAAACACAAACAAATTTGGCTGGTCGCCACAACCTCGCTACAAAGCAAGGTAGGCATGGCCAGCCTTAGCCCAAGGACGTGGGGTTGGCACCCCTCCAATTTTGGGCCTTTTCACCCAGTATTCACTTTTGGGACTGTGGAACCCATACCGTATCCCTGAGTGGTGTCAAATTGGACTCCACGGTAGCCCTGGACGCCCTCGACAAAAAATCTCAAAGGAGAAACCATATGAATTTTGCCCAAAATCCGAAGGTGACCGATTTGGTCCAAACTTGCCTCACAGGTAGAGAGTCGGACAAAGTACAAAGCAAGGTAGACATGAACAGCCTTAGCCTAAGGGCGTGGCGGTGGCACTCCTCCAAACTTGGGCCTTTTCACCCAGTATTCACTTTTGGGCCTGTGTCACCCATACCGTATCCCTGAGTGGTGTCAAATTGGACTCCACGGCACCCGTGGACGCCCTCAACCTGTGGGTGATATGGTGGGTAAATCTGAGCAGGTGACCAAAATGACACAAAATCCAAACCATACGAATTTTGCCCAAAAATCCGAAGGTGACTGATTTGGTCCAAACTTGCCTCACAGGTAGAGAGTCGGACAAAGTACAAAGGAAGGCAGGTATGAACAGCCTTAGCGCAAGAGCGTGGTGGTGGTACCCCTTCAAACTTGGGCCTTTTCACCCAGTATTTACTTTTGGGCCTGTGGCACCCAAACCGTATCCATGAGTGGTGTCAAATTGGACTCCACGGCACCCGTGGACGCCCTCGACCTGTGGGTGATATGGCGAGTAAATCTGAGCAGGTGACCAATATGACCCAAAATCCAAAATATTTCAAAGGATAAATTACAGCAATGGTCTGGAAAGTGGCTAATGAAATTAAACACAAGTAAATGCAGGGTAGTGCACATAGGTAAAAATAACAGTAAGTACGATTACAAATTATTTGGAAATTCGTTAACAAAAGTGGATAGTGAAAAAGATCTCGGCGTAATTATCAGTAACGACCTCAAATCATCCAAGCAGTGTATTTCAGCCTCTGAGAAAGCAAATAAGATTCTAGGACTCATTGCGCGATCTTTTGATTTCAAAAGTCCATTATTCATTAACATGCTATATAAATCGTTAATTCGTCCACATTTGGAATATGCTGTTTCCGTATGGTCACCGAATCTCATGAAAGACATTGACAGACTGGAAAATGTACAACGGCGAGCCACAAAACTGATTCCAAATATCAAAAATAAATCGACTAAAACATATGAATCTGTTTTCCCTAAAAAAGCGTAGACTCAGAGGTGACTTGATACAGGTCTTTAAACTTCTAAAGGGAATTGACAACATCAAAAGTAACAAAATTTTCACATTGAATGAGAATCAGACAGAAACAATGGTCTCAAACTGTCCGGAAATAGATTCAATTTGAAAGTAGGTAGAAACAACTTTGCCAACCGTGTAGTTAATGAATGGAATAAACTTCCTGCACAGGTAGTGCAATGTAGTTCAGTTCGAGGCTTTAAGAATTATTTAGATAAACACCTAAGCAAGATGCTGTAATGATTATAATTTATTTTATATTGTTTTTGTTTTGTTATCACTTGTCTGTCTGATTTTAATTTATTATTAGTTATATGTTAATTTATTATTATTTACTATTTACCTGTTTGTTTATTATTTAACTATATCTATGCATTTATGTATTTTATTTGTTATTTACATTATTATATTTTTCATTTATTATTTTATTATCATTATGATTTTTTTTCGCATCCGACCTAGATATGGACCAAAAGATCTCCTGTCGGCATGCTCCGCCTCTGTAATCCTTTGTAAAAAAAAAAAAAAAAAAAAAAAAAAAAATGAATTTATCCGTAAATCCGAAGATGACCGATTTGGTCCAAACTTCCCCACAGAGAGAGAGTCGGACACAGTGCACAGCAAAGTAGACATGAGCAGCCTGAGCCCAGGGGCGTGGAGGTGGCACCCCTCCAAAGTTGGGCCTTTTCACCCAGTAATCAAGTTTGGGCCTCTGGCACCCATACCGTTGGCCTGAGTGGTGTCAAATTGGACTCCACAGCAACCCTGGCCCCCCTAGACCTGTGGGTGACATGGCGGGTAAATCGGAGCAGGTGACCAATATGACCCAAAATCCAAAAATTTCAAAGGATTAACCCCATCAATTTTGCCGAAAATCCGAAGGTGACCGAGTTGGTCCAAACTTGCCCCACAGTGAGAAAGTCGGACACAGTGCACAGCAAGGTAGACATGAGCAGCCTTAGCCTAAAGGCGTTGCGGTGACACCCATCCAAATTTGGGCCTTTTCACCCAGTATTCACTTCTGGGTCTCTGGCATCAATATCGTTGGCTTGAGTGGTGTCAAATTGGACTCCACTGCAACCCTGGCCGCCCTCAACCTGTGGGTGAGATGGCGGGTAAATCGGAGCAGGTGACCAATATGACACAAAATCCACAACATTTCAAAGCATTTACCCCATCAATTTAGCCGAAAATCCGAAAGTGACCGATTTTGTCCAAACTTACCCCACAGAGAGACAGTCGGACACAAGGCACAGCAAAGTAGACATGAGCAGCCTGAGCCCAGGGGCGTGGAGGTGGCACCCCTCCAACCTTGGTCCTTTTCACCCAGTATTCACTTTTGGGCCTCAGGCATCAATACCGTTTGCCTGAGTGGTGTCAGATTGGACTCCACGGCAACCTTGGCCGCCCTTGATCTGTGGTTTAGATGGCGGATAAATCGGAGGTGAACAAAATGACCCAAACCATGAATTTAGCCGAAAATCCGAAGATGACCGATTTGGTCCAAACTTGCCCAACAGAGAGAGAGTCGGACACAGTGCACAGCAAAGTAGACATGAGCAGCCTGAGCCCAGGGGCGTGGAGGTGGCACCCCTCCAAATTTGGGCCTTTTCACCCAGTAATCAAGTTTGGGCCTCTGGCACCCATACCGTTGGCCTGAGTGGTGTCAAATTGGACTCCACAGCAACCCTGGCCCCCCTAGACCTGTGGGTGACATGGCGGGTAAATCGGAGCAGGTGACCAATATGACCCAAAATCCAACAATTTCAAAGGATTAAAACCCCATCAATTTTGCCGAAAATCCGAAGGTGACAGAGTTGGTCCAAACTTGCCCCACACTGATAAAGTCAGACATAGTGCACAGCAAGGTAGACATGAGCAGCCTTAGCCTAAAGGCGTTGCGGTGACACCAATCCAAATTTGGGCCTTTTCACCCAGTATTCACTTTTGGGTCTCTGGCATCAATATCGTTGGCTTGAGTGGTGTCAAATTGGACTCCACTGCAACCCTGGCCGCCCTCAACCTGTGGGTCAGATGGCGGGTAAATCGGAGCAGGTGACCAATATGACACAAAATCCACAACATTTCAAAGCATTTACCCCATCAATTTAGCCGAAAATCCGAAGTTGTCCGATTTTGTCCAAACTTGCCCCACAGAGAGAGAGTCGGACACAAGGCTCAGCAAAGTAGACATGAGCAGCCTGAGCCCAGGGGCGTGGATGTGGCACCCCTCCAACCTTGGTCCTTTTCACCCAGTATTCACTTTTGGGCCTCAGGCATCAATACCGTTTGCCTGAGTGGTGTCAGATTGGACTCCACGGCAACCTTGGCCGCCCTCGAAGAATGTCAAAATCATAATCAGCCAAGTGTTTGAGCAAACGGAAAGATATTCATGGTGGATCCTCTGGTCATGTACAACTCTTTCCCGAAAAGCAACTCATCTGAGACGTCCTCCTCTCAGTCGCGAAGAGCCGCCGCGCTCCATTCCCCTCCAAGCTTTGTCAGGAGCAGAGCAACGCGACGACCAGACTGCGCGGACCGAGCCGGCGAGGGACCTGGCAGCACCCAAGAAGAGGACGTCGAGGAACCAAACCAGCGGCTTTGGAAGGACACATCACTTGCTCTGGACTCAAGAGAAGTACCATAGTTGATGATGAGCTTTCTTGCGCCACTCGTTGCGTAGTAGTGGACCCGATAGAGACCAATGCTCAAATGGATCCGGATGGTTAAAGTCTAGGAGATCCTCGTGGTTCGTCTTCAGGAGGAGCGACTTCTGGCTCTTGATTCTAGAGGAAGTCCTAGAGAAACACTACCAGTGGGAGGTAGCCGCCGACGCCCCTGCTCACGGAGTAGTAGGTCCCACAAAGACCGAAGTAGACTCGAGTATGTGGTCAACGTAGGTGAGGTCCTCGTAGTTTTCCTAGGAGCGAGAGTGGCTCTCGACTCTAGAGAGACTCCTGGAGAAGAGCTACCTGTGGGAGGTTACCTACCGACGCCCCTTGCTTGTAGCCTGTGTGTCACCGTCGGCTTAGGTCCTCGTTAGCTCTTAACAGGATAGAGAGACCAGTCGATCGACTCTTTTCTTTAAGAAATCCCTGGAAAGGGGCCACGAGCGAATCTACCTGACGCCACCGGTGACGAAGTAGTAAGTCTCCAGGGCCCGTTGCTCATACGTGGCGAGATGGTTAAAGTCAGCGAAGTCTCTGTAGTTCTTCTTCAGGACAGAGCAACAGATTACTGATGTGTCCCTCAAAGGCTTGCTGGTCATTGTAAACTCGAAAATAAAATTGTTTTTACTTGTATCCAATGTGTGTTTTATTTCTTTTTCCTTTGTTACGCTGATGAAATATGTACGAATTACTTAAAGAATAATTCATTCTGAATTCTTATTTTCCTATACATTTTGTGATCTACAGAAATATTTCATGATTGACCCTGACGTAAGATTTTATATACCGATTTTCGTACGATTGTCAAAACATACCAATTGATGAATTTTCTTCCTACAATGTTCTTTGTTAAAGCGTACTCAAAAAATGAATAAATGAATAAATAAATAAATAAATAGATGAATAAATAAACAAATAATAAAGAATTACTTAAATGGATCACATGATTCAGAGTGTAGCTTGTTGAGAACCCTTAGAAAGAGACGCCTGTAAGAGGCAAGGAAGGATCTTTTGGATAGTCGGAGAGGAGGATTAACCTACCAGGACAAAGAGAAACAAAATGGCAGAAATGGAAAATGGAACACTAAAAGTCAACAAAGCAAAAGAAGAAAGCATAATTGAAGGGAACCCGCTTCGAATTGTGTGGTAAACGGCTTCAGTGAACTTCCATCTTGTCTGGTCACAAGGGACATATTAAGACGAAGCCAAACGAAATGAAAGAATATACTCGTAGAGAAGGAATGGGACAAATCGAATGGAAAGAAAAAGAAAAGGGATAGGAAGAGTCTGCAAAGCATGGGGTAAACAAAATTACTATGCGTGTGTGTGTGTGTGTGATTCACCATGGTCTTGGATCACGTGTTGGACTCGTGATCGACAGCTATTTCCCTTCCGGAAGAGAGCTCAGAGCTCGTATATGACCGATGTATGGGTAATGCTGTGACCTTACACGCACACACACACCCCAACTCCCCCCCACGAGAGTTGGAGTAACGACTCACAGCACGATACTAAAATTATTTCACCCCTGGGCGGGATTCGAACCCGGACCCCTGTAGTGGCAGCCGTGAACTCTACCAACTGCGCCACGAGATGGGTGTGTGTATGTGTGTGTGTGTATTTATATGTATTTTACGAGAAGGGGAGCTATGTTCGTAGTGTCCCGTCTTCATATCTCATTGTGTGTGGGGGGGGGGGGTGGAGAAGGAGGCGTGACATTCCACAGGAGTGACACAAAGGAATGAATATACTGTATCAAAGGAATTACAAAACGAATGAGGGACAGGACAAAAATAGTAATTCAAAAGAATGAGAGTTGAAATTATTGGAATTGTTAGAATTATTACGCGTTTATTCCAGAAGGTAGAATGATTAAAATGTTCAAGCATTTTCAATTTTTTTTAAATTCTTGGTCCCTACAGTTTCCACTCTCCTTGTCAACGCAGCGTGATCGTGTGCGAAATTTACACTCTGATACTGAGGCATCAGAGGTATTGAAAATTGTGTTGCGCACCGAAAATAAGGATTGTTATTTCGATACCGTCGATGTCGGTAGATGCGCCCTCTGAATGCTAGCTTGTCTTTACCCATTTGCCATTTCACATATTGATATTCATCCATTATGGCAGTTGTTCTTAACCTGGGGTACCTGTAACCCCAAGGGGTATGAGACATGATAGCCAGAGCAATGGCACTGTATATTTACTATGAGAAAGCAAAGCAAGGTTTGTATCACTAATATTTTCCTATGTTTGCATTGTTACTTGTATTGGATGGGGGAACGAGAACAATTTTCTGAGTTATCAGGTGGTACTAAGGACACTGAAAAAGATTAAGAACCACTGCATTATGGGCTTACCTTACCTTACCGTCGTGCCATATCCTCTTGGACTTCGGCAACCATGGAGCGCCACCGTTCACGGTCCCTAGTTACTTGTAACATCTGTGCTGGTTTGAGTATTGTGGGCTACACAACTTTAAAAATTGTATTTCACCCCTAAGTAAAGAACATACAAAAAATAATGTGACTATACCTTAAATAAGCGCCCCAACTCCAACCGACCGATTAAAGAACACAAGCATAACTGAAAACATAACTGTTTATTTTGGAGAGGTTTCGAAACTGATTCAGACTCGCGAGCGGAAGCTTCAGTGAGGAGTCAGTAAGCCATAATCAAGGTAGTCAGTGCAGTGATCTTATTTTTTCGATTATAATAACTGATAATTTTGATTTAATAGTTATAATCTATACCACCTGATGTACATAACTGAGATATTTATTACTCAACATGAGTGGATAAGCTTTTTGGATTATATTCAAAACAGCTATAACAATTCTTATTTAATGGTTGTAATCTATACTACCTAATGTATGTAATTTAGATATTTATTACTCATGTCTAACAGTTTTCTCAAACGTGAAAACATTACAGCTGAAGAGAGCAAGAGGTAACGTGAGCGTTACCTGTATGAAATATGTTTAGGCGTTGTAATAAAACAATACTTTTATATTATCTTTAATTTCATTTATATATCTGTTTTGTACAGACCTTGTGGCGTTCCATTCGTTCTATAATAAATCGAATTCAAACTTGAATTGAAGTCCCTCAAAATTATTACATATACAGGAGTGGACCTCAACCAATAAACCTAATATATTTAGTATAAATCGACTATTAGATCAGTAACGGTATATACAAACAGGAGTTTCGATGAGCAAGGTAAAGCAAAATCCTTCATTTTGTGACATCTGAAAACCACGAACAATGAATATAAATCAACAAACTACAATTCAACTTATTTTGTAAATGCGCTACCACAGAAACATTGTACTGCCTACTCTGTACTGAATCTAATCAAATGGCAATATGATTTTAAAATATATGTATGTTATCATCCAGAGCATAGAGAGCATTAAATATTTGATTTACGACAAAGGTACAGTTAGTAGTTTCGTCTCAAAACATAATTTCATATGAAGCACGTGCCATCTACTCTCCACGACTGACTATTTTCCTCATATATAACCTGAAAAGTTAATATCTGAGTTAAGAACTTAGTAGCAATTGTAAAAGAGGCTAGATATACGAGTACAACTTTTTTCAGAGTTGTGTGTCCCGTTTATTTTCGCTTTCAGCTCCAGCCTTTCATAATAAATGTGCAAGGCATTGTCACTAGAAAGGTTTTTTTCTTACGTGAATTATCACTGGACTTTTGAAAGCATTTCTTCAGAGAGCTGCATCACTTACAAATATGAATCATTATATACCGCTAAAGACTTTCGAGTCTATACTTTGGTGAGAAAGCTGCATCACAAAGCTGACATTGGAACGGTATCTTCCCAGCGTGAGTCACCTATACAGTTTGACGCCACTCTATGCAAGATAGCAGCCTCACACTAGAAAGGATTCTCTCACATGACGTTTGAGATAACTTTTGTTTGAAAGCTTCATCGCACAGGTCACAAAAGAACGGTCTACTGTGTTTCTTTCCTGTGTGAATCACCATGTTCTATTGCACAGGTCACAGTGGAAAGGATTCTCTCCAGTGTGGGTCACATTGGAAAGGTTTCTTTCATGTGTAAATCACCATATTCCATTTCATATTACTTCTTTTAGAGAAAACTATATTGCACAGGTCACAATGGAAAGCCTTCTCTCCACTGTGGGACATCACGTAATATTTCAAAGTATGTTTACGTGAAAATGTTGCAGCGTAAGTCAAAGTGAAAAAGGCTTCCCTCGTGTGGATCATCAAGTGACACAAATGTTTCTTTTGTGAGAAAATTGTATCTTACATGTTACACAGGAAAAAAACTTCTCTTTAGTTTGAATCGTCACGTGACGCCTAAGATGATCCTTTAGTGAGAAAACTGCACCACAACAAGTCAACCTACAAAGGCTTCTCTTCAGTGTGAGTCACCACATGACAATCGAGATCATCTTTACTTGAGAGAGTTGCATCGCATAAGCCGCACTGGAATATATTTTCTCCAGAATGGGTCATCACGTGACGTTTGAGACTACTCTTTAGTGAGAAAACTGCATCACATAGGTCACAATTGAAAGGCTTCTCTCCAGTGTGGGTCACCTCGTGACGCTTAAGGTGAATCTTTTGTGAAAAAACTGCATCGCACAAGTCACACTGGAAAGGCTTCTCTCCAGTGTGGGTCATCGCGTGACGTTTGAGACTAGTCTTTCTTGAGAAAGCTGCATTACACAGGTCACATTGGAAAGGCTTCTCTCCAGTGTGGGTCATCACGTGACGATTGAAATCAGTTTTATCTGAGAAAGATTCATCGCATAAGCCGCACTGGAAAGGCTTCTCTCCAGAGTGGGTCATCATGTGACGTTTGAGGTTACTTCTGTGTGTGAAAGTTGCATTGCACAGTTCACACGGAAACAGCCTCTCTCCAGTATGAGTCACATGACATTTGATAGCATATTTACTTGAGAATTTTGCATCGTATGCGTCACACTGAAAAGACTTTTCTTCAGAGTGGGTAGTCAAGTGACGTTTGAGACTACTCTTTTGCGAGAAAGCTGCATCACACAGGTCACACTGGAAAGGCTTCTCTCCAGTGTGGGTCACTCCGTGACGTTTGAGATCAGCCTTTCTTGAGAAAGCTGCACTGCACAGGTCACATTGGAAAGGCTTCTCTCCAGGGGTGGTCATCACTTGATGTTTAAGATTACCCGTAAGACACCTGTAGCACAAACGCCACACCAGATTTTCTTTGTTTCACGACGAATATATGGAATCTACGGATAACTCTTCCAAAGAAAAGTTGATAGTTGTCCTCGTCCTGAAAAAAAGTAATTGTAAGATCGACATCTCGAGTCGTGTACTAACAACAGTTTGGTGTTTTCATATAAAATAATGTCCTTTGTACCTAAATCAATCAGTCAATTGCCCTTGATCTCTCGCGGAAAATATCTTTAATAAACCCTATGTATCAAATATACCCCATTCTTTAAGATAGAACAAGTAAAAACACTAAAAGATATAGTGCTATA
Organism: Oratosquilla oratoria; assembly: GCF_046742065.1. Classification (NCBI taxonomy): domain Eukaryota; kingdom Metazoa; phylum Arthropoda; class Malacostraca; order Stomatopoda; family Squillidae; genus Oratosquilla; species Oratosquilla oratoria. The sequence continues at coordinate 28,734,455 of NC_134819.1, forward strand.
TGTTGCGTTCTATTTCTCCATTATATATACGCTGAAAATCAACCAATGCCACCCAGTGCACATGCATATTCACACCACCACGAGCTGAATGACTCAAGATTTATTAAAATTCCATAACTCACAAAACCTTAATCTAAACTTGCGACTTGCGACTTGCTAGGTAAGACCACCCGCTTGCGCGGAATCGGTTTTTGTGGGAGGGGAAGAATGTATGAAAATGAAAAGATAGTAGTGTATAAAAGAGGGTTTTTGCCACCGGGAGAATAAGCGAGCGATTAGGGGCTGTTGGTGGTCGTGGCTCGGGACCACCAACCGCCCCTAAACTTGACCTACTGTAAGAAGCTTCATTCACTTCACCTCACTCCTGAAATTATGGGTTGCTAGTCACATCGTTTCAGATACACTGGTAAGCGGTGCACTTGTGTTCTTAGTTTAACAAGACGTAATAAATCAAATTCATCTAACAACTGGAGAGGCAGTCTATATTTTCCAGTCACATTAAGTATAATAGCTCCGTGTAATAGCAAGAGTACTATAACAAATGCCTACTGAAATAATCTCGACAATTATGATGTACTCACCTGTTACAAAATGTGCAATCCCAGTAAACGCGGAGGTAGCGAGATGACAATGTATAATGGAAGAACTAGTCATTTAATACATTCGACTCACAGATTAAAACTAGAGAAGCCATGTTAGCTTTCAGGACGCCTAGGACATCTCCCTAACAGGTTGTGACACTCTTGTTTGACAATACTAACATTTTCTCTCTCATTCTCTTTGTGAAACCCTTGTTTGATATTAGCATTATATTCCTGTAGAAGTTGTCTCTACCTATCAATATTAACTAGTATAGTTGGATGTTCTGTGAGCTTTGGTCTCATTTGCGCGTTTACCATTTTACCGTTTCTTAAACGGAAGCTTTCCATATAAGCGCTTTATACAAAAATATATGGGGCATACACACCAATGGCCCTTTCCCCGCTAAAATGGGTGTGGTCGAGTCAAAACATATCCTTTTACCCAACTCACACCCTATTGTTGTCCCATCTATCTTAGCTTTCTGGATCATACTTTACTTACCAATCAAAAATCAAATGTCGTGGCGATACATACCCACGCCTTGCCTTAATTATTATTATTATTGTCATTATTATTATCATTCTAGATCAACTCACCTCCTCATTTACACTAACATTTCTTAATCTAACTTCCTCCGCAAATGTAGTTGTGGGTTCGAATCTCGTACTTCTTTCAATTCCCAGTAATTATTACTTGTTCAGGCCAAAACCAAATGGCAAAAGTGGCCCCAGCCACAGCCATGCGCAGGTTCCTCACCCTACTTCTTGGTAAAGTTTCCGCAGAGGTCCACCAAATCGAGGATGTCAGATACCAATGTTTTTATCTTGTGATACTGATCCTGATTTCAACAGCTAGTCACCTGTTTTCGAATTGTCGGGAGGACACTCCTACTAGTCTATTTAGGTACAAATAGCGAGGCCCGGCGTGGTTCGGTGGTAACGCGCGCTTTTGGCAATCGTGTGGGGACTTCGGCGTCTGTTCGAATTCTGGCCGCAGAGGTTAGGAAAGGCATCCAATGCTCACGTTGGACCTAAGGTGACTTGTACACCACTGTGATGCATCAATTTCCTCCGAGTATCGTCACTGCAGTGATATACCACGGACACCGTCTCATGGGTTCATGTAGGAACAGCTCCGGACAACCTACAAGATTGAGGTCCAAACGGATAGCAGCCAGGGTACCCACAGAAACAAAATGAGTAAGGAAAATAAAACTAAGACATGTTGATTTCCGACATCCTAGCGTGGAACTAAATTACTCTATCAACCTTCAAAAACCCGTCACCACTTATACCTACGTGGGATTAGGTTAGGTTAGACTTACTGTCCCCCCCCCCATATCTCCATCAACCTCCACAACCGGTGGGATTAGCTTATTATTGTTATCCAGAGAGAAAAGACACTTCAAATAAGTTACAATTAAATTTGTGTGACAAATTTGTGCCCTGTGGCAATCTTACTCGTAAATCAGAGGTCAACATTTTGGGTTACATTATAGAGAATGACGTTTGTGGAACATTCCGATATAATTTATACTTTATATTTTGGGGGATAATGGTTCTTTTTGTGAGACAGCATTTTCAGTGTATTCTAGACCCAAATAATATATCAAATCCTGCAGCACAAGTACACAATAGCCTTACAAACGTATTCACTAATTTGTAGATTTGTATTTATGGTCATTGCATGCCTAGCATTGGAGAATGTAAACATTGAATGACCCTTTTCATAAGGCTTCATTCTAAGACTTAGGCAGTGCTCATATGCGATCGGAACTAACATAAATCAGGCAACATAAAGCAATGAACAGAGAAAAAATAAACATCTGCTAAATAATGAATACATCTACACGACTGACGAGTGCCTGGAATATAGTTTACTTATTACCTGTACGACGACTGTGTTTGCAGATTTGGTGACAATTCTGGATCCTGTATATGTTCCACGAATCTCAAATATTCATGAAAGTTTTTCACACAAGTCTTTCTAACATAGGCTCACCGTGTTTACCTGACAAATCTTAGGTTACAATTTAACATAGAAAACTCAGATACAGTGCTAATTTAGGGGTGACCTTAGTAAATTTACTCGCCGCTGAAAAGTTTGTTGACACTGTTATTTTCCTTTAAAAATTCAGATTTATCCAGAGAGGAGATGCTCATCCAGGAAGATACCTGTTATTCTTAGATAAAGCAAGAATAGACTGTATTGTGCGGTGTTGGATTATCTCCGATGTACGGATGATCCGACCTCTTATACATTCAATATGAAAAGTGTCAAACATTGCCGCTACTCCACTTTTCCTTTCGCTACTGCCATAAGCGAGTCGGACCATTGGGAACATTTCAGCTAGACACTAGACGGGGAAACATCACCCGGAGTGTCATTTCTGTTGTTTTGTTACGTTGAGTGAAGCGGTTAAGCACCACTCTTCCAGTTAGATTCATGAATCAGATGATTCGTGGGTGAGGATGACTATTACATTAAAAATTACGCTAAAATATATCTATATACCAAAGGTTTTTCCCCCTTACCAGGGAGGTAGCCAAAATCAAAAGTCATATACCCACTCCCACCCATTTTATTCCATCCTATTCCACTCTCATCCACCACCCCCGTCTTAGCTCCTCATGGATGATGGGTCATCTTTGTATCCCGCCCACGGGCCTGGGTCAGAAGCAATGCAGCAAGACACAGCACATCCACAGCAAGTCAGCTTCACTTAATCAGCGACAACCCCTCTCTGGTCCCCTCATGCAGAAAAATAGAAGATGGGGAGTTGTGTCTGAAGTGAATCGCTAGTAACAGCAAATATCATACAAATAATTTCCGACATTTGTCCCGGAATTCGAACCATCGAGACTACAGTTCGAATCCCGGGGCGACTGTCGGAAATTATTTATAATTGTATGTAAAAGCTGTTATTGGCAATGATCCCGTTTTCGTCACGACTTGGGTGGGGGGAGCTGAGGAAGTGGGGGTAGTTGTTGCATCAATGCATATAATGTATTCTTCGCTCACCCCTGCCTCTTTCAAAGCACGGGAGTTTGTTCTCTATCTCTGCAGTGAATTTACATTTCCGTTTGGGCATTTTGTCAGGCACTTTTATGATTTGGAAAACCAACAAATTTAAAATCACAGTTGTGGCATCAAGCCCACACAACGGCAAACAGTAAGTCTAACACCGTCACATCTGGTTCAAGACTAGCAGACTGGCCCGGACTGGGCAAGCAGAACAGTTCTCAATATCTGTAATTAAGTGGAACTGGATTGTGATTGAAAAATGCTAAAACACCATAATTATATGCACAAGAATAACAAATACTACAAAGTGAATAACTATGTAATTACAACGGCACTAATTATGAAAAACGGCGTGTGGTAGAGCAAGAAAAAATGCAGGAGATTTTAGCCAACTATAGGTGCTAAACGGACCAACTTGGCAACATTTTCTAGCTGATGAAAACTGAACAAAAACTATACTAAGAGAGACTCTCATCATTATAGACTACGAAATATAACATATTTTTATGTGGAAGCTAAATTCCAGACTTTTGGAAAATGTTTATAACTCCTCCCGGACGAAGTTTTTGACACCTAAATGCAGGACATGTCCGGGGAGATCTGGATGTATGGCAACCCTATCATTGTTAGTGTTATCAGCAGTAGTTGTATTATTAGTTGCGTTTTAGAGAGGCAGTTTCAATCCCAAGGTATTTCAGTTATTGTATTTGGGTCCTTTAGCCTCATTCACATATATTCCAAGGTGCCTTTAGTCTTTCATTATAATTGGAAATAGTGACTTCTGTGAGTTTTGCACTTTGGAGCATTAGGATTTTTCCCTTGTTATTAAAACAAATATATCCTCGTGTCTGTCCACGCCTGTACTTCTGTCAGTGCCAACTCGAATCAGTGGTCAAATCAAAGCCCTGTAGCCACAGATTTGGTTTTGGTGAAAATAAGAAAAATAGACTATACATTAGTAAATAAAACTAATAAAAATAGCATTGAGTAAATAAAACAAATATATACCATGATCCTATGGTCTTGTATGAAATCGCCAGAGACATCAAGTACTTGATGTTACCCTCCAAAAGCTCCCTTGATAATGACGAATTGTCTCCCTGGTGGCCGTGACATCAAGGCAAGCTTTCCTTGGGTTTTGCAGATTTGTTTTCATGATAGGATGATACATACCTTTGCAAGCCTATTACCTTCTCAAGTGTCAGTCAAATGCCAGCAACACTTGCCACTTCTCCACATCACATGTGGAACAAATTATTAAGTTCATATAAGAAAAATATGAGTTGGTGAAGAACAATTTATTACAAGTTGATACATGAAATATGATAAGTTTAGAGAAAAAGTGGAAGATGGACGGAAGAGATAGCAATAAAAGAAAAACAGCTTCACTGAAAACAACTCTCATAACTTCAGCTTCATAACTCCTTGAGGTCTTTGCATGATGGATAGGCCATTAATACCATTCATAAATATTGTCTTGTGGCATTGACTTTTCTACCCTCCCATTGTTCAGTACTATTAATTTCTCCTCACTGTTTTTGATGCTTTCATAAACCATTTCACTGATTGACAGGACTGTGGTAGACCCAGCATACATTCATATTAACACTATTTCCTCGTCATCACTTCTTTGAATCTGTAGGATAAATGATGGAATTTCAAGACACTAAAATCAATTTTGTCTATATGACAGATGTGTAACCACCATACTATCTGTTCAAAATATGAGGTTTATATGAATTCTATCTTTTTTTCAGGCAATTCTATTGGGGTAAGGGACCTAGATCAGGTTAACTGGCAGGATCTAACTCAATATTATCAGCAAAACAGCTTGTTTCACACTTTGTAAGTTCTGCTTTGTTACGTGTTAAACAATAAAAAACAGAACTATCAAAAGAGTTACTAAAGTAACTTGTACTCATATATTATTAGAAATACATATTTTATGTCCTTGTTTTTCAACTACCTCACTTGTAAGGGGGAAAAAGCCATTGGTATATGTATGTATAATATAAGAATGTTATTCATTTTACACAAACTATATATATCCAACACTATTTACTCTGAAATGTAGTATCAACAAATCCATTTCCAATTAATTAAGACAAGAAAAAGTGTGACCCTGCAATACTCAAGACTTCATATAGCAGGCGCAATACTGAATCTAATAGTATTATGGGGTAACCTCTTTTAATTCACACTCCATGGGAAAGATTGTTGATGGACCTTTTTTTATATATAATTTCTTACATATGCCCAGACAAGGGTAATGGAGAAGAGGTAGTTCTACCATAATAATGCCTGATATAGTTTGATAAAGAAATGGATTGTAACAACTGTGTGGTGTTGGATGACCCTCAATGTATGGAAGATAGTTTAGTTCAGTCGAGCAATAAATAGCAAGTGGAATCCAACTGCAATGATTATACCTTGAATGGTAATCAGCTTTAGAAATCAGATCAATAAAAAGACCTAGGTTTCATAAAATATAAGGATCTAACCAACCCTCTAATGTACAAAAGCTGCAAAAACTGCCAAGCAAATAGTGGGATTTGTTGCAAGAACATTTGAACATGACTAAAAATGCAATCATTACTCCATTTCATTCTATTGTAAGATTTCATTTCAAATATTGTGTTCAGTTTTGGTCCTTACTATCTTATAAAACACATTGACAAATTAGAAAGGGTACAATGTAGAATCACTAAAAAGTTCTCTCAATTACATTATAAACCCAATGAAGAGTGTACAAGTGAACTTTATTTAGCTTATCCAAATGTAGAATGCAAGGTGATTTAATTGAAGTCTCTAAAATATTCCATGGCTTCGTTAATATGTTTGGAACAATTTACCTGTCCATGGTGTAAGTTCATACACAATATACATTTAAATAAAATAAAAAATTGCCTAGACGAATATATGGAGTCCCCGATCTAACATATTTCTCAGCATTGTGGGCTCATGCACTTAAAAAGTCACTGGTACCTTTTCCACTGTTTACACACCCTTTCAATTCTCAGACCTATAAGGACCAATAGGTTCCTTTGTATTCAACCTTTCAGATGTTCACCATGAGTGGCACCATAAAGATTGATTTATGAAATTTTTGGCTTGAAGGCCAAGTGCCGGAGCCGGTAGGCCATTCAGTGTGCACCATAAAGAGCCTTTGGCTAGCTCATAGATGGGGAAGCATCACAGAGTGGAATTTCGTTTTTCCCTATTATTTTGTTACATTAATGAATAAAGCAGCTGAACATCTAGAGTTAATGACATCCATGCATATACATACATATTTATTTCAGTGGCCACATTGTTGACCTTTTACCAGGCAAACATAGAATTAGAATTTCAATTCGTCCATCAGGCTAATTGTAAAATATTAATTGTGCAATGTTTTTGTCTTATACATATATTTCATGAATCATGGTAAATACGGTAACTGAATTTGGGTCTCCTATGGCTAAATTTAATCCTTGAATTTTAAAAACAGAAATGAGTTATTGATAAATAAACATGAAGTTAAGGAAATTTCAGTTTGGCATGAAAACATATTAATACATGTATTGGAAATGCATTTTCTACAAAATATTTTCTTGAGGTAATGACACCATGTTAAAAAAGATATAGTACAGTTCATTTGAATAAAATCTTACTCCAGCTGCATTAACTGTTATCTTATGATACTTAGCAAAGCAGTTGAGGTCAGTGATGAGGCACAGGTGGAGTTTGCAGATACTACACGTTATGTCTGATCTCCAGGTGTTCCCTTTATTGCTGCAATATATGCACATCCTGTGGTTAGTTTCCACAGGGTAGAACAAGGTCAGGCCAAACTTCTCACATTTGTTTGGATTGTGGCTATGATGTTCCCGGAAAGCCTTATGAACATCAGACATCCACAGAGGGAGAGCTCCTTGTATGGCAAGATATACCTGGTTTCTGGTTGTTGGCACTTTTGAGTACCTGGATCCTAAGTTTTTTAGTGACAAGACATCTACAGACACAGCCTTACAGTCCCACCTGTACATGACCCAAGTGTTTGCTGACATCATTAGAATGCAGTTGAGGCACACAAGCATATCACTTTTGTCAGAGCTTCTCATGCTGGCATGGCAACACTTGGAGACCTTAAAGCAGCAAGCTTCCTCCTTCCTGTAGGCTTGATTGCTGTGCTGGTGGACTTATGTCATGGACCCCATCCCCATGGCTGTTGACAACAGGGTGATCTCGTGTCATTCATGTACAATATATTACAGATAGTATAGGTCGCAGCACCTAGCTCTGCGATACCTCACTAGTCACTTCCATCCAACCCAACATCTCATTCTTTACTATTTGAGCCCTCCAACATTTTCAACTTCCACATTTGTCTTCTGTGAGGCATGTAATAAAAAAATTGTCATACAATCCATCTGACCATATCATACATCAACTACTCTTGAATAAAATCTATTGCCGAGTTTGAGGGGCATGTTCTCAGAAATTTTTTCTCATCAGCTTGCCTTTCCTGAACAGTTTTCTTCCATGCCCTATTTTAGTCTCTTCTTCATGTCAATCTGTTATATTCATTGTTCCATCATACATTTTCTCTCATCTGGTTTTATTTCTCTTGAACTCACTGTGGCAGATTTCCTCTGGAGATAGTTATTTTCTGTGTGAAGTTCAGAGACTAAATACTCCACACTTGACCATAAATGTAGATATTCTCAGCTACCCACCACCCTCTTTCTGTTCCAATTTTTTTTTCTAATATATATAATACCAACTTGCACTGTTTCCACAAGCTAATTTACAGTCCTTTTCTTCAGTGATTACATTCACACATGAATGAGTGTATAATATTATAGTTGAATAGAGCAAGCAACAAGGTGAGCATTACCTGTATGATATACATATAGGTGTTGTAATAAAACAGTATTTTTACATTTTTTTATATATCTGTTTCATACAGATCAAGTGCCATTCCACTCTTTCTATCATAAATCGAATTCAAGCTTGAATTAAAACCCCTCAGAATTATTACATATACAGAGGTGGACCTCAGAACATAACTTATTTAGTATAAATCCACTATTAGATCAGTAACAGGATATACAACCTGGAGCTTCAATACACAAGGTTAAATAAACTCCATTCTGCAACACCTAAAAACCATCAACAATGAATATGTTACCAGATTACAATTCCACTTATTTTGCAAATGTGCTACCACAGTGATATTGTACTGGCTACGCTGTCTTGAATCTAACCAAATGTATAGTTTGACTCGCCACATGACGTTTGAGGTATTTCTTTCATAAAAAAAAATTATGAGAGCTGCATCGCACACATCAGAAAAGAAAGGTCTCCTATGTGTCACTGCATGATATTTGAGACCAGCTTTTCTTGACTAAGCTGCATCATACAAGTTACAATGGAAAGTTTTTTTCCTGTGTAAATATATGCCATTTCATTTCACTCCTTTTAGAGAAAGCTCCATTGCAAAGGTTACAGCATGGGACATCATGTAATATTTCAGAGCATAGTTACTGGAATATACTAGAGCACACAAGTCAAGATGAAAAGACTTCTCTCCAATGTGGGTCATCAAATGAAACTTTTGATGTTTCTTTTGTGAGAAACCTGCATCACACATTACAATGGAAAGACTCCTTTCCAGTGTGAATCATCACATGACACTTAAGATGATTCTTTACTGAGAAAAGGCTCCTCTTCAGTGTCCTCTTCAGTCACTACACAATCAAGAGAATCTTCAATTGAGAAAGTTACGTCACACTCGACCATGTTCCCTCTAGAGTGGGTAATCATGTGACGCTTGAGACTACTTTTTAGTGAGAAAGCTAGATCACATAGCTCACAATTAAAAGGCTTCTCTCCTGTGTGAGTCATCTCATGACGTTTAAGATGAATCTTTTGGGAGAAATCTGCTTTGCACCTGTCACACTGGAAAGGCTTTTCTTTAGTGTGAGTCATCTTGTGACGTTTAAGACTACCTTTTTGTGAGAAGCCTGCGCTACATTGGTCACAATTGAAAGGCTTCTCTCCAGAGTGGGTCATCACGTGACGATCGAAATCAGTTTTACTTGAGAAAGCCCCATCACATAAGCCACACGTGAAAGGCTTTTCTCCAGTGTGCTTCATCATGTGACGTTTGAAATTACTCTTATGTGAGAAAGTTGCATTGCACACTTCACACTGGAATAGCTTCTCTCCAGTTTGAGTCACCGTAGGACATTTAAATGTTGAATCGTATACATACTGGAAAGTCTTATCTCCAGAGTGTGTCATCACATGACGTTTGAGACTACTCTTTTGAGTGAAACTTGAATCACATAAGTCACATTGGAAAGGCTTCTCTCCAGTGTGGGTTATCCCATGACGTTTGAGATCAGCTTTTCTTGTGAAAGTTGCATCACACAGGTCACATTGGAAGGGCTTCTCTCCAGAGGTGGTCATCATGTGATATTCAAGATTACTCATTATACCTGTGTCCCAGATGTCACACTGGATTTTCCTTGTTCTATAACAAATTTGTGGAATCTACAGAGAGCTCTTCCAAACAAATGCTGATAGTTGCCCTTGTCCTGAAAAAGGAAATAAATAAATAATTGTAAGATTGACATATCATGTCACATACTAACAATAGTTTGATGATTTCGTATCAAAATAATTCCATATACAAGTCCCTTTGTACCTAAATTAATCAATCCAGTGCCCTTGGTCTATCACATAGAAGACCTTAAATAGAACCTGTGTATTAAATACATGTCATTCCTTAACACAGAATAAGTAGAAACACTAACAAATATGGTGCTATATGTTGTATTCTATTTTTCTATTTTATAAGCACTAAAAATCAACCAATGTCACCAGAGTACATGCGTATTCACATCACAACCAGAATTACTCAAATTCTAATGCTCTATGACATTCTACAGTAGGGCTCACAAGACTTGAATCTAAACATGACCTACTCTAGGAAACATCATTCACTTCATCTCGCTCATCTTAGTTTAACAAAACGCAATAAACTGTAGAGGTACCATCATTATTTTTCCTGCCACATTTAGTAAAATAACTCCTTCTAATAGAACAATAATAAATACCTACTGAAACAGTTTTGGCAATCATGACTAATCAGGCACAACCTGTTGGCAAATGTGCAATTCCAGTACATGTGGAGGTAGCAAGATGATAGTATAGAATGGGAGAACTAATCATTTAACATTTTTGACCCACAGATACACAGGAGCATATACACAAGCCCTGTTATCTTCCAGGAGGCCTGGGACATTTCCCTAACCAGTTGTGGCACTCCTGTTTGATGATAATGACTTTTTTTTCTCATTCTCTTTGTGTACCTTTTATTTGATATTACCTTTGTGTAGGTGTCTCTATTTATCAACATTAACCAATATAGATGTTCTGTGAGGTCTGGTTTCATTTGAGTGTTTACCAAATCTCTGTTTCTTAAATGGAAGCTTTCCATAAAAGCCCCTTATACTGTACAATAACATAATATAGGGCATACATACCAATGGCACTTTAACCCTATGGGTGAGTGGCAAAGTCAAAGCATACCTTTTTACCCAACATTTATTTTATTCCCTCAATCATGCTATACTAATAAAATCCTAATGCTATTGCTGGAATAAATTGCCATTTTCTTTTGGTTGCTCATATATATTCTGATATTATTTCCACAGCAGTACACCCAATGTATGTGTGTGGGTGTTTTTTTTTCTAGATCAACTCCAGTGGCAATTCTAGGACTATGAAAGTGGGAGGGCCAGTTCAGGGCCAACATAGATGTGAGGGGGCATAGGAGGTTGCAAGCAAAATGAACCTTCACAGGTGGGGAAGTTCAGTGAAAGCAGCTATTAAGATGATGAGAGCAGGTAAGGCACCTGGGTTGGATGGATGCCATGCAGAATGTCTGAAGAAAGGAGGCACAGTTATGGTGGATTGGCTGGTGAGGTAATTTAATGTTTGTTTAAGAGAGGGTAGAGTGCCAGAGGACTGGAGGAGTGCCTGTATAGTTCCGCTTTACAAAGGAAAGGGGGACAAGTGTGAGTGTAGTAGTTTCAGAGGGATCAGCTTGTTGAGTGTAGTTGGGAAGGCTTATGGGAGGGTCTTGATTGAGAGGATTAGGAGAGGAACAGAGGGAGTAATTGGTGAGGAACAATGTGGTTTTAGGACAGGTAGGGGATGTGTAGATCAGATTTTTGTGGTAAGACAGATATGTGAGAAAGCTATAGGAAAACGTAAGGATGTTTCTTGGGCTTTTATGGATCTGGAAAAGGCTTATGACAGAGTAGACAGGAAGGCACTGTGGGAGGTACTGCAGATATATGGGATAGGAGGAAAGCTGTTAAGAGCAGTCAAGAGTTTTTATGAGAGTAGTAGAGCTTGCGTTAGAATTAGAAATGGAAAGAGTGAATGGTTTGAGGTAAAGGTGGGACTTCATCAGGGGTGTGTTATGTCTTTACATGGATGGGGTGGTGCGAGAGGTGAATGCAAGGGTAGTGGGTCAGGGGTTGGAGATGATTAAAGAAAATGGAGAAAAGTGGGAGGTGAGCCAGCTGTTGTTTGCTGATGACACTGTGCTTGTAGCAGGATCAGAGGAGGGATTGAGGAAGTTAGTGACAGAGTTTGAGAAGGTGTGTGAAAGAAGGAAGCTGAAAATAAATGTGGGCAAAAGTAAGGTGATGAGATGTACAAGGGGAGAGAGTGACAGTAGGCTGGAAGTGAGCATTAAGGGTGAGAAACTGGAGGAAGTGGATAGTTTTAGATACTTGGGTGCTAATGTGACAGGAAAGGGAGGAGTGGGGGTGGAGGTAGAATGTAGATTGAGAGAAGCGAGTAAATGCCTTGGTGGATTAAAAAGTGTAATAAGAAATAGACATCTGGAAATGGATGCTAAGAGGAGGTTATATGAAGGAGTGATTGTGCCAACAGTAATGTACGGAGCAGAAACATGGAACATGAGAGAGGAAGAGAGAAGTTTGAACGTGTTTGAGATGAAATGTCTGAGAAATATGATAGGGGTTACTAGGCTAGAGTGAGAAATGAGGAGGTGAGGAGAACAGGGGTGGAAAGGGAACTGGGAGATAGGGTTGATGAAAGAGTATTAGGATGGTTTGGACACATGGAAAGAATGAGTGAAGAAAGATTAGTAAAAGAAGTGTGGAAGGCGGAGGTGGAAGGAGTGAATATGAGAGGGCGTCCTAGGATGAGATGGATGGATGGGGTGAAAGGGGCTTTACAAAAGAGAGGAATGTCTGTAGAGGAAGGACAGGAGAGGACAGAAGATAGGGGTGAATGGAGAAGGGTTGTGTATAGATGAGGCTGTGATGCATGAGGGGGAGTGAGTGGGGAATGGGGTGAGGAAGTATGTATGAGAAAATAAATTGATACAGCCCGAAGGGATTTCTCCCCGTCTTCTCCTTTCCTGCATGAGGGGAGGGAGAGGGGGGGGGGGGGGTCGCCGAATTTATGAAGCGGCCTTGCTGTGGATGTGCTGTGTCTTACAACACTGCTTCTGACCCAGGGCAGTGGACAGGATGCAGGAATGACCTGTCATCCAGGAGGTGTCAAGATAGGAGGGAGGGAGGAGGGTGGAGGGGAGTGGAATATATGGGAAATGAAATGGGTGGGTGTGATTTCTATGCCTTTATCTTTTTGGCTATCCCCCGTGTAAGGGGGAAAGAGCCTTTGGTATATGTATGTATGTATATATATATATATATATGTATATATATATAATATATATATATATATATGTAGATATATATAAATATATATAATATATGTATACATATTTATATATATATATGTATACCTATCTATTTATCTATATATACATATATATATATATATGTATGTGTGTATATATACATAAATACATACATACAAAACTCATTGCATGTATAGACATATGAAGGCAGGTTAAGAAGGCGCACAGTCGACTGACAATAATAGATTTAAGAGAGATAGGGGTATAGGGAAGATTGTAAGACATACAGTTTTCCAAACAGAAGTGCAGATAAATGAATTAATGACGAAATCACCTGGGTAAAGATGGAATGTGTGCAAGAAAAAGTCACATCAAAAACACTAAATAATCCTAGCTTCAAAACAGAACAGAACCAAATACAGATCCATAAGTGATTTCCATCTCATTTTTTGCACAATCACTCTTAAAAGTTTTTGGACAAGATAAAAATACGATATGCAATAAAACTGAGGGGGGGGGGCAGCTGAAAAACTGGGGGCCATGGCCCCTCCCCAGGACCCCGCTAGAATCGTCACTGATCAACTCCCATCCTAAGTTGCCCAACATTTCTTAATTTACCTCCCTTCGCAAATGTAGCTGTGGGGTCGAATCCCAAACTTCTTTTGATTCCGACCAATGACTTGCCTGCCTTGACAGTCCAAGACCATAGTGCAAAGGCAGCTTCAGTCACAGCCACATGGCTCCTCACTTTCATTTTTGGTAAAAATTCTGCAAAGGTCTATCCCCCACCCTCCTCTTCCAAAGATGTCAAATACAGATGTGAAGCTGATATTGATTTCTACAACTAGTCACTTGTTTTTGATTTGTTGGGAGGACCCTCCCTTGAGCTCTTTTGGGTACAAATAGCACTAAAAGGAGGCTCAGTGGGGTTCTGTGGTAGTACACAAGTCTGGTAACTGTGCGGGTTTTCAGTATCTGTTCCAATCCTGGCCATGGTGCAGAGGTTAGGAAAGGTATCATTGCTCACATCCAACCTGAGGTGACTTGGATATCATTGTGATGCAGCTTCCGCTGGGTATCATCACTGCAGTGGTATACCATGGACACAATTTCCCGCATTCATCTGTGAACTCCTACGCACCAATTACAAGGTTGGGGCCTGGGCAGGTACCAGCCCCACAAACCTTGAAAAAAATTATAATAATAATAACTATAAAAACTCAAAGCCCATTAATAAATCTAAAAAGTTTTGATCTGACATCCTGGCATAGAAATAAATTACCTGGTCAACCTAACCTTTCACCCCCTAAAACTACAAGGGTTAGGATAGGTTAGATACCCCCCCCCACCTCCTCCACCAATTACCAAAACAAGCCATTGGGAATAGCTTACTGTGTTATTGTTAACCAGTAAGAACAGAACACTTCAAATGAGTTGTAATTTGTGTAACAAACTCGTGGTAATTGGTGATCTTACTCATAAATCAGACACAGCACAACACTATGGTTACACTGATTATATCAAGTAACACCATTTGTAGAACCTTCCACTATAATGTAAATTTATTCTTTATATTTTGGGAGAAATTTTTTCCTTTTGAGAGACAGCACAATCATTGTATTTTGAGTACTCTAGACCCAAATAATGCATCAATTCCAGCAGCACAAGAACGTAGCCTAACAAATGTATCCACTAATTGATAGATTTGTTTCATGTTCATTATATGCCTAGTATGGGAGAATGTAAACACTGAATAAGTCTCATTCTGTCTACGAAATTGGCAATGACCACATGAAATCGGAATCCACATAAAATCAGGAAAAATAATGTACAGATTAAACCTCTGCCAAACAATTAACAAGTTCCGGCAATGTTGTTTCCTTATTACCTGTATGATTCTGCTGTGTTTGCGAATTGGATGACACTTCTGGATCTTATTATGTCCAAGGAATTTCAAATATTCTTGAAAGTTTTCACACAAGTTTTATTTTTTCTAACGGGGTTACACTGTTTACTCCTGGACCGACAAATCATGACGTACAATTTGATATAAAAAACTCAAATACGTGGCTTATTAAGGGAAGACCTTATTGTATATACTCAACGCGATTTTTTTTTTTTTTATGGACTTTTTTCCTCGATTATTCCCAAAGGTGTCTAGAGAGGAGGGTAATGAAGAGGAACACACGACAAAACCTCAAAATACAATTCCACCTATTTTGCAGAGGCACTGTACTGACTACTCTGTAACTCTGTCCTGAATCTTATCAAATGCATATTTTGACTTAATAAAAAAAAATCGTATAAGATAACTTTAAAATATGTGTATGTTGTCACCCAGAGCATAGAGATCAGCATTGAATATTTCCTTTACGACAAAACAACAGCTGGTAATTTCGTCTCATAATTCTATATGAAGCACATGCCACCTACCCTCCACGACTGACAGTTACAATAATAAGGTGATAATGGGAGAAGTAGTCATTTAAAATTTTGACCCACAGATTGAAAAAAGAAGCTTTACACTGCAGAACTATACACAGTTTTGTCTTCCACGGTATGTTACGTTACGTGTTACACAGGACAATTTTAAATCAAGCGGTTGGCAACACTGCGTGAGATTGTTATGCACTGTCAGCTTATCTGTTCTTTAAATGGACCACATTTATTGAGTCAGGGAGCTCTGAATGATATTATGCGGAATTTAAACTTGTTTAAAAATCTGAACTTCTTGCTTCCTGGTTAAAGGGCTGGAATCTTCTCCAGAAAGAATCCAAATTTTGAACAGTTTTTCCTACTTGAGGATGGTGTGGTGTTTTGCAAAGATGTATATTCTGTTATGGAGGTACTTAACCATAAATATTACAGGAATGAGTGGCGCTTGTTAATTTACTCTTCAAAAGTGAGCCTGAAAGCCGTTTTGTTCCACAATAGAAATTTCCTTCTCTTCATCTGGCCCATGCAGTTAACGTGAAGGAAACAAATGAGAGTATAAAGCTTCTAAATGGAATATATGTGGTGACCTAAAGGTTGTGGCACTTTTACTTGGAATGCAGATGGGTTCCACAAAGTGTTGTTGCTTTCTCTGTGAGTGGGACAGTCGGGATAAGAAAAATATGAAAATATGTGGCCGAAACCATCTCTGACCCCATGAGAGAAGAATGTCAATCCTCTTCTTGCTGAATCAGAGAAAAATTATTTGTCTCCATAGCATATTAAGCTAGAGTTGGTGAAAAAATTGTTAAAGGTATGGATAGAACTGGCAAGGGATTCACATATTCGAAGAATAAGTTTCCTAAACTAAGTGACGCAAGAATCAATGATAGTATTTTTGTTGGACCACAGATTAGGAGTTGATGAGAGACCAGAATTTTGATAAAGAACTAAATTATCTTGGAAAGAGCTGCATGGCTGTCATTTAAGAAAGTTTGCGCAGAGTTTTTAGGGACTCACAAAGTAAATAATTATTCTGAAATCGTATAAGAGCTAATCTCATCCTATAAAGCCTTGGGATGCAGTACGAACTTAAAAATCCACATCCTTGACTCTCACGTGGAGCAAATATTGGCGCAGTCAGTGACGAGCACGGTGAGAGATTTCACATAAATTTAGACATTCTGAACATGGAAAATGTTGGCTGATTACTGTTGAACACCAAAAAGGAATCCCCCATAAGCAAAATACACTAGAAAATAATACATTTCTACATTTTGAAGGTAAGTTTCATTGAAATATCAGCCTTATTGATTATAATTGTTGAACAATTAATATACTGTCACAGAAAAAATATGACCGATAGAAATTTTCTGAAAACATATTTTAAACCAGCAGAACAAAATTATCAAGTTTAATCCCTTTTGCTTCTAGGACAGTTATTTGAATAAATTGTGTCCAGTGTTATGCCAGTATACACAAGTCCGATTATATTCATCTTACAGGACGCCTGGGACATTTCCGTAGCTGGTTGTAACGTTTGTATGAGAATACTATGTTTATCTTCGCGTAATATTAGCATAATCTTCGTGTGGGCATCCCCACTTACCAACATTAACCAATATAGTTAGATGTTCTGTGAGGGTTGGTCTCATTTGAGCGTTTACCACGTCACTGTTTCTTAAATGGAGGCTTTCTATGTAAGCACTTTATACAATAACAATATAAGGCATACATACCAATAGCCCTTTCCCCCCTAAAGGTGGAGCGGCAAAGTCAAAGCATACGTTATCACCCAACCCACACCTTTTGTTGTCCCTTTCATCTTAGCTCCCTGGATCATACCAATCAATAAAAATGTATAAAATGCTATTGCTGAAACAAATTGTCATTTTCTTTTGACTGCTCTTACATATTCCGGTAATATTTCCACAGCGATATACCAAATGCCTCGTTTTTCCTATTCTAAATCAACTTCCCTCCATTTCATCATTTAACTTTCTCCGCAATTGTAGTTCTCGGATCAAATTCCGCACTTCTTTCCGATTCCCAGCGATTACTTGCCTGTTTTAACAGTTCAAGACCATATGGCTTTGATATATTTGATTTTATATTATTCGGATTCAATCATATATTCAATAAAATACAATACATGTAAGACTCATATTATACATAGTAAATACAATTGTATATCCGAGGATGGCACAGAAAGTCAAGAGACACTTCCACTGTGGTCCTCACAAAGGCAGCCACAGCCACGCGTAGGCTCCTCAATTTCTTACTTAGTAAAATTTCCCCAGAGTTGCACCGCGCCCCAATTGAGGATGTTATTGATATGTTCATGGTTACATTAGTCTGAAACCTATATTGATTTGAACAGTTAGTCGTTTTCGATTTGTCGGAAGGACACGCCGTCGAGTTCAACGTGGGACCCACCGTGGCTCGTTGGTAGCGCGCACGTCTGGTAACCGCGGAGGATTTCGGCGTCCGTTCCAACCCTTGCCGCGGCGCAGGTAGTAGGAATAATACCACTGTGATGCATCAGCTTCCTCCAGGTGTGTCACTGCACTGGTATACCATGGATACAGTTATTCGCGTTCATTTACGAACTGTTCTGGACCAACTTCAAGGTTGAGATCCGAACGGATACCAGACCCACAAACCTTGGAAAAACAATAGTGAACTCCATGAATAAAGCTATACAATATTGATTTCTGACACCCTGGCGTGGAAATAAATTACCCTATCAACCTAATCTCTCACCACCTACGCCTGCGCAGGGTTAGGTTAGGCTCAACCCTGCTCCCTCCATCACCCACCAAAGCAAACTGGTGGGATTAGCTTAATGAGTAATTACTAGTGAGAACAAAGCACTCCAAAATGAGTTGCAATTTGTAGGACAAACTTGTGTTCTTTGGCGATCTTACTCGTAAATCAGACACACACTATGGTTACATTGTACTGAATAACTGCACTTGTGTGACCTGCCGGTGCAATGTAGACTACTAAATATTTTGGGAGTAAATTGTTCCTCTTGAGAGCACCTTCATTGTATTTTGAGTATTCTAGACCCAAGAATTACATCGAATCCAGCAGCACGAGATTATAGTAGCCTTACAAACGTATTTACTAATTTGTAGATTTGTATCAATGGTCATTGCATGCTTTGCATTGAATAAACCTTTCCACAATACTTCAATCTGTCTACGATATTGGCAATGCCCATATGCTATCGGAACCAACATATAATCAGGAAAAATATAGCAATGCGCAGATAAGAAAATAATCCTCTGCCAAAGAAATAACTTACAAGACATGAAATGTTGCTTTCTCATTACCTGTTTGATTTTGCTGTGGTTGCAAATTACTTTACTCTTCTGGATCCCATATATGTCCTAGAAATCTTATATTTTTGAAAATTTTCACGTAAATCTTTTCCTAACAGGAGTTTAGTGTTTACTCCTGGCCTGACAAATCATAATGTACAATTTGATATAGAAAACTCAGTTGCGTGGTTTATTAAGGTATGACCTTTATTAATATACTCGCCGCAAAAAATATTGATTTTATTCTCGATTATTTCCCAAAGGGAAAAATTCCCCCGTCTGAGGTATTGGCTGCATGTTATTGTGGGTTTAAAAGCTACTCAGTAATATGCAGCTAATACTTTGGGGTCTATCACATTTTGTCTGTAATAGAGGAAAACTCAATTTACAGAGAAATTATGCTACTTCATTTTACTGCCACTGTTCCTCCGTTATGCTGTCCCCCCCCCCCACTCTTAATACTGTCCTGTACTAGTTTTCTGAATATTAATTTCCATTTTAGTCGAACTCTGTTGGTTAGGGAAGAAAGAATTTTGCCACAGTGTTCCCACTTGAGTCATAAAAAGCGAAAAAAAAACATGGGGACAGAACTAGGCATGTTACCCTCTGTAGCCTCAAAGGGGACATTGGAATAAAATGTATGGGAGTTTTCCAACCAGAACCCTAAGGTTTGTGTCTTTTAATGTAAGTGGATGTGGTGCAGATGAGAATAAAAGGGAAGAGATAGGCAGTATGTGAGAAGATGGATGTGTTGCCATTGAGTGAAACTAAGTTCAAAGGGAGGGGCAAGTTTGAGTTTGGGAATGTAGTTAGGAGGGTGTCAGTAGTGAAGAAAGGGCAAGAGAAAGAAGGGGTGGCTATACTAGTAAGTGAAGAGAAAGGTAAGCATGTGGTGGAAAGGTTTCTTCAAGGTTAATGTGGATGAAGGTGAAACTGAGAAGGGAGATGTGGGTCTTTGTAAGTGCATATGGGCCTGGTAGTGAGATGAGTATAGAGTGAAAGGAAGGTTTTTTGTATAAATTTAAATGAGTGCATAGAAAGTTTGGGGAGAAATGTCAATGTAGTAGTATTGGGAGGTCTTGGTTTTAGGGTTGGATATTTGTATCTATAGTCATTACATGCCTAGCATTGGAGAATGCAAACATTGAATGAGCCTTTTCACAAGACTTCATTCAAAGAATTTGACAGTGCTCATATGTGATTGGAACTAATATAAATAGGGCAGCATAAAGCAATGAACAGAGAAGAAAATAAACTTTTGCTAAACAATGAATACGTGTACACGTTTGACAAGTGTCTGGCATATTGCTTTTTCATTACCTGTATAATGGCTGTGTTTGTAAATATGGTGACACTTCTGGATCCTGTATAGGTAGGAATCTCAAATATTCTTAAAAGTTTTCATATAATAGTCTCTTTCTAACATAGGTTTACCGTGTTTACCCGACAAATCTTAGTTAACAATTTGATATAGAAAACTCAGATACATGATTTCAGAATGTTGTTGTTCCATTAAAATTATTTTCAAGAAATAAATCATATTTGGAGATGTTCCAATACAATGGAAACAAGCTAATGTTACTCCCACATTCAAAAAATGTGACAAAAAGAAACCAAATAACTACCTTCCTATAAGCTTGAATTCAATCTTAGGAAAAATTATGAAAACTATCATCAGAGATCCTGTCGAACATTTAGAAAGTAACTGTTTGATAAATGATAGCCAGCATGGATTCAGATGGAAACATTCTTGCGTGACTAATTCAAATTCTACAACACAGTCATCTCGAATTAAGACAAAAGAAAAAATACAGATTTAATATATCTAAACTCTGCAAAAGCTTTTGATACCATCCCCCATGAAAGACTACTTACTAAATTAGCTTTACATGGAATAAATGGTAGCCTATTAAGTTGGACTAGTAATTGGTTGAACAATCAAAAACAGGAAGTTGTTTTAAATGGTAAAACTTCTAGATGGAAAAATGTTATGAGTGGAGTTCCTCAGGGTCCATTTTTGGTCCACTACTATAGTACATATAAATTATATAGACCACAAACTGAAATCTATTGTCTCCAAATTTGCTTGCTGATACAAAACTGTGCGGAATGGCAAATGATCACTTAAACCAATTAGATAATAAGATTTAGATAAACTACAGCTATAGTCTGAAAAGTGGCTAATGAAATTTAACACAAATCCAAGATTATGCTCATAGGTAGAAATAACTAAGTACGATTACAATTTATTTGGAAATTTATTAACAAAAGTGGATAGTAAAAAGGATATCAGCATAATTATCACTAACAATCTAAAATCATCTAAACAGTGTATTTCAGCCTCTGAGAAAACAAATAAGATTCTAGAACTGATTATGCAATGTTTTGACTTCAAAAGTCCATCTCTCATTAACAAGCTATATAAATCATTAGTTCGTCCACATTTGGAATATGCTGTTTCCTTATGGTCACCGAATCTCATTAAAAAGTACAACTGCAAGCCACATAACTGTTTCTAAATACAAAAAATAAATAATACGGAAATTTACTAAAACATGTATCTGTTTTCCCCTAAAACAGCGTAGACTCCGAGGTGACTTGATACAGGTCTTTAAGATTCTAGAGCTAACTGGCAAAATCAGAAGTGTCAAAATGTTCACACAGAAATAAGAATCAGACAAAAAAAAAATAATGGTTTCAAACTGTCAAAAAAATATTTAATTTGGAAGTGGGTAGAAACTTTGCCAACCATGTACTTAATGGATGTAATAAACTTCCTGCAGAGACAATGCAATGTAGTTTAGTTTGAAGCTTTAAGATTCATTTTGATAAACAAGCAAGATGCTGTAATGCATGCCATTTATATTATTTTTATTTGTATGTTTACTATTATTTGCTTATCATCTATTATTAATCTGTCAATTTACTATTCATTATTTACCTGTTTGATTATTATCTAACTAAGCCTATTTATGTTATCTATAATTTTTATTTATCATTATTACAATTTTTTCACATCTGACCTAGTTATTGACCAAAAAGTCTCCTGTCATCATGCACCTCCTTTGTAATTTACTCACCAATGAAAAGTTTGTTGACAGACTGCTATTTTCATAAAAAAAAATTCACATAGGTATCCAGAGAGGAGGGTGATGGAGAGGGGAGGTTCTTCCAGGAAGATACCTGTTATTCTTAGATAAAGCAGGAATAGATTGTAATGATTGTGCAGCGTTGGATGACCTCCAATGTGTGGATGATTCAACCTTTTAGACACCCACTATGAAAAGTATCAAATATTGCCACTACTCCAAGATTGGCCTGCACTTTTCCTTTGGTTACTGCCATAAGTTAACGGGACCACAGGGAATATTTCAGCTAGCCACTAGATGGGGAAGCATCACCTGGAGTGTCATTTCATTTCTCTCAATCATTTTGTTATGTTGATGAGTGAAGCAGCTAAACAATTCTCTTTGAAATACTCGTGAATCAAATGACTCTTTAAGTGAGGATGACTTGAAATATTATATTAAAAATTCTGTTAAAGTATATATATACCAAGAGTTTCTCCCCCTTACAAAGGAGGTAGTCAAAGTCAAAAGGCATATACCCACTCCCACCCATTTCATTCCATCCCATTCTACTCTCATCCACCACCCTCATCTTAGCTCCTCATGGATGATGGATCATTCATATATCCCACCCACTGCCCTGGGTCAGAAGCAATGCATCAAGATGCAGCACATCCACAGCAAGTCTGCATCACTTAATCAGCGACCACCCCTCTCCGTCCCCTCATGCAGAAAAATAGAAGACAGGGAGAAATTTCTTTGGGCTGCATCAAAATATCATTCACACATAACCACTCCTTGGCCCCCCCCCCACCCCTTCATTGCATCACAGTATCATCTATACACAGCTATTCTCTACTCACCTTTATCCCCTCCCTTCTCCCTTTGTTCCTCAACAGACACTCCCCTCTTGCTCAATGCCCCTTTTACCCTCTCCATCTCCTCAGCCATCCCCTCATGTTCATTCCCTCCACCTCTGCCTTAAACAGCTTTTACTAATATTTCTTCACCCATTCTTTCCATGTGTCCAAACCATTCCAATACTCTTCCATAAACCCTATCTGCCATCTCCTTTTCCACCCCTGCTCTCCTCCTCATTTCCTGGTTTCTCACTCTATCCAACGTTGTAACCCCTATCCTACTTCTCAGACACATTCAAATTTTTCCTCTCTGCCTCTCTTAAATTCCATGTCTCTGCCCTACACAGTCCTGTTGACACAATCACCCCTTCACTTCACTTTTTAATCCCCCCAAGGCATTTACTTGCTTCTCTCAATCTACAATTTACCTCCACTCCTCCCTTTCCTACATGTGACCCCAATGCCTAAAACTATCCACTTCTTCCAGCTTCTCTGTTATGTATTTGATATTCATTCGTAGTCATTCAATCCATTATAAATAGGATTGAATTAGACAGCATGAAGGAATTAACTGATCAATGTGTCTCATTACAGAATTTCCTTTTGCTTGTACTTGATAATGCATATTCCCCAATCTACTCATAACTGTACTTAGAGTCCAAAACTCCTCTGTGCCAAAAGACCATAGCAGTACTGCTGAGGACTCTGGAAACTAACTTACTTCTGACCTCTGAGTTATTCCCAATCTACATGTTCCATTTTACTCTGGAAGTTTGGTAACAGTAAATCAATTGTTTTTCTAAGTCTTCCGCCAAAAACTGTTACGGTAGTACTCCTGTAGTAGCATGTGAAGTAGTTCTATATGCTAAAACAAACTTAGATATACATAAGGTAACACTTCATACTGTTTCTGAAAGATTGCACAAACCTTTCAGCCTCTCCATTAGTGACTGGATGATAAGGTGCTGACAAAGTATGAGATATATAATTTACAGTTGAGAAATCCTGAAAAGTGAACTGGGGCCCATTGTCTGATGCAATGCATTCCGGCAGTCCATGTGGCAAATAATGACATCAGAGCTTTAATAGTGGATAAAGCTTTGTGGGGTGCGTTGGAGTTACCTCAGGCCACTTACTATTGGTATCTACTATAATCAAATAATAACCTAAATATGGACCTGCATAATATATGTGTAACCTTTACCATGGATATTCCCATACATGCAAACAGGATCATGTTGGTTCATTCTGGTGTACTGCACATTGTACACATTCCTTTACAATCTAGCAATTCCTTCAGATATTACAATACCTTGGTGACCTACATGAATTTCCTCCAATACTCTTTGTCTAAGAGATTGTGGTATGATCACTCAAGTTGCAACACTATTACCTTCTCAAGTGTCAGACGAATGCCAGTAATACTTACCATCTCTCTGCACAATCAGATGTGAAACAAATGATGAAGTTCATGTAGGAAAAAAATGAGTTGATGAACCATCTATTACAGGTAGATATACATAAAATAAATATGGTAAATTTTGAGAAAAACTGGAAGATGGTTAGGTAATGGAAGAGGTAGTGAAAAAAGAAAAACAGCTTCACTGAAAACAACTCTCATGACTTGGGCTTTATAACACTTTGAGGTATTTGCAAGAAGGTTAGGTAACACCATCCAAAAATATTGTCTTGTGGCCTCAACCTTTCTACCCTCTCGTTGCTTGTCACTATTAATTTCTCCCTTACTGTTGGTGATGCTTTCATAAACCATTTCACCCCTATGCATGTACTATGTGCAGTATGTACATTGAACTGTGGTAGACCCAGCAAAGAATTGAAATATAACCATGTCCCTGCCACCACATGCATTCATACTAATACTGTTTCTTCATCACTTTGAATCTTTGGAGGAGGATAAATGATGGAATTTCAAGACACTATAATAAACTATGTCTATATGATGGGTGTGGAACCACCATACTCTCTGAGCTGGCAGGATTTAACTCAATATTAGCAAAATAGCTTGTTTCACACTGAAGCTCTGCTTTGTTACTTGTTAAACAATAGAAAATAGAACTATCAAAAGCTACTAAAGTAATTTGTACTCATATATTATCATTATAAATCTATAATAATTTATGCCTTTTTGGGGGGGCTACCTCTCTTGTAAAGGAGGAAACCCATTGGAGTAAATATGTACATATAATATGAGAATGTTATATTATTTTACACTAAGTTATGTATATCCAACACTTACTATTTACTCTGAAATGTAGGATTAACAAATGCATTTCCAATGAATTAAGACAAGAAAATGTGTGACCTTGCAGTACTCAAGACTTCACATTGAGGCACAAGACTGAAGGTGATAGTATTAAGGGGTAATCTCTTTTAAATTACACTCCATGAGGAAGAATGTTGATGGACCTTTTTTCATATATAATTTAACACAAGTGTCCAGACAAGAGGGTAATGGAGAAGGGGTAGTTCTATCATCAAAATACCTGATATAGTCTGATAAAGAAGAAATGGATTGTAACAACTGTGTGGTGTTGGATGACCCTCAGTATGTGAAAGATTGTTTAGTTCTGTTGAGCAATAAATAGCAAATAGAATTTAACAAATCCAACTGCAATGACTATTCTATGAATGGTAGTCAGCTTCAGAAATCGGATCAATAAAAAGACCTAGGTATCATAAAATCTAAGTATCTAACCAACCTTCCAATGTACAAAAGCTCCAAAAACTGCCAAGCAAATAGTGGGATTTATTGTAAAACCATTTGAACACATGACTGAAAAAGCAATCATTACTCTATATTGTTCTACTGTAAGATTTTGTTTCAAATATTGTGTTCAGTTTTGGTCTGTATGTCTTATGGCATTAACAAATTAGAAAGGGTATAATGTAAAATCGCTACAAAGATCCCTCGATTATGTTATAAATCCTATGAAGAGCATATAAGTGAACTTAATTTAACTTATCCAAATGTAGAATGCAGGGCAATTTAATTGAAGTCTTTAAAATATTCCATGACTTTGTTACTTTCAACATAGATGATTATTTTATTGTGGACCATAGAAATATCATAAGAAATCATGGTTACAGGATAGCATATAAGAGATAAAACACCAATGAGTATATATACTTTTCTTTAACTACATTATAAACATTTAGAACAAATTATCTGTCCATGGTGTAAGTTCAAATACAATAAGTGTTAGAAAAAAAATGCCTAGATGAATATATGGAGTCCAATCCCAATCTAACAAATTTCTCAGCACTGTGAGCTCATGCACTTAAAATGTTAGTGGTACCTTTTCCACTGTTTACACACTCTTTTAATTCTCAAACCTGTAAGGACCAATAGGTTCACTGTAGTTTGCATCTCCTTTGTATTCAACCTTTCAAATGTTCACCATGAGAGGGGTCACATATTGCCACAGCCTATAGATTAGCCTCCACTTCTTTGGTTATTGCCTTAAGTGGCACCATAAGGAGCTTTCGGTAGTTACTAGATGGGGAAACATCACAATGAGTGGCATTCTATTTTTCTCTATCACTTTGTTATGCTGGAGTTTCTGATATCCATATATATATACATACACACATATAAATATATATATATATATATATGTATATGTATATATATGTATATACGAGTATGTATACATATATATATCACAACAAAGATATGTCGTAGCACATTTGTAAAATAATACTGATGACCCACTTTCGGAGAAGAATAAGCGAAGATATAGAGATCTGTATATTTCGGTCACTTACTGTGATATCTTTCATATCTGCTGAAGAGGATCACAGTAAGTGATCGAAATATACAGATCTCTTTATCTTCGCTTATTCTTCTCCGAAAGTGGGTCATCACATATATATATATATATATATATATATATATACATATATACATATATATATATACATATATATATACATATATATATATATATATATATATATACATATACAGGTACTCCTCGTTTAACGACCTACTCAGTTAACGACAACTCGGAGTAACGACGGGCTTTATGACATTCGTTTAATGTAAATCTCCCAAAGTTACGACGTCGTGTACGATAATTAAGTTGGCTGAGGCAAATTTGTATGATGTTATAAATGGACTTGTACGGTGCATATTACCTGTGAGGTAAAGTGTTCTGAAGCTTAGGTCTACATTACCATCCTGCAAGCTGAAAAAACTACCTGGGGTACAGTATATACCGGTAGTGGTAAATTTTTAGTTTCGACCAAGGGCGCAATATTGCAATAGAAAATTAATTATTAATTTTGTAAATTATAATGTATCAACGCAATATGCAATTTTGTGAGCGGAAAAAAAAGGTGCTAAAATAAATTTCGTAAGTAACGAAGTCATGTCGGATGAATGGTGCACCATGTTTGTTATGATAGATGCCAATGTCGAAGAAATGAAAGGATGATAAATCCGTCTAACCTAAACTAAACTAACCTAACCTGTACTGTATTTGATAAATCATTACCTGCAAATCAAATGTCATCCGGCTCGTCCTCGTGAGAGACGTTGGCTGACGACAAGATGGCGTCCCAATCCTATGCTACTGACTTCGTTCATTAGCATATTTTCTTGTAGCATGGTATTTTTTACTTTCATTTCCGCCCACAAAATTGCATATTACGTTGATACATTTTAATTTACAAAATAATTAAATTTCTATTGCTATATTGCATCCATGGTCGAAATTAAAAAAATACCCCGGTATTCAATATGGAATGTCAGCATACGCGGATTTGGTCATATACGGTAATTTTAGGAACCTAACCACCGTAAATAAACAGTAAATAAAGCTTTAATGTACTGTATAAAAGAGGAAAAATACACGAAAATAAAGATACATGTATTGCTGGACATTGTACATACAGTACATGTACATATATGTGTACGCTTTCGCTTAATGACCAATTTGGTTAACGACGGTGCGCTGGTCCCAATTGTCGTTAAATGAGGAGTACCTGTATATAGATATATATATATATATATATATATATATATATATATATATATATATATATATAATATATATATATATATATATATATATATATATATATATATATATATATATATATGACCTTTTACCAGGCACTCATGGAATTAGAAATTCAATTTGTCCATCAGGCTAATTGTAAAGTATTTACTTGTGCAATTTTTTTGTCTTATAGATATATATTTCATAAATCATAGTAAATGAAGTAACTGAATTTGGTTTTCCTATGGCTAAGTTCATCCTTGAATGTTAAAAATAGAAATGACAGTTATTGATAAACACAAACCTAAGGAAATTTCAGGTTGACATGAAAACATATTTCATGTATTGAAAATGCACTTTTATAAAAACTTTTCTTGAGGTAATGACACCAACATGTTAAAAAAGATATAGCACAGTTCATTTGAATAAAACCTTATTCCAGTCACATCAACTGTTATTTTATGATACATAGTGAAGCAGTTGAGGTCAGCAGTGAGGCTCGGGTGGAACTTGCAGATACTATGCAACATATCTGATCTCAATATAAGCACATCCTATGGTTAGTGTCCACAGGGTAGAACAGGGTCCAGCCAAACTTCTCACATTTGTTTGGATTGTGGCTATGATGTTCCCGCAGGCTTAGGGACATCAGACATCCACAGAGGGAGAGCTCCTTGTAAGGCACCTTTGAGTACCTGGATCCTAAACTTTTAATGACATGACATCTACAGACACAGCCTTACAGTCCCACCTGTACATGACCCAATCATTAATGATGCTAATATCAATGGTGTATGCAAATAGCATATACCACCTCTTTAATTTCAGTGGAATACAGTTGTGCCACACAAGCATATCAATTTTATCAGTTTCTCATGCTGACATGGCAACACTTGAAGACCTTAAAGCAGCATGCTTCCTCCTTCCTGTAGGCTTGACTGCTGTTGCAGTGGACCCATGATGTGGACCCATCCCCATGGCTGTTGACAACAGGGTCATGATCTTGTGTCATTCATGTACAGTATATTATGGACACTATAGGTTGCAGCACCAAGCTCTGCGATACCTCACTACTCACTTCCATCCAACCCATCATCTCATATTTTACTATTTCTAAAAACTTTATCCATTCTAAGAATGTTCCATTCAAGCCCTCCAACATTTTTCAATTTCCACATTTGTCTTCTATGAGGCATGTAATAAAAAAAAAAAAAAAATTCAATCCATCTGACCATATCATACAGCACATCAACTACTCTTGAATAAAATCCACTGCCATGTTCTCAGAATTTTTGTTTTCTCATCAGCTTGTCCTTCCTGAACATGGTTATTCCTCCATGCCTTATTTTAGTCTCTTCTTTATGTCAATCTGTTATATTCATCGTTCCACCATATATTTTCTCTCATCTGGTTTTATTTCTCTTGAACTCACTGTGGCAGGTTTCCTTTGGGGATGGTTATTTTCTATGTGAAGAAAGACTAAATTCTCCACACTTGACAGCTACCCACTACCCTTCCTCTGTTCCATTTTTTTTCTTCTTCTTTTTTTTTTTATAATACCAACTCAGTTTCCATAAATTAATTTACAGAAAGAGTCCTTCAGTGATTACATTCCCACATGAATGAGTTTATAATATTATACTGCGTAGAGCAAGTGATAAGGTGAGCATTACCTGTACAATATACGTATAGCTGTTGTAATAACACAGTATTTCTACTTTTTTTTTTTTTTTGTACAGATCAAGTGTTCCACTCATTCTATAATAAATCAAATTCATGCTTGAATTAAAACCCCTCAAAATCATTACATATACAGAAGTGGACCTCAAAACATAACTTATTTAGTATAAATCCACTATTAGATCAGTAACAGGAGCTTCAATATGCAAGATTAAAAAAAAATCCATTCTGCAACACCTAAAAACCATCAACAATGAATATCAATTACCAGATTACAATTCCACTTATTTTGCAAATGCATTACCACAGTGATACTGTACTGGCTACTCTGTCCTGAATCTAATCAAATGTATAGTTTGAATCGCCACATGATATTTGAGGTCATTCTTTTGTATGATAGCTGCATTGTACACGTCAGAAAAGAAAGGTCGTCTGTGTGAGTCGATGCATAACATTTGAGACCAGCTTTTCTTGACTAAGCTGCATCGTACAAGTTACAATGGAAAGGTTTCTTTCCTGTGTAAATATATGCCATTTCATTTCACTCCTTTTTGAGAAAGCTCCATTGCAAAGGTCACAGTGGAAAAGCTCTCCAGCATGGGATATCATGTAATATTTCAGAGCATAGTTACTGGAAAATACTACAGCGCACAAGTCAAGATGAAAAGACTTCTCTCCAATGTGGGTCATCACATGAAACTTACGATGTTTCTTTTGTGAGAAACCTGCATCACACATTACAATTGAGAGACTTTACTCCAGTGTGAATCATCACGTGACACTTAAGATGATTCTTTACTGAGAAAAGGCTCCTCTTCAGTGTCCTCTTCAGTCACTACACAATCAAGAGAATCTTCAATTGAGAAAGTTACGTCGCACTCAACCATATTCGCTCCAGCGTGGGTAATCATGTGACGCTTGAGACTACTTTTTAGTGAGAAAGCTAGATCACATAGCTCACAATTAAAAGGCTTCTCTCCTGTGTGAGTCACCTCATGACGTTTAAGATGAATCTTTTGAGAGAAAACTGCTTTGCACTTGTCACACTGGAAAGGCTTCTCTTTAGTGTGAGTCATCTTGTGACGTTTGAGACTACCTTTTTGTGAGAAGACTGCACTGCATTGGTCACAATTAAAAGGCTTCTCTCCAGAGTGGGTCATCACATGACGATCGAAATCGGTTTTACTTAAGAAAGCTCCCTCACATAAGCCGCACATATACGGCTTTTCTCCAGTGTGCTTCATCATGTGACGTCTGAGAGTACTCCTATGTGAGAAAGCTGCATTGCACACTTCACAATGGAATTTTTCATCATTTAACTGAGGCCTCTCTCCTGTGTGTATCATCACATGACGTTTGAGACTACCCTTTTGAGTGAAAGCTGAATCACATAGGTCACACTGGAAAGGCTTCTCTCCAGTGTGGGTTATCCCGTGACGTTTGAGATCGCCCTTTCTTGTGAAAGTTGCATCACACAGGTCACATTGGAAAGGCTTCTCTCCTAAGGTGGTCATCATGTGATATTTAAGATTACTCATAAGATAGCTGTGTCACAGACATCACATTGGATTTTCCTTGTTCTATGACAAATATATGGAGTCTACAGAGCTCTTCCAAACAAAAGTGACCCTCGTCCTGAAAAAAAGAAATAAATAATTGTAAGATTGACATCATGTCATATACTAACAAGAGTTTGGTGTTTTCATATCAAATAATTCCATACACAAGTCCCTTTATACCTAAATCAATCAATCTATTAACCATGGTCTCTCACATGCAAGACCTTAAATAGACCCTATGTATTAAATACATGTCATTCCTTAACACAGAATAAGTAGAAGCACTAACAAATATGGTGCTACATGTTGTGTTTTATTATATACACTGAAAATCAACCAATATCGCCCAGAGTATATGCATATTCACACCACCACAACCACAATTACTCAAATTTTAATACTCTATAGCATTCTACAGTTGGGCTCACAAGACATCTAAAATGATCTAGCAACTGTAGAGGTACTATCTATATTTTTCCTGCCATATTTAGCAAAATAACTCCTTCTAATTGAACAAATAGTATAATACCTATTGAAACAATTTTGACAATCATGACTAATCAGGCACAAAGTGTTGCCAAATGTGCAATTCCAGTACATGTGGAGGTAGCGAGATGATAGTATAGAATGGGAGAACTAATAATTTAACATTTTTGACCCACAGATACACAAAAGCATATACACAAGCCCTGTTATCTTTCAGGAGGGCTGGGACATTTCCTTAACCAGTTGCAGCACTCTTGTTTGACAATAATGACTTTTTTTTTCTCATTCTCTTTGTGTACCTTTGATTTTATATTGGTATTACCTTTGTGTAGGTGTCCCTACTTATCAATGTTAATCAATATAGATGTTCTATGAGGCTTTCCATAAAAGCACTTTATACAATAAAACAATAATATAATACAGTGCATACATAACAATGGCCCATTTCCCTAAAGGTGGGTAGCAAAGTCAAAGCATACCTTTTTACCCAACTTTTTTCCCTCGATCATTCTATTCTTATCAAAAATCTAATGCTGTTGCTGGAACAAATTGCCATTTTCTTTTCATTGCTCTCATATATTCTGATATTTCCACAGCAGTACACCCAATTTTTTTTTTTTATCTTCAGTTATCCAACATTTCTTGATATACCTCCCTCCACAAATGTAGTTGCAGGATCGAATCCCACACTTCTTTTGATTCTGATTATTGACTTGCCTGCCTCAACAGTCCAAGACCATATTGCAAAAGCAGCTTTAGTCACAGCCTACATAAGTTCCTCACTTTCCTTCTTGGTCAAATTTCCACAAAGGTCCCCCCCCCCTCAAAGATGTCAAATACAGATGTTTTTACTGCTTAATTCATGTGAATTTGATACTGATTTCTACAGCTAGTCACTTGTTTTTTATTTATTGGGGGGTCACTCCCTTGAGTTCTTTTGGGTACAAATAACCCTTAAAGTCGGGGCTCACTGTGGCTCTGTGGTAGCACGTGTCTGGTAACTATGGGGAATTTCGGTATTTGTTACAATCCTGGCCATGGCGCAGAAGTTAGGAAGGATATCACTGCTCACATCCAACCTGAGGTAACTTGCACATCATTGTGATGCAACTTCCTCTGGGTATCTTCACTGTAGGGGTATACCATAGACGCCATTTCCCGCATTCATCTATGAACACCTCTGGACCACTTACAAGGTTGGGGTCTGGGCAGGTACCAGCCTCACAAACCCTGGGAGAAAAAGAAAAACTAAAAGCCCATTAATAAATCTAAAAAAAATTGATCTGACATCCTGGCATGGAAATAAATTACTCAAGTCAAACTGACCTTTTACCCCTACATCTACATGGGTTAGGATAGGTTAGATACCCACCCCACCCGCCTCCACCAACCACCAAAACAAGCTAGTGGGACTAGCTTATTGAGTTATTGTTAACCAGTGAGAACAAAACATTTTAAATGAGTTCCAATTTGTGAAACAAACTTGTGCTGTGGCAATCTTACTCGTAAATCAGAGATGACACCACTATGTTTGGTTACATTACCGAGTAACACCATTTGTGGAACCTTCCAGTATAATGTAAACTTATTTCTTAACATTTTAGGAGTAAATTATTCCTTTTGAGACACAGCACCATCATTCCATTTGCAGTATTCTATACCCAAATAATACATCAATTACGGCACCACAAGAATATGGTAGCCTTACAAATGTATGCATTGATAGATTTGTATCATGTTCACTGTATGCCTAGCACGTGAGAAGGCAAACATTGAATAAGTCTTTTCACAAGACTTCATTCTGTCTACGAAATTGACAGTGCCCATATGCAATCGGAATCAACATAAAATCACTAATCAGGACAAATAAAGTAATGTACAGATTAAACCTCTGCCAAACAATTACAAGCTCCTGGAATGTTGCTTCCTTATTACCTGTATGATTCTGCTGTGTCTGCAAATTAGGTGACACTTCTGGACCCTATTATGTCCTATGAATTTCAAATACTCTTTAAAGTTTTTACACTATCTTTTTTTCCTTTTTTTTTTTTTTTACGGGGTCACGCTAGTTACTCCTGGACCGACAAATCTTATTAAATTTTGATATAGAAAACTCAAATATGTGGCTTATTGAGGGATGACTTTTTTTTTTAGTATACTCGAAGCTATGGACTGTTCTTTTGATTATTTCACAAAGGTGTCTAGAAAGGAGGGTAATGGAGAGTAACACATGACAAAACCCCAAACTACAATTCCACTTATTCTGTCCTGAATCTAATGAATTGTATAGTTTGACTTATCTAATATAAAAAATTGTACAATGAGGCATTTGCCAAAATAAATTTAAAAATATGGGTATGTTGTCACCCAGAGCATAGAGATCAACATTAAATATTTCCTCTACGACAAAGCAACAGCTGGTAATTTCGTCTCAAATCATAATCTTATATGAGGCACATGCCATCTACTCTCCACGACTGACAAAGAAATTACATTAAGGTGATCATGGGAGGACTAGTAATTTAACTTTTTCGACCAACAGATTAAAACACAGAAGTGTTACACTGGTAAAATGAGAATTTGTCCCAAAGAAAACAATAGCTTAGCTATTAATATCTTTGCATGTAAAATCCAAAAATAATGTCCAATTTTTCCCATCACCAACAGTTTTTGTGTCCCGCGGTATGTTACGTTACGTGTATTCCGTAGGATAAATTCCAATTGTCGTGGAGAGTAGATAATATGTGCTTCATATAGAATTATGATTTGAGACGAAACTACCAGTTGTTGCTTTGTCGTAGAGGAAATATTTAATGCCGATTTCTATGTTCTGAGTGACAACATACACATTTTTAAAGTTATTTTGGCAAATGCCTCATTACACGATATTTATATTAAATAAGTCAAACTATACATTTGATAAGATTCAGGACAGAGTAGCCAGTAGTGTCTCTGAGGTAGCGCATTTGTAAAATAAGTGGAATTGTAGTTTGCTGTTTTGTCGTGTGTTCCTCTTCATTACCCTCCTCTTTAGACACCTTTGGGAAATGATCGAGAAAAGAACAGTCCATCAACATTTTTTTCGTGCTGAGTATATTAAAAAAAAATCGTCCCTTAACAAGCTACGTATTTGAGTTATTTCTATGTCAAATTGTACATCATTATTTGTCGATCCAGGAGTAAACAGTGAGACCCCATTGTTAGAAAAAAATGCGTGAAAACTTTAACTTTCAAGAATATTTGAGATTCCCAGGACATAACAGGGTCCAGAAGTGTTACCTAATTTGCAAACACAGCAGAATCATACAGGTAATAAGGAAACAATATTGCAGGAGCTTGTTAATTGTTTGGCAGAGGTTAAATCTGTACGATACTTTATTTTTCTGATTTAATATTGATTCCGATTGCATGTGGGCATTGCCAATTTCATAGATAGAATGAATTCTTATGAAAAGACTTATTCAATGTTTACCTTCTCACGTGCTAGGCATATACTGTAATAAATAGAATACAAATCTATCAATGATTACGTTTGTAAGGCTACCATATTCTTGTGCTACCGTAATTGGTGCATTATTTGGGTATAGAATACTCAAAATGCAATGATGGTGCTGTCTCAAAAGGAACAATTTACTCCCAAAATATGAAGAAGTAAATTTATATTATACTGGAAGGTTCTACAAATGGTGTTACTCGATATAGTAATGTAACCAGTGTTGTGTCGTCTCTCTAATTTACGAGTAAGATTGCCACTTAGCACAAATTTGTTGCACAAATTGCAACTCATTTGAAGCGTTTTATCCTCACTGGTTAACAATAACTCAATAAGCTAGTCCCACTAGCTTGTTTTGGTGGTAAGTAGCTTTACAAATGTATCCATTTGTAAAGATTTGTACCATGTTCATTGTATGCCTTTTAATAAGACTTCATTCTCTCTACGAAACTGGCAGTGCCCACATGCAATAGGAACAAACATAAAATCAGGCAATTTAAAGCAATACGCAGAGAATACAACCCTGCCAAACAATTAACAAATTCCTGGAATATTGTTTCATTATTATCTGTATCATTCTGCTGTGTTTGCACATTAAGTGACACTCCTGGATCCTATTATGTCCTAGTAATCTTAAATATTTTTTTAAAGTTTTCACTGAAGTTTCTCGGGTTTACACTGTTTACTCCTGGACCGACAAATCCTGTTGTACAATTTGATATAGAAAACTCAAATGCGTGGCTTATTAAGGAATGACCTTTCTTTAACTTACCCTCCGCGAAAAGGATTGTTGACGGTCTGTTCTTTTCTCGATTATTTCCCAAAGGTATGTAGAGAGGAGGGTAATGAAGAGAAACACATAGCAAAACCCAAAATTACAATTCCACTTATTTTGCAAATGCGTTACCCCAGAGACATGCTTGGCTACTCTGTCCTAAATCTAATAAAATGTATTGATGGACTTATTTAATATAAAAAATAGTACATTAAGGCATTTCTCATAATAATTTTAAAAATATGTGTATGTTGTCACCCGGAGCACAGAGATCAGCAATCTTCAAATTGGGTGACAGCTGGATGAATCGTATGACGCCAGGCACCACGGTCTTCAGTTTGGTCTGACCAACACTGATGGTCAATGTGGCATACAGTGAAGGGCTTCTTGAAGCAGCCCTTGTATCGTTTCTTGGGGGCTCCTCTCCCTCGATGACCGGTGGAAAGTTCGTAATACAGGACAATCTTTGGTAGACGATGGTCTTTCCTTCTGGAGACATGCCCTGCCCATCTGAGCTGGTATTTCAGTAGCATACAAAAACGGAAGAAATAATTCTGGGTTGCTTGCCGCACTTGACGAAATGGTCCTGATCTCAAAATCGTATAATGACGTAAAAAAAAATCCTGTTTCATCAGAGAGCCGACCTCAACTTGTAGCAGGGGGCAAGGACCGGAACGAATCACTTTCACGCTTCGCCATTGTAACTATGTGAAATGAGGTCGCAGGAAGCGATCATTCATAATCTCGGGAACCAAAACCGCTCCGAGCTCAGAGAGTTTGGTACCTCCAGTAGCCGAGCGATTTAAGACACCGGCTCGCTAGCCTCTTTGCCTCAGAGCGGTAGGTTCGAGTCCTATGCGCGACGGCCATAAATATTATCTGATTGACGTCGCTGTCCACTACCAAATATCTCACATAGTTACAATGTCGAAGCGTGAAAGTGATTCGTTCCGGTCCTTACCTCCTGCTACATGTTGAGGTCGGCTCTCTGGTGAAACAGGAAATGGAGTCGCAGGTAGCGATCTTTCCAAATCTCGGGAACCAGTAGCGTTCCAAGTTCAGAGAGTTTTGTACCTCCAGTAGCCGAGCGGTTTAAGGCACCGTCTCGGTAGACTCTTGGCTTCAGAACAGTAGGTTCGAGTCCTATGCGCGACGGCCATAAAATTATCTGATTACACTGGTGTGTTTCATGTGGCACAGCTTAAAAGCGCAATTGCTAAGGTGAGAGTTGCCTTAAGACATGTGTTCAGGTGTTGTAATAAAACAAATTTTCTGTTTATTTCATCTAAATATTTCTTTTGTACAGATCAAGTGGCGTTCCACTCGTCCTTTAATATATTGGATTCAAACTTGAATTAGCCCCTAAAATTAATGTTTATCAACGAGCTGATCTCAAATAATAAAAGCTACATCATAATGTATAAAGATTACAAAGGAAGAACATGCCTTATGGTCCATAACTAGGTCGGATGCGAAAAAATATATAATAAATAATGATAAACAAATAATAATTTATTACAAATTAGAAATAAAACAAAATAAATATCAGGCATAGCAGTATATTGCATAGGTGTTTATCTAAATGAATCTTTATAAAGTTCGAACTGTAATACATTGCACCGCATCTGCAGGAAGTGTATTCTTGGTGAAATTGTTTCTACCCACTTCCAAATAAAATATAATTCCTGACAGTTTGAGACCATTATTCCTACTATGATTTGTATTCAGAATGAAAATGAAGTGGATAGCCTTACATTTATTTGGGTTAAAGTTCATTAGCCACTTTTCAGACCAGGGTGCGTTACCGCTGGACAGGTAGTGCGTTACCGAAAATCTATATGTATATACGTGCATTGTATATATATATATATATATATATATGTGTGTGTGTGTGTGTGTGTGTGTGTGTGTGTGTGTGTAATACGCATTGACGGAAATGCAGCCCAGATTTTTCGGTGACGCACGACCTGTCCGGCGGTAACGCGCCCAGCGCTGCTGGTTTAAGTGATTATTTGCCATTCCGCAGTCTTGTATAATCAGCAAATATGGAAATCATAGGTTTGAGTCCGTGGTCTATATCACTATTAGATCAGTAATGGGAATATACAAAAAGGAATTTCGATGCATAAATAAAAAAAACACATCTAAAAACCACAATAAATATTAATTACCAAACAAAACTCCATTTCTCATGCAAATGCGCTACCACATAGTAATTACACTAGCCACTCTGTCCTGAATTTAATCAACTGTATTGTTTGAATTAAAGGATAAAAAATGAAACCTGTGTATGCTGGGAACCAGAGCAGAGATCAGTATTAAACATTTTATTTACATCAAAGCCACAGCTGGTATTTTCTTATTCAAAACATAAATTTACATGGAGCATAAGCTAGCCACTCCCCTCGACTTACAACAATAAGCTGATAATAAACAAGGCCATCAACTTCAGCCTAACCTCCAACAAAACTACTCCATTGGTGTGACTTTACCGCAGCGTCGTTACAAAATTCATACAGTACATTTTCATACATAATCCCCGAGTTAAAATAAATTTGGTAGCAATTGTAAAATGAGCTAGGTATAAAGCTTTTTCAGACCATCAGGTCGCATTCATGGGTCCGAGTTCAAATCTAGCGACTATCGCATCATACAGTTCGTCTTACGTGTGAAATGTGTAATGTATTGTCACATTAGATAGGTCTCTTATATGGGTAATCACGTGACTTTTGAAGGCATATCGTAAGAAAACTGCACCACACGGTTCATACTGGAATGACCTTACAAATATGTCGCTTGAGATCATCCTTTCTTGAGAAAGAAGATTCGCACTGGCCGCACTGAAAAGGTTTCTCTCCTGTGTGGGTGGTCATGTGACTTTTGAGACCAGTCTTTAGCGAGAAAGCTGCATCACAAAGGTCACATTGGAACGGTTTCTCGCCTGTGTGGGTCAACATATGCCGTTTGACACCAGCCTTTTTTGAGAAAGCGGAATCACACATGTCACACTTGAATGGCTTCTCTCCAGTGTGTGTCATGACGTGAAACCTCAGATGACTCCTTAGTGGGAAAGCCGCATCACAAAGGTCACACTGGAACGGTTTCTCAGATGTGTGGGTCAACATATGCTGTTTGACACCAGACTTTCGTACGAAAGCGGCATCACACATGTCACACTGGAAAGGCTTTTCTCCCTTGTGAGCCATGACGTGAAACTTGAGATGAACCTTTTGTGAGAATTTAGCACCACACATATCACACTGGAAAGGCTTCTTTCCTGTGTGGGTTAAGACGTGGCACTTGAGTTGATTCTTTTCTAAGAAAGCTGCATCGCATATGTCACATTGGAAAGGCTTCTCTCCAGTGTGGATCATAACGTGACGCTTAAGGTGACTTTTTTGTGAGAAAAATGCATCGCACTTGTCACACTGGAAAGGCTTCTCTCCAGTGTGAGTCCTCATATGATATCTAAAAATAGATTTACTTATGAAAGCTCCATCGCATACGCCGCACTGGAAAGGCTTCTCTCCAGTGTGGGTCATCACGTGACGTTTGAGATGATTCTTTCTTGAGAAAACTGCCTCACATAAATCACAATTAAAAGGCTTTTCTCCAGTATGGGTCGCCCCGTGACGTTTGAGATCAGTCTTTCTCACGAAAGCTGCATTGCACAGGGTACACTGGAAAGGCTTCAATCCACTGTGGGTTCTCATGTGACGCTTGAGACTACCCTTGAGTGAGAAAAATGCATCACATAGGTCACAATTAAATGGCTTTTCTCCAGTATGTGTTATCCCGTGACGTTTGAGATCACCCTTTCTTACGAAAGCTGCATTGCACAGGCCACACTGGAAAGGCTTCTCTCCAGTGGTGGTCATCACGTAATCTTCTAAATAACTTGCGAGATAGCTGTCCCACACACGTCACTCTAGAACCTCTAGTTTTATACCGAATATGAATGTGCAGATAGTTCTTCCAAAGAAATGTTGATAGTTACCCTCGTCCTGAAATGAAAATTAATTATAAGATCGACATCTCATACTTTGATATCTTGTATTAACAGGAGTGTTAATTTTCCATACACATTATGCCATACACTTTGTCACGACTCACTTCTGGGTCAGGCTAATCGCGACACGAAAAAAAAATAAGCCCGTGCGCAGTTCGGGCGAATGAGAGTTCATGCAGGATAATTAAATTCTTCGTTAAGATTGAATATCATTACACTAACAAAACAACACGTAAACATAAATGAACATAGAATAATAATATAACAATGCTTATGACAATAAACAAAATATTCAGATTATTTACCAAGTAATTTGTATAATCAGGTGGTGAAACGAAGTCTTGATTATTGTAGACGAATCTTTCCAACCGTCACGAAATGGTTTAAGTTGAACGATAACTTCTGGTACGGGCAGTTTCGGGTAGTGGTGGTTTGAAGTGAACGATAACTTCTGGAAGGGGCAGATTCTAGTAGTTGCTGTTGTTGTTTTTTCTGGTAGGAGATGCTTCTGGTAGTCAGGAACAAATTTATAGTTGTTGATGTTTCTTAATGGCAGAAAAGCAGAAGAGTTTCGTCGTTCGTAGTCAGTCAGCAATCAGGATAGTGTCCGATATCAGAGAATAGAGAACTATTGGAATCGGCCCGTAGTTATGATCCAAAGGACTTGTTTAGCGGAGTTGTCGTAAATCGACAATTCGTAGATAATTCTATGTAGATTCATATGGGCCCTGGGCTTCAGCTTCTCTTTTCTTCTCTTTCTGCTATGACTTCTGCCGACTTCTGTATTCTCTTGATTTCTGCGATCTCTATGCTCTCTTGACCTCTGCGATCTCTGTGTTCTGTCTCGATCGTCCTGGCCCCTCTTTTATATACTAAGCGAAAGGGAGCCAACGTTTCAAACATGGCTAAACGAATCCAAACTAGGCAGTTTATGGGCAGCAGAACTAGCTTTTCTCTCCAAAATTAGGAACGTTTCTGCTTCAATTTACCTGCGATCAACAGACTTGGTATTGCGCAATTATGAACAAGTATATACACATATAAATTTTACATTTTGTTAACATATATTTACGCAAGGCGAGCCTTAAAATTACAAACAGGGGTCTTTATTTACACAAGAGCGTGACACAGCACAACCACAGGATTCTATTCACGTCAAGGACGTGACACCTTTTATATCTAGATTAATCAATCCATTGACCTATATCTCTCTCGTAGAATAACTTAAATAGACCTTATATTTATGTCACCCCTTAACATAGAAAAGTTAAAGCACCAAGATATATGGTGCTATATACACATTCACACCGCCACGACCAGAGAGACTAGTACTCTAAATCCACAGCAGTCTGCAGTTAGGCTCACAAGAACAGAATCTAAACATGACCTGCTCTAGGAAGCTTCCTTTATTTCATCCCACTCATCTGACTTAAGGGATGTGAGTCACGTTTACGATACACTTGTAAATAGTGCGTGTTCTTAGTTTAACAAAACGCAATACATTAAATTTATCAAACAAATTGCAGTGGTACTATATAGTTTTGGCACATTTACTAATGAAACAGTCCATTAGGGGGTAAAACCTCTGAAATACCTACTAAAATGATTTCGATAATCATTATGTACTCAGAAGACACAACCAGCTACCACACGTTCAATTCCAGTGAACAAGGAGGTAGCAAGATGACAATGTATAATGGGGGAACTAGTCATTCATTTTCGACCTATATGATGAAACACAAGGGCATTGTATACCCAAGTCTGCTCATCTTTCAGGGCGCCTGGAACATCTCCCTAACCAGTTGTAACAATCTTTGTGTTATAATACAGTAATTTAATTATTATTATTATTATTATTATTATTATTATTATTATTATTATTATTATTATTATTATTATTATTATTATTATTATTATTATCTTTCTGAAACCTGTATTTGATATTAGTATTACCTTCGTGTAGGTGTCCCTGCCTATCGACATAAGTCAATATAGTTGGGTGCTTTAACTTGACCGTTTCCCACATTACTGCTTCTTTACAAAAACAAAGGATTACAAAGGAGGAGCATGCCGACAGGAGACCTTTTGGTCTATAATTAGGTCATATGCGAAAAAATATAATGGTAAATAAAATGTCCATAATCTTGCATTTATTTCTGTTAAATTTCATGAGCCAATTTTCAGACCATTGCTGTAGTTTATCTAAGTCTTCTTGAGTATCTAATTGGTTTAAGTGATCATTTGCCATTCCGTAGAGTTTTGTAACATCAGCAAATTTGGAGACAATAGATTTTAGTCCGTGGTCTATATCATTTATATATACTATAAATAGAAGTGGTCCAAGAACAGAACCCTGAGGAACTCCACTCGTAACATTTTTCCATCTAGAAGTTTTGCCATTTAGAACGACCATCTGTTTTCGATTGTTTAACCAATTAATTACTAGTCCAACTTAATAGGCTATCATTTATTCCGTTTGAAGCCAATTTAACAAGTATTTCGTGGGGGACGGTATCAAAGGCGTTTGCAAAGTCTAGATATATTAAATATATATTGTTTCCTTTGTCATAATTCGTGATGACTGTGTTGTAGAATTCGAGTTAGTCACGCAAGGACGTTTCCGTCTGAATCCATGCTGACTATCAGCAAACGGTTACTTTCGTTCGATAGCATCTCTGATGTTAGTTTCCATCATTTTTCCTCCGATTGAAGTCAAACTTATACGCTTAAAGTTATTTGGTTTCTTTTTGTCACCTTTTTGAATATGGGGGTAACGTTAGCTAGTTTCCATTATCTTGGGATATCTCTAGATATGATGGATTTCTTAAAAATAATTTATGGTGGAACATAAATATAATTTTTCATTTCCTTTAAGATTCTTGGATACTAACAGTTAGGCCCTGGTATTTTATTAACTTTGAGTTTTTATATACACCTTTAAATTTTTCTTTTGTTATATTTACCGTAATAAGTTCTTAAATGGACGCTTTCCGAATAAGCTCTTTATACAAGAACTAACATTGGGTACACATACCAAAAGGTCATTAATCCCTAAAAGTGGGGTGAACGAGTCAAAGCACCCATCTTTCTTCTACCCCACAACTTGTCATTATTTCTACCCCTTGGGTCATCCAATACTTATAAAAACTTATTCTTCCACTCCCAAGCAATAGGAAATGAGAGACCCCTGATAGAGAAAACGCCTGTCAACTGCGGCAACCCACTGGGTTTTTGTTGGGTTGCCTTGCTTCCTGGCCACGGTAATAGAACTATAAACAACATTCTCATGAGTTGAACACGGTGTTCATTGAGCTACCGCGCGGTTCACACAATGCTTAGCAGAAAAATTATTGCTGGAACAACTTAGCATTTTCTTTTGAGTGTTTCTAAACATTCCAATATTATCTCCCAACGGTCCACCACCTATTTTTTTTTTTTCTATTCTAAATAAAGTTATTAGTTACACTAACATTTCTGCAATTAACATCTTACAAAAATTTAGTTATAAGTTCGAATCCCGCACCACTCTCCGATTCCCAGCAATGACTTAATTGCTTAAACAGTCCAAATCCATATGGTATGAGTGATTGTTTCAGCCATAACCACGTGCCTACTGGCCTAAACCCATTACCTCCCTTCTTGGTAAAGTTTCCCCAGAGGTCCACCATCCTTGCTTCAATCAAGAATGTCAGATTCCGTTTCTTCTTCTTCTTTGTTATTCATGTGAATTTGATTCCACAATATAAGCTCACAAGACAAAAGCTCACACCCTTAATGGAAAAAACCACAAAGCTCATAAGTCAAGCTCACAGTTAGTTTCATTTGGACATTTCCCATTTGGACGCTCCACTTTTTCGGCGGTACCAAAAGTACGCTTTCAAAAAAATAAATTAACACATAAGTAAATAATAAAAAACTGCTAAAATTAAAATCATTATCATATAAGGATTTACTATCATTACAACTTTGCATTTTTACTGTTACCATGATGAGTGAACATAACTTAAAATGTCTCATTCTCATAGTCATATACTATGAATGGGCGCAAGGCGTCTGCAGGAATTTTGTACGGGTAGGGATGCAACATTAAAAATATTATGCATATATGATTAATGGTATAGTAACTCTCTGTGTGTGTGTGTTGGTTGTCAGGCCGGACGGCCCTTCACCGCTTTCACTATGCCTCTCCAGATGGTTCTATCCTCTATTAATTCTTTCCAGTCCTCTCTTGGTGCCACCCTCTCCACGTCCTTCTTTACTCCATCTATCCATCTGTACTTGGGTCTCCCTACTGGTCGTCTGCCCTCTACTCCTCCTATCACCTTCTTTGGTAGTCTGTCCGCCTCCATTCGTACGCACTGTCCAGCCCACCTTGCTCTTATTCCCCGTATTTCATCCTGAGTGTACGGTTGCCGAGTCTGATCTCAATTGAATTCCTTGATTAATGGTATAGGGATAAATCAATATACTCATTTCAGATTGGCCGCGTAGACATATACGTACATTACCTCCATGAGTTACATTTTGACTTTTATCAATCATACACTGATATAACTTAAAAATAATGATACTGTGGGCCTTTGCATCAGATTGGAGTAAACATTTCCAATATTCAATTGTTTATTTGTGAAGACATCCTGACAGATTGTAAGAAGAGTAGAGGGAAACACATAAGTAAAACAAAGGGTTTATTCTTTGACCAGTTTCACACAGTGGTGCTTCCTCAGAAAGAATGTTTATTTGTATCATATGATGTATGATATAAAATAATCTAATAA
Source organism: Oratosquilla oratoria (assembly GCF_046742065.1). Classification (NCBI taxonomy): domain Eukaryota; kingdom Metazoa; phylum Arthropoda; class Malacostraca; order Stomatopoda; family Squillidae; genus Oratosquilla; species Oratosquilla oratoria. Next base: position 28,779,288 of record NC_134819.1, read on the forward strand.
AACAAATATAAAAGTGTAAGTTTTTGTCTTTTTCCATTACGGGTGTACGATAAAAAAAGAATAATAAAAAGTGTAAAAAAGTGTTAGCTTTTGTTGTTGTTGTTTTCCCATTAAAGGGCGAATTTTTGTTTTGTGAACTTTTGGCTTGAGCTTATGTCTATGCACCAAATACTGATTTTTACCGTTAGTCACTTTTACATGTTTTTCGGAGGGACACTCACGCGAATTAATTTCGTTACAAATGTCACTAAAAGCACATGAATAGATTTTTAAAAATATATATTCAATTCTGACATCCTTGGGTAAAAAATTCCCTACAAACCTACCGTATCACCACATAACGTACGGTTAGGTTAGGTTAGACTAACTCCCAACCCCTCTCTCAACCACCAAAACAAGCCGGTAGGATTAACTTCTACAGGTATCCAAAGATAACTTCAATATACGTCAAATTTAATTTATGTGACAAATTCGTGTCTTGTGTCAATCTTACTCGTAAATCAGAGACGACATTTTTGGTCACATTATAGTGAATGACGCTATTTGTGGAACCTTGTGCTATATCACAAACTACTTAATATTCTGGGAGGCAATAGTTCTTTTTTGTAAGACAGGGCTTTCCTTGTATTTTGGGAATTCTAGACCCAAACCCTGCAGCACAAGAATAAATTAGCCTTACAAACGTACTCACTCATTTTTTTATTTGTATCTATGGTCGTTCCTTGCTTAGCATGCGAGAATGTAAACACTGAATAAGCCTTTGACTCCATTTTGTCTATGAAACTGGCAGTGCCCATATACGATCGGAACAAACATAAAATCTGGCAACATACGAGCAATTATGAGGTAAGAAAAATAACCTCTGACAATCAACGAATACATGTACACGTTTAACGAATGCCTGGTATATTGCTTATTCATTACCTTTGTGACTCAGCTGTTCTTGCAAATTTGAAGACACTTTTGGATCTCATATACTGTATATCTAAGGAATCTCAAACATTCTCGACAGTTTTTACATAGCAATCTCCTAAACACAAGTTCACAGTGTTTACTTCTTGCCCAACAAATCTGAAGTTACAATCTTACATAGAAAACTCAGATGCGTGATTTATGAAGGGGAGACTTTTTTTAATTTACACTCCGTAGGAAAAAAAATATATACTTTTTTTTTTTACAAATGTGTACAGAAAAGAGAATTATGGAGAAGATGTACTTCTTCCACGAAATTTTCTTATATTGCTTGATAAGAAAAAATAAATGGATTGTAACGATTGGGCGATGCTGGATGACCTCCGATGTGCGGATATATAAAAGAGGGTTATTGCCAATTTTGCATGGGCGATAAACTAAAGGGTGATTGATGGTGGTGGCTCGGGAGAAACGAGCAGGGAACTTGGACGGCGGCGCCGACTCCTGCGATTAAAATCACCAAAAGTTGAGAAAATGGTAGGAAAGGTAGTAGTTGAGAAAAGTTGGAAAACGGAAAAATCTTTAGTGGGAGGTAAACTGAAATGAGATGTAGTATAAGAGAGAGAAAGGAAGCGAAATTTAGTCGAAGAAAAAGTACGTGTAGATATTTGTGCGTGGGGGCGTAGTTATGTTCGTGAGAGGTGTGTATATCTTAGAGAAGTGAGTAGAGTTTACTTTCCGCGTGTGGTGTTAATGATTAACCCCAGGTGAGGCAGAGTACGTTCCTGATTAAACCCAGGTGAGGCAGAGCATGTTCCTGATTAACCCCAGGTGAGGCAATAGGCTTTTAGCCTCTAACAAGGCAATGGGCGATATCCGAGGCGTAGTCAAGAGAGTGGATCCGATGGCATTGCGGGGGGGGGGGTTGATTTGTGTATCTCTTTTCTTCTAAGCACAACTCTGAAAGCAGACAATTACGTGATTCAGGAAACGTGTGTACCTGTCAGAAGTGTAAACCCGCTCACCAACATCAGCGAAGAGACCAGGCGTGTGCCATACCGGTCGACAGGAAAAGAGACTAAAGGTCATGATAAAATATTCCCCACGACCGGCCGGCGAAGAATTATAGGCGTTGGTTGAGAGAGCTCGAGTGAAGGGCGACGACCTACCTCTGCTGAGCCAGCGAGTGTGTGTATCTCTTTTCTTCCAAGCACAATTCTGAAAGCAGAGAATTACGTGACTCGGGAAACGTGTGTATTTGTCTGAGGTGTAAGCCCGCTTGCCAGCGTCAATGAAGAGGTCAGTGTTTGTCCCAGACCGGTCAGCAGCAAATGACAAAAATTTCCGCCGCGACCGGCCGGCGAAAATTGATGGGAGCTGTTGAGAAAACTGGAACGAAGAGCGACGTCTGACCTCTGTGGAGTCGGTGTTGGTTATGGACTACCTAGGACAGACCACCCGCTCGAACGGGATCAGTTTGTGTGGGAGGGGAAGAATGCCTGTAAGAAAATGAAAAGTTAGTAGTGTAAAAAAGAGGGCTATTGCAAATAAGCGCTTTTTGCATGAGCGATTAGCTGAGGGGCGGTTAATGGTGGTGGCTCAGGAGAAACGGGCAGGGAACTTGGACGGCGGTGCCGACGCCTGCGATTAAAATCACCAAAAGTTGAGAAAATTGTAGGAGGCGTAGTAAAAAAGGTTGAAAAACGGGTAAAATAGTAGGTGGTAAACTGAAATGAGAAGATGTAGTATAAGAGTTAGAAAGGAAGCAAGTTTTAGTCGAAGAAAAAGTACGTGTAGATCCCTTCAGTACAGTGACACCGGGAGTAAATCAAAGGATATACGTTAACAAAAAATTGTCCAGTATCGCCAGACTTTACAAAACGACCACATGTTGAAGGACTTTTCTACAAAAGGAAATCGGCAACAAAGATGTAGTGCCCTGAGACGGTATGATTATGAGGCACACCTGAAAAATACCTTATATTTCTCGAATTGCGAAGATTGAAAGGCGACTTAATCGAGGTCTTTGAGATGGTGCACAGAAAGGACATCATTCAAGGTTTATTCAAATTCAGTGCTTTGACACGGGGAAAACATAACGCAAGAGACCAGTTCAAGATAGTCAAGCGGAGATCAACACTGGAGCTAAGGCGACGAGTACAAGGAGCGTCGTAGATCAGTATGACGACATAGAAAGCGGCTAACTACAAACCAGAGACGGCTCCTTGTCCCCGTATTGACATCCATCGACGACATCTATAGCTACTTGCAGGAGTTGCCCTGTGGATCAAGGTAATCTAGGACGTGACGCCCGGGCATCTCCAAGATTTGGAACAATGCATTACATGTATGTCCATAAGATATAATATGAATGGAACGTGATAGATGTATTTGATCATGGAAAAACTAAAATACTAGTTTTTATTTAAAGCTAAGTTTAAATCCCAAACTTTGGCTTGGGTTAAAAAAAATATGCACTTATTACCGTCGGCAACACTGATCCAGCATAACCACCAGGCTTCGGTGCTGGCGAAAAAATAGGTTTGTGGTGATTCTCCCCCCCCCCACACACACACACACGAAACCGTCACAGCGATACTGCAGCTCTAGCCAAAAATAACCAAACCTTCTTCTTGCCCAGCCGAACAGGTCAAGAAACGGGAAAAATATGTTATGCTGATGCAACAAGAAGACTGCGCTGCCCGAGACTGCATGTATAGCTATAATCATCGTACCGTGAAAATAGTATATATTATTTCAGAATTATCACACAGTGAAAACATTAGTCTTAAAAATTAATAAGAAATAAATGAAAAAAAGACAAAATCGCACAGCGTGCTAGACAATAATTACATATCAGCTCTGGCCACGTTAAGTACCGTACATGAGTTAACGGAAGGCTTCGGTTATGTATGATATGTATATGTATGAATTTCTGACAGACGAAATATCATACATAACCGAAGCCTTCCTTAAACTCTTGTACCCCTCAGGTCTTCTACACAAATTAAAAAAACAAAGCATGATATCAAGAACAAGTAGTCAAATAACAAAACGACCAAAGAGGATTACCTGGTAGTACCATACTCAAAAGGAGCAGAAGTAATTACTTTCTATCCACAAAGGGTATACACATAGCACATGCAGCAGGATTAAGAATCAGAGACATAGTGAGTAAGAATGAGAACAAGAATATCATAAACCAGAACAGCATTGTATACAAAATTCCATCCAGAACAGCATTGTATACAAAATTCCATGTGGAGGATGTCCGGCCACATACTACGGAGAATCATCGCGTGGCATCGAAAGAAGAGTGTACGAACACAAGAGTGATCTACGTCACCACAGAACTTCCAACTCTTTGGTGGTACACGTATATACACACGGACATCTCCCCAACTGGAATAACGTCGAGGTTCTCCACAAGGGACTGGAAAAGAAATTAAGAAAAACCATAGAAGCCGCACACATCACAACAAACCAAGTCACCAATCACCGGGAAGGACACGATAGCCTAGCGCGACCTGCAGCTAGTTTGACCTTAGCTGCGCTAGCTCGCAAGAGATCGTGAACCACTAGCCAATCAGCGGGCTCCATTCCCAGACGGCCGGCAAGATGAACCAGTATTGGGGTATATATTGTCCACAAATTCTGATAGTCTGTGGTCTCTCTGAGGAAGACATTCGTCGAAACGTTAGAGAATATTCACTCCTGCATTATCCTGCGTCCCCTTGCCACCTCCCACTCATATACATGTATATATATATATAGATAAATAAATATCTATAAATATAAATATCTATCTATATATATATATATATATATATAGTTAGGAAGTAGTTCTTACTACTCCCATCCTCACCTCTTCTCTGGCCGTCCCGCGACCTTGTCCCATGGGACAAGCTCGCACCACCCAGCCGCGTGACTCGACCCAAAGCGCCTTTGAGGCCCACGAGTGTAACAAAGTCTCCTTGAGGAGCACACGTGCAGTACCAGCATCAATCAGCGATGACTAACCTGCACCTCGGCCAGTCACGTGATGATGAACACCACTGGATTCATTTAGGAACGCATAACCTCGTGTCTTCGCAAGAGCATTTTGCCCCCGACTTCCCACTCATCATACTTGACCGCATACAAAAAAGGAACACGGGTCATGACCTGCCCGTGTATATAAAGAATGGACAAACGCCGAAGATTCAGATCGCCTAGGAGCACCACACGTGAGCCTGGCTCGCTGCTCCTGCTTTCTCACCTCCTCAGCTACCTCCCCCGCAAACAAACCAAGTTGGGACACAGGTTAAAACTCACAGTCGTCACCTCCCTCGCTGTCTCGTCCCCTACCCCCTTTTTCACCCCCTAGCGCGAACCCTATCATACTCGTAACATTGGCGCCCAACATTCATTGCTAAATAAAACCAACTCTCTCTCCATCAGAGTTTGTTTCAATCAGCCTAATATATATATATATATATATATATATATATATATATATATATATATATATATATATACATGTATATATACATGTATATACATATATATATATATGTATATATATATGTATATATATATATATATATATATATATATATATATATATACACTCATCCCTCGTTTTAATTAACGGACAAAAAACGGGGAACATTGACTCGATAATGCCGATGGTCCGCAGTTACCGACACTACAACTACATTACGAATAAAAGAGGAATAATACAGTATTGTATATATAATTAAGCGCATCATCCAATATGGCAGTGTAATATCTGTACACTGTAAATATACACTTTAATGCAGTAAAAAAAATTATGTTCAGTGCTGGCACAACTCCGTCCACAGCATGTAGGACTACTACTATCATGAATTATACAGGGGTGACCAACCCTGCCACGGGAAAATGTAACAGCTTTGAAAATCAAATGTGTCTTATATACCAGAATATTATTTTAGTACTCCCCAAAGTCAATAATAGCTAAATATATTATAACTTTCTTTCTTTTTTATCCATTGCAATTTGAAATTACCGATCATCTAAAAACGTCGTCTGCTTCAGCTATTCTCGTAAAACCTACCCGTGACGCCATCTACTCCACCCACCCTAATCCTACCCTCCCACTCTACCCCTCCTCCCTTCCCAGCCTACTCCATCTCCCCTTCCCACCATTGCTGTAGTTTATCTAAATCTCCTTGAATATCTAATTGGTTTAAGTGATAATTTGCCATTCCGCACAGTTTTGTATCATCAGTAATTTGAAGACATTATATTCACTTTGCAATTTGTTTCTATGGGGGTGTCACTCACAAATTTGTTTTCCACTTTTTCGTTTAACGAAACTTATTACATACATACATACATATACCAAGGCTTTTTCCCCCTTACAAGGGAGGTAGCCAAAAAGGAAAAGGCATAAAATCATTCCCACCCGTTCCATCCCCGAAAACACTCCACACCCCTCCATCCTCCCTCCCATCTTAGCACCTCCTAGATGACGGGTCATCCCTGCACCCTGTCCACTGCCCTGGGTCAGAAGCAGTGTCGCAAGACACAGCACATCCACAGCAAGGCCGCTTCATTAAATCGGCGACCCCCCCTCTCCGTCCCCCCATATAAAGGAGAGAACGGGGAGAAATCCCTTCGGGCTGCGTCAAAATTTTGCTCACACACACTACCTCACCCCTCATCCCCCCGTCCATTCCACCTCATGCATCACAACATCTTCCATATACAACCATTCTCCATTCACCCCTGTCTTCTGTCCTCTCCCGTCCTTCCTCAACAGACATTCCCCTCTTCCCCAAAGCCCCCTTCACCCTATCCATCCATCTCATCCTAGGACGTCCCTTCATGTTCATTCCCTCCACATCTGCCTTCCATACCTCCTTTACTAGTCTTTCTTCACTCATTCTTTCCATGTGTCCAAACCATCCTAATACTCTTTCATCAACCCTATCTCCCAGCTCCTTTTCCACCCCTGTTCTCCTCCTCACCTCCTCATTTCTCACTCTATCCAGCCTAGTAACCCCCATCATACTTCTCAGACACTTCATCTCAAACACATTCAAGCTCCTTCTCTCTTCCTCTCTTATGTTCCATGTTTCTGTTCCATACAGTGTTGTTGGCACAATCACTCCTTCATACAGTCTCCTCTTAGCATCCATTCCCAAATTTCTGTTCCTCATTACACTTTTTAATCTACCAAGGCATTTACTCGCTTCTCTCAATCTACATTCTACCTCCACCTTTACTCCACCTTTTCCTGCCACATTTGCACCCAAGTATCTAAAACTATCCACTTCCTCCAGTTGCTCTCCCTTAATGCTCACTTTCACCCCTTGTATATCTCATCACCTTACTTTTACCCACATTTATCTTCAGCTTTCTTCTATCACACACTCTCCCAAACTCTGTCACCAACTTCCCCAATCCCTCCTCCGATCCTGCCACAAGCGCAGTGTCGTCCGCAAACAACAGCTGGCTCACCTCCCACTTTTCTCCATTTTCTTTAACCATCTCCAATCCCTGACCCACTACCCTTGTATTTACCTCTCGCACTACCCCATCCATGTAGAAGTTGAACAGCCAGGGTGACATAACGCATCCTTGACGAAGTCCCACCTTTACCTCAAACCACTCACTCTCTCCATTTCTAATCCTGACACAAGCTCTACTACTCTCATAAAAACTCTTGACAGCTCCGAGAAGCTTTCCTCCTATCCCGTATATCCGCATAACCTCCCACAGTGCCTTTCTGTCTACCCTGTCGTAAGCCTTTTCCAGATCCATAAAGGCCCAAAAAACATCCTTCCCCTTTCCTATAGCTTTCTCACATATCTGTCTTACCACAAAAATCTGATCTACACAACCTCTACCTGTCCTAAATCCACACTGTTCCTCACCAATTACTCCCTCTGTTCCTCTCCTAATCCTCTCAATCAAGATCCTCCCATAAGCCTTCCCAACTACACTTGATAAGCTAATCCCTCTGAAACTACTACATTCACACTTGTCCCCCTTTCCCTTGAAATAAAAACAACCGAGGTACTGATAAATCAATTTACAAGTTAAATCTGTAGGTCACAGATTTTTCGTCCGATTGTGTGAGAAAACATTTCTATCATTTTAATTGAGGCACTGTAATTATGACGGAATGTAGTAAAACTATCTTTTTTCAAAGTGATAGAATTCTTAGTAGATAGTAATTCATATCCTTACAACATAACAGTAAGGATACTGACATTATGGATGTGGCCATCTATTGAGACACAGTGTTGATGTAAACAAATGTGTACTGTCATAACATTTCGACTGTCAGAAGTTGATAGGAGCTGGAAGAGTTGGTAATTTTTCTAGTAGGCTTAGAGGAGATTAAGCGCCTATCCTTTCAAATACCCTCACAGGATACTATTTATATAGTACAATGCATGCATAGTTGCAACTTGCAAACCAATCATGAGCATGGTTATTACTCCAGAAACATCTGCAATGCAGCGCCGTACAGCAGGAATCGATCTCTGGTCAACAAATCAAAGATACAGGAGATGTGTTTATAACATACAACCCATATATTCTTCTTGATATGTAAGTTGTGATGACCTGTCCCCATTTTAAAAGCTGTAATATTGCTATCAGGTTAAATCAAAGAGAATCCCTTAGTTTTGAATTTCCACCAGCTCTGCTTGTACTAAATTAACATGGCTTGAATGTTATTTTGTAAAGGTGGTCTTTAGGGTGACTTTGCCATCTTTGTCTCATAACGATAAAATTATTTAATTTACGGTCAATTTATAGTTTAACCCAACCATAGAATTTGATATGTGGCTTATGTGTTTCTGGTGAGAAATGTTGTCATATGAACGATGGTGTACATCATTTCCATCACAAGCGTACTTTTGAAGTAATTAAGTATTGAATTTATGCACTTATGCCTACATCTCCTGAACGATCTGGGGGGACATGTGGGAAACTGGGGTTTTTGGGTGGGGGAGACTAATAAATGGAGTAATGCACGTTGCCAAGCAGGTGTAAAATGAAGAAGAAGACTAAAGAAAACTATAAAAAAATATATATATCCCATATCAGCGGGTACCACGCGCGGAGCCATGTTTGTCTACTAACGATTGTAAGTATTTGTGAGTAGAAGCACTAGATTGAGGGGAGCCGACCACGTAAGACTTGGTAACCGTATAGTAAAGTAACCTAACCTAACGGAGGTAACATTAGTTTACAGCTAGGAAGTCTTGCACGGCTGGAGTGGAATTCGCTAAGTGTAACATATTTAGCGAGACATTTTTCGAATTGTTGGTAAACACAAAGATGGCTACTGCTGGACTCTGGACCTAAGATGTGATTTTTTTTTTTTTTTTTTTTAAGTGTTTTTTGTTCATTTTATACCTGTTTTGCAATGCACATTACTCCATTTATTAGTCTCCCCCACCCAAAAACCCCGATTTCCCACACGTCCCCCCAGATCGTTCGGGAGATGTAGGCATAAGTGCGTAATTCAATACTTAGTTACTTCAAAAGTACACATCTGCGATGGAAATGATGTACACCATCGTTCATATCACAACATTTCTCACCAGAAACACATAAGCCACATATCAAATTCTATGGTTGGGTAAAACTATAAATTGTCCTAATTTTCTATTGTAAAATTGGTGTTATCTTACTATTACACCCCATATCCCTGACCTTTATTTTGTGCTCTTTATTTAGGTCTGCATAATCAAAGACATTTCCTATATGTTAATTGTCAAATTTGAGCTGTATTAGAGATAATGTATGAGGTGTGAAGACAGAATGAGTGGTAGGGTGGTGAGTTTAAACGCCAAGAATCCGTTGAAGTTTTATTTCTGATGTTTCGTCCAACTAGGACTTCTTCAGAGTATACACAAATATATAAGTTGTTATTGTCTTATTTGTGTATACTCTAAAGAAGTCCTAGTTGGACGAAACGTCAGAAATAAAACTTCAACAGATTCTTGGCATTTAAACTCACCACCCTACCACTCCTATTAATGTATATTTCTTGAATACTTGAATTGAGCGGCTTTGTGTTAGATGTGCACTTTCCATTCATCATTATGGAAATATTACCTTGAATTACTTAAATAACAGAATGGCTTCATGTGATATGTTTTCTACTATTATTGCAGGTTAGGTTTGGTATGTTAGTTTTTCTGTTTGGTAAATTTTTAAAGAAGTGCACACCTAATTGATATAGCAATAGAAAATTAAATATAAATTTTATTAATTATAATACATCAACTTGATATATATTTTTCTTGGTGGAAATCAAGAACAGATAAGTTGCTTAAAGCAATACAATACTGAACAGAGTGATGATGAGTGCTTAAGACACCATCTTTGTTATGATAGATGCGGAAGTCAAAGAAATGTAAGTATAATAATTTGATCTAAATAGACCTAATCTAACCTCTAGCAATGCGGTACCTGTAATGCTAGAGGTCATCAGGGTCGTCATCATCGTCAAGGATGTTGATAGGTAGGACTGGATAGATAACAGCTCCATTCAGTAGTGTATTTGCTTTTAGCAAGGTTTTTTTGTTATTGATTTTCTCCAGGAAAAACAGATATTATGTTGGCATTTACAAAATTACTATTTCAATTTTTACTTATCATTTAGGTGTGCACTTCAAAAAATAAATGTTTTTTCATAATGGGTTGGGAGTTGAATAAAAAAAAAAAATCTGATGGTTCTGAAGGCCATTTGTTTTCCAATATATCATAAACCACAGAACAAAAGCCTCCAAAGGAATACAGGTGCAATAGTAACAATCTTCTTTATAATCTTTTTGTCAAATCTTTACTTTCCTGCAGTGAAGCATGCAACTAACATAGATTACTACATAGCCACATATTAGCGAAAGTACAGGTTTAGGGCTTGTAGACTATATTCTTGGCAAATTCTTTCTGATATTTTGGTATGTGTGATCTGCTTGCCCTCCATTCCAGCATCTTGAGAATGCCTCCACTTGTTCTATGTATCGAATGCTTTATCAACAATGCCCTCAGTAGTAGAGCTATTGTTTGTGGCAGTTTTCTTTTCAAAGTAACTTTATTAGAAGAAATAGCTTTCTTAAAAGAAAAAAGAAAATACAAACTTACACATGGGAAAAAAATACAAAGGAACCTCTATATTTCAATTTAGTTACTTTTCCCCTGTTAGGTTTTCTCTCTCCAGCTTCTCAATTATTTATGAGAAATTTACAATGGAGGAACAACTCTGCCTAGTGACAAGTACATTCAGCCCACTCCCAAATAGGAGACAATAAATACAGGAATTCCAGATAGATATTTCATGGCCTGTGACCATCACATGTATAATAATAATTATATACAGTAAAAAAAAAAGTATAAATATATACCCACCCCCCAAAAAAAATTAATAGCAGCTATCTTTACTAAGGAATGATTATGTAAGTAAAAGGAAGAGTAGGGGGGGACATTATTACTTGAAAGAGGAGTCATTTTCCATTAAAATTTCAGGTGTCAACATTTTTAAAATTGGTAATAAATTTACCAGAATCCTCATTACTAACACTGGCAGCCCCTCCATACCTTACTTTATTATGGACTCCAATTCCCCTTTCGAAATTCTTAAATCAGCCTGTGTGCCTTAAAATCATCTCTCGAGACTTGCAAGAATTTTCACTCCTTTCACCACATTAGCTCCTTTCATTATATCTTTATTCATATGGATGTTACATATGGTGGATTTTGCTATGCTATATGGAGTGGCCAGGTCCAAAATACATTATATAGTTTCTCATATTGAAATAATTTTTCTCAGCTCTGTTATTGTTTTCACAACTACTTTTTTTTTTTTTTTTTTTTTTTTTCCTTCAATTTTGTTCACTGGTCATGATCACAATTTCGCCAAATTATTTAAAGACACCATTGAATAATGAATTGTTAAACTTTTCCTTGGGGTTAAGTGCAGGATATTTACTGATTATGAGATAACAAGCTAACAAAATGATGTCATGTTGTTTTCATTGGCTGGCTGTTTGGTTCAGTTACTGGAATTTTTTTCTCATGTAGGTGTAATCTATTATCCAGAAAATGTTACCAGATACAGGATTACTTATATAATGAGATGATTGAATATAGAGGTTCCACTTTAATACCTAATGCTCTAATCTAATCTGATCCAGTCTATCGTAACCTCACTCGAGTCAGTGAGTGTAATGTTATTTAGCTTTATATAACAGTAATACCCTAAAATAACTATCATGTGTTGGCTGATTGATGGTTTTAGCAAAATATTACTTGTTTATCTATATACAAAGGGTGTCTTTCCCCTCATGAAGGTGGTAGTTAGTCAACGCATGCACTCACCCTCACCCATTGCACTCTTATCCATTTCTATACCTCTCCTCTTAGCTCCTATATAAGTACTTTTCAATAAATCTCATATTTCAGTACAGTATATAGACAAGCTACACATAGGCATGACTAAACATTATATAGATTTTGGTAATTTGACCCACTTCTGCTCCTGATTAAATTAACAAGTATCAGTCAATTAATCTGTTGCACCAGATCACTCTCATAGGAGAGATCTGGTGACTTATGAGTCATGGATCTTGTAGGAGACCCATGACTTGTAAGTCACTAAAGGTAGAAATATTGTGTTGTCTGGGTATAGCTGGATTGGGTCAGTGACATTGTCTTCTGTGTGATGGTTGCATCTGGGGGAAATTGTTTCTGTGAGTAGTCCTATTCCATACTGGTATTGTCTAAGGCTGTAAGTTGCATTTTTTTTCTCTCTTTTTTTTTTACACATCTGTGGGAATTTGATTCAGTGCAGCCATGTTAGTGTGGTTCTTGCTTGTCATGGGAGGGATTTCTCACATGGGCTTTCTGGGGTAGTCAAGTGGTATACAGAGTTTTGGTCTTGGTCTTGGAGTGATCTGTGTGTGCATGTGTGTATTGAAGAACTAAAAGAAAAACAACAGCAACATCCTACTCAAACATCTACATCAACCTATCACATATACCTTACACCCAAAACCTCCCAAATATAAAACAGCAAAAAATTAAAAGGGGAAGAAAAAGCTATCAGAACAGAAAAAATAACACTTATGATTCAGCAATTTAATCCTCATAATTAATGGAAAGACTACAGTAAAATTAAAAAAAAACATAGTATTTTTTATTATCTGATCATAGAATGTTGGATAAGGGAGAGGCTGTATGTTACAGGGTTAAAAGGAAAGGGGACATGAAAGTTCATTATCAGACAGACTCCTGGGTATTTCCTCATCATGTTAGCATTTTTTTTTATTAGAGGTGGGGGTTGCCAATTAAGATAAGCAGCTTTGCTGTGGATGTGCTATCTAGCTGCAGTGTTTCTGACCCAGGCAGTGGGTGGGATACAGGGATGACCAATCATCCATGAAGACATAAAATGAGAGGGAGGAAAGTGTGATGGATGGGAGTGGAATGGGTGGGGATAAAATGGATGGTGGGTAGGTACTTGTATATGCCTTTTGACTCTGGCTACCTTCCTGGTAGTGGGGAAAAATCCTTTGGTATATAGATAGATTCTTATTAGATTTTGAACTTGGATTTTCATCTTAGTAATAATATATGACTTTTGTAATAGAAATAAGAATCTGGAATATTGAAATATTAGAAGTCAATATGTACATATTTTTTTTAAGTCATCCCTTAACCTACTATCCAGCATCCATACTAAAAGCATATTTATATTATGATATTATTATTTATTGTATTATACTCTTCAGATGTGAAGAAAAACAAAATGGCAACTATGTTACTGAGCTGTGAACGGGCAAGAATGCCATTCCCAACCTTTTTCAAGTCATTATTAATGCAACAGACAATGGTTGTTGCTGCACTTGTGTTCCTATTCAGTGGGATTTTAAATGTGGGGCCTCCCGCAGCAGCATCTGGAAGACAGGAACCGTGGATTCACTTAGGTGATAGCAGGTAAGCTGAATACAGTTATTTATATTTCAAGACTGAAGGCAGTAATGTGCACAGACATTGCAAGGGGCAAGTGCTTTGGGCTGGAAATTGGGCACTTCACTCTTTTATATTATTTGTTTTTGGTAACTATCCGGTAGGATGCAACACCATTTTCCACATTATAATTTCTAAATGGTAAGAAAATGGAAAAAGCCTGTGAGAAATCATTTTTCATTCATTTTTATATATTTTTGTGAAGGGCACTTTTGGGGCACAGGGCAAAGGGGCAGGTGCTTGGGCACCCCCAGCACCCCCCTTCTGCACAGGCCATATGTCTTGTTTGTGTTCATATTGTCACAATTTGTCTTGAATCTACTTACACTGTTTATACATGCTACATCTACATCTGTGACAGCTGCCCACAGTCGGCACCTTTGTGCCATTCCTGCCTCACCATTATTCTCTTAATATGGGATTCTTGCTTTTGATATTTTTATATGGCAAAAAGGAGGCAGAAATAGGTACCATCTCCAAATCCCCTCCAATCAACCTTACATTTATTTCTTGTACTACCTCATCCATGTCTACATTGAACAACCATGGTGACATTATACAACCCTGGCCCATCCCCACCTTCACCTCAAACCACTTACTCTCTCCATTTCCTACCCTAACACAAACCATACTACTTACATAAAAATCTGACTGCCCTCAACAGCCTTTGCCCTATCCTATAGTCTGTAACACATCCCAGTGTCTTTCTGTCAACCCTTTCATATACCTTCTCCAGATCTATGAAAGCTCAAAAGACATCCTTACCTTTTGTGAAAAACTTATCACTTCTTACTATGGAAATTTGATCCACACATCCTCTTCCCTTCCTAAACCCACACTGTTCTTCCCCAATTACTCCCTCAGTTCCCCTCATAATCCTCTCATATTCCTTACTAACTACACTTAAAGCTACTACATTCATATCTGGTCCTTTTTCCTTTGTAAAATGGAACTATACAAGCACTTTTCCAGTCATCTGGCATATTCCCCTCTCTTAGGCACATATTAAACAACCTTACTAGTCAATCCACTATGATATTACCTTTTTTCCAGTTTGGTGTGGCATACAGAGAAGGAAACACAGCCTCCAAAAATAGTCATGGTAGTGATTGATGCTCTACGAGCTGATCACCTAGCGACAGCAACAACACCACGAATGCCGCATTTGCACAAGATGTTAAGGAATGGAGAAGGAGTGGGGTTTATTGCAAGAACAGCTAATCCTACTGTAACTTTGCCTCGAATAAAGGTAAGTATTCATCATGTTATCACGCAAAGGGTTCCCCAGAGCTAAATGAAATTCTGTTGAAAACAAGAAAAAATATATTTTCATGAGATCCAGTGATTGAAATAGATTAAACCCTAGAATAAGCTAGGGTTGGCAAAAAAGTGGGTAACCCAGTCTTACCAATTTTTTTTTCTTATGTATTTATATGGGGGGACGGAGAGGGGGGGTCGCCGATTTAAAGAAGCGGACTTGCTGTGGATGTGCTGTGTCTTGCGACACTGCTTCTGACCCAGGGCAGTGGACAAGGTGCAGGGATGACCCATCATCTAGGAGGTGCTAAGATGGGAGGGAGGGTGGAGGGGTGTGGAGTGTTTTCAGGAATGGAATGGGTGGGAATGATTTTATGCCTTTTCCTTTTTGGCTACCTCCCTGGTAAGGGGGAAAAAGCCTTGGTATATGTATGTATATATGTATCTATACATACATATATACATATATATATATATATATATACATATATATATATATATATATATATATATATATATATATATATATATATATATTTTTTTTTTTTTTTTTTCTCTCTCTCTCTCTCTCTCTCTCTCTCATTCTCTCTCCTGCCAACACTGGAATAGGCAGAGGGCATATCTGGTGCTGGGTAGAATTATATAGCCAGAGTCATTTTGTCAGTGTTGGTATCATAACCTTTATTATTATTACTATTATTTCTCCTCTTCCTCATCATTCTCCTCCCTCCCACATAGGAGTTCAATGACACCCCATGGATCAGTCATGCAGCATTCTTTGATGGTAGGAGACTAATATCTACTTGAAAAAGAATATTGAACATTTTTAACTTGTATTGTTACTTCTTTCTGTCATATTTCTATAAATTTCTCCTGTATCTCCTTTGTGACTCCATCTCTACAGTATAATAAAGTCCTCAAGGAGAGAAATGTGGTTTATCAATGACAAAATACAGTTCTCCTCGTCCACCTCCTGCTCTTCCTCCTCCTCCTCCTTCTTTTCATCTTCTTCCTCCTCCTCCTCCTTCTTCACCTTCTTTGTCCAGTGTGGGATAATGATTGTGTAAGTATCAAGCATTTAGTATATTAGGGACTTTAGTGACATCCTCATGGACTAAAGTCATGTAGCATTTTTCCTTTATGAATGGAAACTTGTCTCCACACACATAAGAATGTTGATAATTCTTAACTTCAACTCTCTCTCTATTTTACCTCTGTCTTTAAATTTCTCCTTTACCAAGTTTGTGTATGTAACTCTTCCAACACAATATTGTACCAAAGAATGGAAACTAGTTACTAACTATGAAATACAATCCCACTCCTCCTTCTGCTCCTTGTCCTGCTCCTCTTCATCCTCTTCCTCCTTCTCCTCATCCTGGGCCTCTTCCTCTTCTTCTTTCTCCTTCCTCCTCCTCCTCCTCCTCTACATCTCCCATCCCCTGCCTCCTCTCCATCTCTCTTCACCGTCCTCCTCCTCTTCCTCCTCCTTTTTTCTTGTCTTGGTCCTTTTCCTCTTCTTCCTCCTCCTCCTTGCCTCTTCTTACTCCTCTCCTCCATCTTTCTTCCCCCTCCCCCTTCTCCTCCTCTTCCCCCACCACCACCACACTTTCGTTCTCCTCCACCCTGTCCTCCTCCTCCACCACCACACTTTCGTTCTCCTCCACCCTGTCCTCCTCCTCCACCACCCATTCCTTGTCCTTCTCCACCATTTCCTCCTCCTCCACCCTCTCCTCCTCCTCCTCCTCCTTGCCCTGTATAACTTTTAATGTCCATTTAAAAGTAGGTCTATAATGATGATTTATATGACATTCTTCAGTCCCTGGTCACAGGCACCATACCTGGGTTCATGGATGTAGTGCTTAACTTTGGAGCAACTGAACTTACGGAAGATAACATTATCCAAGGTTGGGTAGACAAAGGCCAGCATATATACTTCTATGGAGATGATACGTGGTTGAAGCTATTCCCTACACAGTTCAAAGGCCAGGATGGAGTGACGTCCTTCTTTGTGACTGATTATACAGAGGTTTGCATCTCCACTGAATTAACATTTGTATTATTTTTTCTTTATTTTTTTTGTTATGTATATTTTCATTATGAAAGTGTTAGCACTGAAAAAGATCTAATGCTTGTGCAGTTGTTTGATTCCCATACAGTTTATTTACTCATAGATTAACTTGAGTTTTACATCATTTTCCTTCAGGTTGATGAGAATGTTACTCGCCACATCAGTAAGACATTTGACTTGCCACGCTGGGATGTTGTTATCCTACATTACCTTGGACTTGATCATATTGGGCATTTGGCAGGACCTACAAGTCCACTTATTGGTCCAAAATTAAAAGAAATGGATACAATCATAGACTCCATTCACAAGCATTTGGAAAAGAAAGTTTGTATTGATTGTTTTCTTTATTGACTCTAGAAAGGGGTCTATGACATTGTATGACATTGTATGGTGCAGGGACTTGGAATTTAGGGGGGACAGAAAGGAGAAGCCAAAATGTTTTTGAAATGAAGAGTTTAAAAAATATGGTAAGAGTTATGAGGATTGACAGAGTGAGAAATAAGGAAGTGAGACAGAGAGTTGTCAGATATAATTGATCAAAGAATACTGGAATGTTTGGGTATATGTAAAGAATGAATGAAGAAAGACTAGCAAAAAGAATGTGGAAGGCAGGGGTGGATGGAGTGAACTTGAAGGGAAGCCTGAGAATGGAATGGATGGGTGGATAGGATGAAGGGGACCATGGATACAAAGGGAATGTTCGTTAAGCAAGGAAGGAAGTGGTCAAGAGATGAGAGTGAATGGATAACAAGTTGATGTGGCCTGAAGGGATTTATTCTTGTCTGCACTGTAAGTTCTTGAGTGGATGAGGGGTGAGGGTTGCTATGTAAAACAGTGGTGGGCATAAACCAGCTTCTGCTGTTGGGCCCTGCTGTGGAGGTGCTGTGTCTTGCTGCATTGCCTCTGACCCAGGTAGGGTCAGCAAAGGAGTGATGCATGTCAGATGGGTGGAGGATGGATGTATACCTTGACTAGGCTGCCTCCATATTGTGATGGGAAAGGGCCTTTTTAGTATATATATATATATATATATGTATGTATAAAGGGGGTGGAGTGTGATGGGGATGGAATGGGTGGGAGTGGTTTTTATGCCTTTGCTTTTTGACTACCTCCCTTTTAAGGAGGAAAAAGCCTTTGGTATATGTATGTATGTATGTATTTATTATTTAACTTGAAATACCTTTAAGGGTCCGTCAGGGGCAATTATTCGAAAAAATCTGGTACATGAACGAATTTTAGGAAAACATTTAAAAAGAATCTCTATGATGTTGGCAACACTCCTACAAAGTTATAGAGCTGTATTTCATTTCTATCTTTTTATACAGAATAAAATAGATAAATTATTGGCAACCTCTGGCAACCCCATTGCGTATCAAATATTCTGTATATTGTAATAGCGTTAATTTTTTCTTTAGCTCTTTTGTTTTTTGCTACGGAATTGTGTTTATGGAGGTATTTAGCAACTCCTCCCACAAGCGTAGATCCAGAAATAGCACACATCAGGGCATCAGTACCCATCCAAACGTCAAAGTGAGGTCACATTCTTTTGAAGCTCTCACCGTGCTTCATATTTTTGATTCCTCAATGTAATTTCTTGCGGTAATCATGGCAAGATTGACGAAAAGCCAGCGAGCAAGGAGGAAGAATGCAGTGAAGGCCCTTGCGTGCCAGATGAAGAAACGAGAAGGAAAAAAACAAACAAACGAAGAGGACAGCATCCAACAATGTTGGTTATAAAGAAGGATTTGTTGTTCCTCTTCTTGAAGAACCCTACACCCATATTCATAAGTCTGCCCTCGAAAGAAGAGACAAGAAACAAGAGGAGAAAAAAAGTGAAAAGTAAAAGTGGTAAAGTGACCAAAAGCGGGGACTATGGGGCTGGAGCCTTTTAAAAATGTCGCGCAAAATTTAAATGCCTTCTCATGTACATTTAATGTTTTTGTTCTTTTTGTTGTTATTTCTTCGGTTGTTCTTGATGGATTTTTGTCATTTTTGTTTCATTTGAAAGATAAAATTATGCTCTTTATTTCCTATATTAAAAAATAAAAGAAATTTTATTTTATTTTTTTTTTCTATTTATGAAACCTGAATTTTGCAGCATCTTTGAAATGTTCAGAAAAGAAAATTCACAAAAAATCAGAGGTATAAGTTTGGTCAAATGTACAATATAACAAATATTCCCCAGAATCTAAGCTTGCAATATATACCAAGCTTAATTATGTGGAAGGATTTCCATATGATTAATTACAGCTTCATTAAACTTCATTATAACTTCATTATATCTTCACTACACTTTATATATACATGTGAGGAATACAATACCCAGGGGAATTATAGACAAATGTAAATGGTAATTATACCTAAGTTCATCAAAGAGATTCAAAAAGTTATAGGACATGCTCCCTTATAAAGCAACCTGACGGTCCCTTAAAAGTGACAAACACATCCATGTTGAAATACTTTCATGTTGCATATAGTCTGTGTTTCTATCTACCATAGGCTTCTTCTCCCTTATAAAGGAGGTAGCCAGCCAGGCATACACCCACTATACAACACCCATGTGTTTCCTTTATAAGAATCTCTTAGCTCCTCTTGGACAAAGGGCATCCCTGCCTCCAGCCCACTGCCTGGATCTGAAGCAGTGCAGCAAAACAGCACCTGGTTGTAGTATTTCTGCAGCTTTGTCTGCGTTACAGTGTGTGTATGTAATTGTTATGTTGTGTGCGTAGGAAGAGATTTGTATATCTGAGATGTCATAGTAGTAGTAGGAGGGGAGCATTTGATGGCTGTCAACTCTATCTATCTCTCACTATCTCTCTTCTTCTTCTTTTTCTTCTTCATCCCTCCATCCCTCCCAGTTCATCATGTATTAACATATTTTTGTTTTCTCTTTTGATCAGGGAGATCCATATTTATTGATGATATGTGGAGACCATGGCATGAGTGATGCTGGGGGTCATGGTGGGGCTTCTGCATCAGAAGTTACTACATCATTATTTTTCCTTTCCAATCTTGCCATCAAAAGGTAAACAGGTTGAATTAATGTGTGAGTGCTAACTATTCATTGTGACTGTTCTGTGCTCAGTTCTGTAATTATGATTATTGTTGCTGTCAGTTTCACAGACTGGAAGCCCACAATCCAACAGAGGCTGGCAATGGTCCATGAGTGTTCCCATAGACTTCTCTATGGAATATCGGACTTTTTTTCTGTATTGTAGCACTGTGGGACTATTTCAGTGTCGCCATTTTATAATAGTAGGAGGGAAGCATTTGCCAATTGTCATTTCTTATCAAATGAAAAAGTGAAGGAAGTACAGTCAAACTTGATGGAGAGAGAGATGTTGGGACCTGTCTTTGGACTGAATGTCAGCTCCTCAGGACTTTACCTCAAAGTAGAAATAATGGTGGTATTCTAAAAAAAATTCTTTCCATATATAAATCTTATATAAATCCTTGGAAGGGAAAGATTTATATAAGGAAATATTTTTTTAAGAATATCACTGTAAGATTCTTACTGTGGTATTCTTAAAAAAGTCTTTCTTTATATAAATCTTTCCCTTCCAAGGATATATATAAGGAAGGAATTTTTTTAAGAATACCTCAGTAAGATTGTTGACAAGTTTTGAAAAGGCAGTTGGCAGGAAGATGATATTGATGTCTGTCTCACAATGCACAATGATTGGGTTAAGGTCAATGCAGTGAAGTGCAGCACTTCCACAGCATATCCCAACAGCTCAAGCTGGTTTACCCTCACTGTTTCATAATGAGGAGCCCCCTCTCATCATCCACTCAGAATCATAAGCCTCCTCTTCTACCACCACCTCCCCCTCCTCCTCCTCTTCCTCCTCCTCTTCCTCCTTCTAATACAACATAAACAGCAGTCCACCATTTCTCCCTTAAGAAGTCAAAGGAAGGGCTTGAAGACCATTCCTCATTGGTTTGGAGCTGTGGGTTTCCAGTCAGTAAAACCTAAGGTATCAATTAATTGCACCATGTATATGTATGCATGCAAGCACTTGCTTTTAATGAAGTTATTTTGATTATTTACAGAGCTAAGGAAGTGATAGAAGTACACCAGACAGATGTGGCATCAACATTAGCCCTGTTGACAGGCCAGCCTGTACCCAGAAAAAATATAGGGAATCCAATAGGTCGCATCTTAGATGCTCTTGGTGAAAAGCAACAGTTGTTAGCTCATTACAAGACTACATTGCAGCTGTATGGGCTTGCTATCACATCTGGGTTGGTTGATGCCTCAGGTAATACAGAAAGTTTGCATATAAGTGATGATATGATGATGATATGGTTTAACGTCACAAACTCCCCCCTATCAGAAGGCTAGGACAATGCCCCTTACAGAGGGCTTTGTAACGTGGAATTTAATGAACCATGCCCTTGGTTCGACTTCGCCGGTGGCAGGATTCGAACCGCCATCCCCTCGACCTTCGCCGCAAGTAACGACGCCCTAACCCGCTCAGCCAGCGAGCTTCCTTGAATATAAGTAGGATTTAAAAAATAATAGTATATGTATATAAAAAGATGCATGGCATTAGGCTGAATAAGACTATAAGGGGCAGTCCTAGCCTTTTGATGGGAGGAGTTTGTGATGTTAAACCATATCACTTAACTGAAGTACAGAGACCTCTCACTAACGGACGTTAATTAGCTGTGTTTGAGGTGTTTTTGCTGTGTTTTCGGTGTTTTTGGTGCTGTTGTTTAGTGCATGCGATCACTATGCCACCCAAAAACCACTCCCAAAACACCAAAAACACAGCGAAAATACCGCAAACATAGCTAATTAATGTCCATTAATGAGAGGTAGTACTGTATACAGGAAAGAACTAATGCTTATTAGGTCCAGTCTCCTCTCCAATCTATCATACCTAGCCCCAAATTCATGTACAGTAGAGGGGATTGAATATGCTTATAAAGATACGTAACTACATGAGATTTACCTTTTGCTTCCTCAAACTAGGCGATTCAGTGTCACTCTTCAGAGAAGCAGTGAAATTACACAAAAACATGATCAGAAAGAATGTGTCTATTACTTCACAAAACATTGATGATGTGGAGCGAATCAAGGCTTTATATGTAGAAAGTCAGAAGCAGATATCAAAGTCTTTGCAAGGAAATTTACAGAATTATGATCTTCCAGTTGTCTTGTTTGCAAATTCTCTTATTGTTGGGGTAAGAAATTTAGATTTTTATTATTATGATAAGATATGAATAGCCCATTGTGTGACACCTAATCTGTTATTGATTCCGAGTTTGTTCAGAGATATTTTGGTTGATAAAAACATAGTTCTTGTCTCATATAAAATATGGATCCATGTTTATTGTCTTTGCAGATATGCCTGCTTAACTTGATTAGAAAAACAATTGAAACAGGGAAATGTATGATCTTGGCACCATGTCTACTGTGGGCCGTAGCACTTTGGTCTTCCATCTGTTTACACAAGGCCTCAAGTCAGCTTTGTCCCATTAATGCTATGACTGTAGGAGTTTTCCTGCCAGTACTTGTGTATGTTTTGGTTATGATCTCATCAATCAACTTAACAACACTGAAGAACACTATTCTTACGGTCAGTGGATATTTGATTTATTTCTTTTTAGTAATTTATTTGTATTTATATATTTACATACCAATGTTTCCCTAGATTTAAGTTATGCCCTTGTAAGGGGGAAAGAGCCTTTGGTATATGTATGTAGGTGCTTGAATAGTGTTTCTCTTAGACCACATGTATGTCAGTCATTATGAGCATTGTCAAGATATACATATCAAAAGGACTTTTCCCCCTTCCAAAGAATTATATAAATGATTTCGTCGAGATACATTAGTCGAGAGGATTAGGAAGGAAACATAGGAAGTAATTTGGGAAGAGCACTGTGGATTTAGAAGAGGAAG
Organism: Oratosquilla oratoria; assembly: GCF_046742065.1. Lineage (NCBI taxonomy): Eukaryota > Metazoa > Arthropoda > Malacostraca > Stomatopoda > Squillidae > Oratosquilla > Oratosquilla oratoria. The sequence continues at coordinate 28,802,447 of NC_134819.1, forward strand.
AAGTCTCTTTCACTCTGAGTAATAAACACAGAAAATGTGATCAAGCCAGTTCACAGGATTTAGGGGTCACTCAGAATGCCAATGCCAGCATCCTTGTATACTTATTCGCACCTCATGACACCTATGTAGGCATCATTGTATGGAAGAGATTAAGAGAGTTAGTGAGAGAGTTTGGAAAGGTATGCAATAAGAGAAAGTTAAAGGTAAATGTATATATATATGCATATGTATGTATGTATATATATATATATATATATATATATTAGTCTTGGAATAATAGTGAAATTATTTTCAGACTAGATTATTACAATCCATTTTGTTTTTGCAGGTGTTTCCTCTAAAGATGAATAATCCACTTGGTTTGCTCCTGAAAATAGGATCAGTTCTTCATGTTGTCAGTCTTCTGGGAAGTAGTCTGGTTGAGGAAGAACACCAAACCATCTATTTTCTCTCAACTACTTTCCATGTAGCTGTAATGGGAGCCTTGGTCACATGGACAGATAAAGGAAGTTCTGAAATGGGGGAAAAAAATTATAAAAGAGAAGAAATAAGTGACAGTAGCCAAAGTGTACGTCAGAGGAAGTTGGATATGACAGAAGATAGAGAACCAGAAGTGGAAAGCAATGAGAAACACAGTATGAATGTATCCAGAACAAATGTTTCATTCAATCTGGATAGGAATTTTGTGTATATAGTCCTCAGTTTGGTTTTGTCACGTTTTTTGAGAGTGTGGAATGCCACAGGGAATAAGTGGAATCATCTGGAAGACTTTGGAGACTGGCTAAGAACTGAAGGAGGCTCACTGCTTGAAATGACTGTGATTGTTGGACTTAGCATTTATATTCTAGCTCTTTATCAAACATCACCTCTGCTGGTTATGTTGAGTGCTGTAGGTATATGGGGAAGGCATTACCCTCTAATTGATGCTGGAAAATCCAGTGGAAAGTGGGAAGCACAATATGTTTATTGTATGTCTGCCTTGTGTTTGGCAGTTGGTATATTCCATATGCTTAGGAAATTGTATTTCCATTACAAACCTAGCTACCAGAAGATGGGCATAGTCCAGTATTTAGATATTCGTGCACCAAAACAGGAAGATAAGGCGAATGAATATTTAAAGGTGTTACTCTTATACACTTACACCAGTTTATGTATGGTGTGTCTGCTACTCCAGAGGGTAGATAATGTATTATTGACAGGACTATCATTTCTTCAAAATTTGATGTTTTCAAGAGGTGTTCTTGGACTGCAGAAGAAAGGCATCATCACACATACAGAGGGAGCCATCAGTGTACATTGGCTTGCATTAGCTCACTTCTTCTATCAGGTAGGTTCATATATTTCAGCTGTGTTTCATAATATGCAGATAATATGTTTGGTGATATGAATGAAAATTTTTAATGCATCACAAAAAGATGAAGTGGTGGAAGTGTGGAGGGAATATTTGAACACGTACTCTCACATTTCCATCAGTATGTGGTGAATTTGTAAGGAAGATATAGAATGAAGTGAATGGCACAGATGTGTGTGTGTGGGGAGGTGGGTCTTTGGATGCATGTGGAATGTCAGTCAAGTAAGGAAGAGTCCAAAAGATAGGAGTGAAGGGAAGGAGATTGAGAATGGATGAGAGCATGACATAGCATGAAGGGATATTCTGTCTTATGTGTTCTGTGAATTATCTTGAGTGGGGGATTAAAAAGTGTAATGAGAAATAGACATTTGGGAATGGATGCTAAGTGGAGATTGTATGAAGGGGTGATTGTGCAGACAGCATTATATCGGGCAGAAACAAGGAACATAAGAGAGGAAAAGAGGAAGAGTTTAAACATGTCTGAGATGAAATGCATGATAAATATGGTAGGGGTTACTGGATTGGATAGAGTGAGAAATGAGGAGGTGAGGAGGAGAACAGGGGTGGAAAGGGAGTTGGGAGATAGGGTTGATGAAAGAGTATTGGGATGGTTTGGACACATGGAAAGAATGAGTGAAGAAAGATTAGTAAAAGAGGTGTAGAAGGCAGATGTGGAAAGAGTGAATAGGAGGGGCAACCAAGGATGAGATGGATGGATGGGGTAAAAAGGGCATTGGTAATGAGGGGAATGTCTATTGAGGAAGGAAGGGAGAAGGTAGAAGATAGGGGTGAGTGGAGAATGGTTGTGTATGGATGATATTGTGATGCAAAGAAGGGGATGGGGGGTTGGGGTGAAGGAGTATGTGTGGATGATATTTTGATGCAGCACAAAGGGATTTCTCTCCATCTTCTCTTTTTCTGCATGAGGGAACAGAGAGGAGGAGTCACCAATTAAATGAAGTGGCCTTGATGTGGATGTGCTGTGTCATGCTGCATTGCTTTTGACCCAGGGTAGTAGGTGAGATGTAGGGATGACCCATCATCCAGGAGGAGCCAAGAAAAGAGGGAGGGAGGGGTGGTGAATGGGAGTGGAGTATGTGGGAATGAAATGAGTGGGAGTGGATTTATGCCTTTGACTTTGGCTACCTCCTTGTAAGGGGGAAAAAGCTGTTGGTATATGTATGTATGAATGTACTTCCTGTGTTAATGACTCATAGGAGTAGGAGGAGGGGAATAGTTGCTGGTAGTCGGATTTCTTTATGAGAAAAGGTTAAAGAAATTAAGTCAGAACTTATAGAAATCTTGAGCACAATCTGGGGATTGAATGTCAGTCCCCTGGTACTACACCTTTAGGTGAAGGAGAAGATATCAATAGGTTTCAAAGAATAATGACAAAAAGATGATTCTGATATCCATTTCACATTACCACCACCAGCAGCTACTCATTACTGATCCCTCTAATTAAAGATTATTAACAAATATGTCTCGTATTTTGGCTAAATTCATTATTCCTTCCTTTCATTACAGGGCAACAGTAACAGTCTCACCACAGTTGATGTCAGCACTGGATTTATAGGTATGGAATCATACCAACCAGTCTTTCATGGCCTCCTCATTACAATCCACACCTTTGGAGGATTGTTCCTGACCTACTTGTGCCACCTACAGACTATGTCACAACTAAACTTTCCCAGTAAGAAGTAAGTATTTTAAGAACATAATGAAGGATACTGCAAGAGACCATAAAGCCTACACTAGGCAATTCCATGTCCATTACCACCTATCATCCCCATCCATAAAGTTGTCTAACCTTTTCTTAAAACAACAGATAGTGTCAGCATTCACTACATGGTTACTAAGCCTATTCCATTCATTGACCACTCCATTGGTAAACCAGTTCTTGTTTATTTCCTTCTTAAATCTAGATCTGTTCAATTTAGATCCATTACCGTGAGTCCTGCCCTGTTGTCTTAGTATGATGACCTTGTCTGTACCCCCCTTGTTAAAGTCCTTGATGTATTTGACCACCTTTATTAGATCAATCCACACTCTGTGTCTTTCCAGAGAGTGTAGATTAAGGTGCCTAATCCTGTCCTCATAAAGTAAATTTCTGTATGAGGGAACAGAGGGGGGGGGGTCGCCAATTAAATAAAGCAGCCATGGTGTGGATACACTGTGTCTTGCTGCATTGCCTCTGACCCAGGACAGTGGCCAAGAAGCAGGGATGACCCATCATCCAGGAGGAGCCAAGAAAAGAGGGAGGAAGGGGTGGTGAATGGGAGTGGCATATGTGAGGATGAAATGGGTGGGAATGGATTTATGCCTTTGACTTTGGCTATCTCCCTTGTAAAGGGGAAAAAACCCTTGTTATATGTATGATATATATGGATGAGGAGGGGGAGGGTTGCGTTTCAATGAAGTAATGGAGTAAATCAGCTCCATCTGTCAAGCCCTGCAGTGTAAGTGCCTTGTCTTGCTGTATTGCCTTAAATTGAGGTAGTGTGGTAAGGGATAGGGGTGATTACAAGGTGCTGAGGTGGGAATGTTCTTTCACTTGACCACTCCACTTGTAAGGAGGAAAGACCCTTTAGTCTACATAAATTATTTTATTTAGAGGAGGACCAGGAAGCAAGGGGTCAATCCAGTGTAGCAGTGGGAGTGAACCACCTTTAACTGTTGGGCCCAGCTTGGGAAGAGCTATGGCTTACTGCATTGCATTTGACTCAGCAGTGTGACAGGGGACAGGGTGACCCTTCATCCTATGATACTGGCTGAGGTTGAAGGGGTGGTTGAATTGGTTTTATTTGTTTATAATTTGGGTGTGTGGTTTGATGTAGCCATTGGGAAAGGGCCTGCAACTTACTCAGCCCTCAATACAGTGGACCTTCATCTAAGAAAATTTGAAAACAATGAAATAAAAAATCCAGTAAATCAGAATAAATATCTAAGTTCCCCACCCTCCCACTGTGATTGTGGCATATCAAGAACCTATCTTCACAATCCTTGGTAAGTCTGATATTAACCCCTTCACTCCGGGCCAAAATCTTGCATGCAGCATTAGCTGCCAGACGTGCAATGTTGCGTCATAATACTCACATTATAAAAAGATAAAGTCACCACTGTATTGCTCGTTCTCTCTTTGACCCGTGAATTTTTATAACCATAGAAAATATGATGAAGCCAGTTTACAGAGTATGGGGGTCATGCAGGTATAACTACAATAAATATAATCAAGATGCCGACATCATCATCCTCGCATACCCACTTGCTCCTCATGACGCCTACGTAGGCGTCATCGTGTCGAAGGGGTTAAATTACAGAAAATATGTTGAGTGTATTATATTTATTGGACTGATGTACCCCTGTTTTGTCCACTGAATTGAGGGATGGATCTGTATCCATATACAGTCAATCACTCATAACTTTTCTCTCTTACACCCATTCAAACTCTTTTACCAACTACTTCAGTCTCTCCTCAGAACAAGTGCATTGTCATTTACAAGTAACTGGTTTACTTCCCATACAGTATTAAATCTGTATAGTTACATGACATAGAATGATGTGCATTTTAGAACTATTTCATGGTATAGAGATGTTTACTATTTCAGTCTTTAATTTATTATTATATGGTCATGGACATTTATGATAAACCAGTTTATATTTAGTATTTTACCATTAATCAGGACATTGTTTATGTATCTTGGCAGACTATACTCGGTTCTACAAGTGTGGTGGTCTCTCCGCTTGGGCACAGTAGCTTTATACTGCTGTTGCGTTACTGCTCAGCGTCATCATCTCTTCATTTGGTCAGTCTTCATGCCTAAACTCTTGTATGAAGGTGCACATGTTGTGTGTATTATTACACTCTCCTTATTATTTGTAGTACTGGAAAAGATTGCAAGTTCTGCAGAGTTCCGATGGAAGCAATGGGTGAGGTAGAATGTGGATGATGGGTGTTTATTAGCACAATTGTTATACTTGTGTATATAGAGTTGCAAATGTAAATAGAATGTTATGAATACATAGTTATAATTGTTGACATAGTTGAGGTCCTTGAACCTATAAGTGATACTTGCACAGCTAGAATGAAAATTCCACGCCGGAAAGGGTACTTCATATCAAAATAGTCTTAAATATGAAATAAAAGAAATAGACCAAATAGTATATGTAAATATGTAGGATAAGTTATGAATATGTGAATGAGTAAGAAAGTAGTATATGAATTCAGGATTTCTGAATATGTCCAATACAGCATCTCTACTTAAATGAAGAAATAAGGTAAAAAAAATTGTCAACTTTTATTTTCCTTACAGTAATTGGCCCTTTTCTGGCTACCTCCCCTATAAGAGGGAAAGGGCCATTTGGTATATGTATGTATACAATCAGGATTGGCACTTTGAATTAACATGTCATCCTTGCCTATTTGTTGTACAAGTAGCTCCCTATGCACACTGATTCTTTTATCTTTTTATTTTACTTCCCTCAACACAGAGGCAAGGTTTGATAAAGAATTAGAGAATAGGAGATGGGACCCAATGAGCATTGCTCCTTTCCTGTATACTACAATTAGGTAAATACATATATACACTTATGCACACACAAATTAGATAAAAAAACAGTGTGCAAACACTATTCAAGATTTTAAGAAAAAACGATGCTGAGAGATACAAAGACAGGTCACCATGAGCATAGCTCCCTTCCCGTATAATACAACTAGGTAAATATATATAAATGACATGGATGAAGGCGTGGAATGTTATATGAACTTCTTTGCAGATGATGCGAAACTACTAGACAGTAAGTACAGAGGAAGATTGCATATCACAACAAAAAGACCTGGACAAAGTTTGGAAATAGTCAGAAGTGTGAAGTGAATTTCAACATCAAGAAATGTAGTATAATGGAATTTGGAAAAAGCAAAAACAGGATATCAGGACAATATAAAATTGGTACAAAGGAAGTTAAAAAAGTGAACTTGGAAAGGAACCTAGGAATGACTATCACCAATGACATGGTACAAGACAAACATATCAACAAATTAGTCGGAGAAACTTTCAATTTATTAAGATAAATGAAAGTGGCCTTTGATTACATGGATGAAGAAATGATTAAGAAAATATTAGTACTAATAAAGAAATTAGAAAGAATTCAAAGAGCAACGACAAAGATGGCACCATACAAGAAAGATCCAGGCAAGCAAATTGACTGTGTATAAATTTGTTTAAATTTCATGTGGAACACTGTCACCATGTTATCTATATTCCTCACAGTGAAATTATATACATTTTATTTCTCTTCACTTACTTTTTTTGTGATGTTCATGGGGGCTTCAATGCTCTGCTGAAACAAAGAAGAGATGACAAGGGGGAGGAGGTGGAGTTTCTCCCTTGATCCATCCAGACAGCTCAGCAGCTTTGGTAATGTTATTTTCATAGCAGTTGACTTGATCATCCTTTAAGTCTGGAAAGGCCCTGCCATGTGTTGAAAGATATATCTGTTGTAGCAACAAGCAGATAAGAAATTTCCTGACACAAAATGTTGCATAGGGTTTAGGATAATACATAGATGAAAAAGTATGAACACATTGGTAAGTAAAGATACAATTCATGGATAGACAGTAATATAAGCCAGTTGTGGTTTGCTGATGACACTGTGCTTATTGCAGGGTCAGAGGGGGATTAAGAGAGTGATGGAGTTTGGGAAGGTGTGTGAAAGAAGGAAGTTAAAGGTAAATGTGTGTAAAAGCAAGGTAATGAGGTGTGTAAGGGTAGAGGATGGCAGTGAGTTGGAAGTAAATCTAAAAGGAGAGAGGCTGGAGGAAGTGGATAGCTTTAGTTGCTTGGGGTTGCATGTGGCAGGAAAGGGAGGAGTGGAGGTGGGGGTAAATTGTAGATTGAGAGAAGCAAATAAATGCCTTTGGGGATTAAAAAGTGTTATGAGAAATAGGCATCTGAGAATGAATGCAGAGGAGATTGTATGAAGGGGTGAATGTGCCAATGGCATTGTATGGGGCAGAGACTTGGAATTTAAGAGAGACAGAGAGGAAAAGTTTAAATGTGTTTGAGATTAAATGTCTGAGAAATATGGAAGGGGTTACTAGGCTGGATAGAGTGAGAAACAAAGAGGTGAGGAGGATAATGGGAGGGGAAAAGGAGTTAGGAGATAGGGCTGATGAAAAATTATTGAGATAGTTTTGACACATGGAAAGAATGAGCGATGAAAGGTTAGTAAAATAGATGTGGAAGGCAGAGATGGAGGGAGTGAACTTGAGGGGACAACCAAGGATGAGATTGATGGATAGAGTGAAGGGGGCTTTGAGCAAGATGGGGAATGTCTGTTGAGCAAGGAAGGAAGAAGGCAGGAGATTCGGATGAGTGGAGAGTGACTGTGTATAGATGATACTGTTATGCAAGGAAGGGAGGGGCAGGGGATGAGGGAATAGGGAGTCCTTATGTGTGAATGATATTCTGATGCAGCCTGAAGGGATTTCTCCCCATCTTCTCTTTTTCTGCATAATGGGACAGAGAAGGTGGGGTTGCTGAATAAGTGAACCAGCCTTGCTGTGGATGTACTGTGTCTTGCTACATTGTTTCTGACCCAGGGCAGAGGGTGGGATACAGGGACGATCCATCATCCATGAGGAGCTAAGATGAAAGGGTGGTGGATGGGAGTGGAATGGGTAGGAGCAGGGGTATGGTTTTGACTGCTACCCTCCTTATAAGGGGGAAAAAGCTCTTGGTATACAGATAGATGACTTTCTGGTGACAGATCATCATTGATTAAAAGGTCTTTGTAGTGTTATATCCTGCCTGCATGAGGCTTCTTTGCCATCAGGAAAAGCTGGGAGCCCCAATAGAGAATACAGCTTCCCACTGAAGCCAATGGAAAAGCACATGAAAATCTAGCCTCCACACTAATACAACACAGAAAACAGCCTAGAGAAATCTTTGGAAGAGTCCAAAGTCCATTACCAGCCACTGTGGCACTGAAAGTTTTCCATTTAATAAAACTTGAGGCAACAATTGATCAATCTGTTCACTTTTCATTTTTCCCCTTTTTCTTTTTTTCTCTCTTCTGTTGCACCCCCCCCCCTTACTCTTTTTTAATTTGTCCATGCTTGCTACTTTCTATGCCTTTTCCACAAATTCATTCACTGTTTAGGATTTGAATTTTATTTTCAATGGTCTTGCACCTCCTTGTACATATCTTTCTAACCCAAATATTTTTATTTCTTCATTGCCCATTATTGTTTGCATTTTTATGCTTCTTATTTATCATTCTTTACTTACTGGTAAGTATTCTTTCCATCATTCTGATGCAATTTGTTTTCCTTTGTCTATCACTTCACTTACCATCATTTCTCTATAAGTATCCACATTTTTTTTCATAATGTATTTTATTGAACTTATTCTTCTTATAACTTTATCCTCTCTGTTCTTGTTTGACTCCTATGATATTTTTATTTTCTACTCTTCTTGTTGCTTTGGTTCATGTTGTTATTCAACTTAATTTTCTCATATTTTAACTACCGTATTTTTCGGACTATAGCCCGCACCGTTATATGACCCGCACCCCCTTACACCTTAGTGAAAATCCACACAAGACCCGCACCGCTGTATGACCCGCAGTCATATGGCGTGCGCGGCGTGCGTGGTCACCCATGCATGGGTGCCCACAGGCACAGCTCACGGCGGTTGTTGTTACGGCCGGCCGTTGACGTGGTGATCAAAGTAATTTAAAAGTTGAGGCTTTTTCTAAATTTTCTGTTTCATCAATGCTTATGTGATTTATAAAATAAAAAAAAAGATATATGTTTTCCGATATTAGCAGGTTTCTTGGTGATATCTTGCTTTTCAGGATTCATCACAATTTGGTTTCTGAAGCTGCCACTAGATGTAGTGGTAGCTTCGATGAAAGAGGGGCGATCTCGAAAGTGTGCAACTGATCTTACGATGCCTTTGGGATGGGTCGAAGACGCGGCATTGCGATTCATGATCATGATACTAGTATTCCTCCAGTCCTATTTATTTCTGATTGTGATGAAGATGAAGAATAACCAACAAATTACATTTCAATATATTTTAATGCACTTATATATATATATTACAAAGAACCTTAATCAATTTGTGTAAATAATGCCATAAAACCCTGTTTGATTGTTTACCGGTAATTAATCAATTGGTTTATAAATGCCATACAAATACTGGTAATTAATTTTTAAACCAAACAATTTCCAATGGTTAGTTTTCAATAGAATAGAACAATAATAGAGCACATTACTGAACTGTTATGAACAGAGTCAATGGAGCACATTGTTATTAGAAAAAAAAAAAGTGATCACAGACGACAGTCAATGTTTATGAAGGCGTATCATCGCTCACGAAGCCATCGAATTCCTCATCCTCTGTATCGTCATGGAAGAGGTTGTGATATAAATCGGCCAATTCTGATGCAGTAACCTCATCCGTTTCCATTTCGATTTCGGATTTGTCAGATTCCTTTTACGAGTCGTAGCATGCATCGAACATTGCAGGATGGCACATTTCTGATTTACGGAAACTGTTCTGAATAGTCGATTCTTTAATTTTCTTCCATGCTTGAACGACCCACATGTAATGCACAAATTTAGCATTAAGGAATCAGGTACAGTTTGTAATTTGTAATTGTGAAAATGGCCGCCCGCTTGTTTTTGTTTGATCGCGACACACGATGTTGGTGTTGGTACCGGTCACTTGTATTGTGTTCATGCTGTTTAGTTAAGCCTGTTTTATTTGTGATAATGCCTTTATTAATAACAAGAGCATGTAAAGCGGGTAAGACAAATCCTACCTTCTCTTTGTCGTTTGTCTCGATCGTACGCGCTGTATTATGACTTTAATCAACTTTCATACGACGAATCCGGTCGGTCCCCCCGCAAATCCCCGATCCGAGAGGGCACCCAGCTAAACTAATCGTTCATTTTTTTTTTTTTTTTTGACTGCGTAAGAGGGCAATTTCTAACCAGAATCCACAGATGACCCGCACCTTTATATCACCCGCACCCCCGAAATTTGGCCCCTTTCTGAGGCAAAAAGCCGCGGGTCATACACCGAAAAATACGGTAGTTATAATTGCCCTTTAGCTCTTCAAATACTTTTTTATGATTTCTTTGAAACTGTCATTTCAACTTACTTTTCAAATCATGTTCTAAGCATCTGCTCAATTACCTCATCCTTGACTGCTTTCATTTCACTCATGGTCTTTACCAATTGTTGTACTACTCTTTTTAATATCTTATTCATGGGTGCCATTCTTGTCTTTGGTTGATCTAAATTACCTAGCTCAATTATAAATCTTCCATAGTTACTATCTTCTTCCTTATATATTAGTGTTCCACTCGCTATTCCCTTATCTTCAGCCACCATAGTTTTAGATCATGTTTCAATTTACAATTTTACTTACCATCCAATTTTAGATATACCTATTCACTTTATTGCTCTTCACAGATTGGGACCCCATGTTCTCTTTCCAAACCTATTTACTATTGGGAACTAGGTTGTTTTCCTCAACTTCTAGACAAGGTCCCTGTGCCCTGTGTCCATTCTCTAACTACCAACTGCCAACTGTCATGGTGGTCATTCTCAAATGCATTGAACCCAGGGGATCTGATGCCTTTTTTCCATATACTTACGTGACACTTTCTACTAGAAGAGTTGTGTTAATATGACAGTGAGCTTTTAGAAAGTTTGGCTTGATAATATGAGCACATGCAGTAGAGATGTACACCACATCCAGGCTACATGTAATCTGTAGAAAATGAAATAGAAAGGTCAGAAATGCTTACTTTACCCTTTACCTCACAAGAATCCTACCTAAATGAAATTGTCTTACAACTGCTGTAAGAGGGATTAAAATCATACTACCCAATGGAAAATTAGATCAAAGTGAGAACACTCATATAATTAATCAGACTCATTTGGTGAATCTCATTAACATGATTTAAGAGTCTTCCCTGTCCAAATTAAGCTTAAAGCATTTGCTCTGCCCTCAGGCTGAGACAGATGGAGTATGAAACCCAGCTTATACAAATGAGGCCATACCATGCCCAAACGAGACCTTGCCCCCAGGAGCAAACCTAACTAGGAAGGACTGGGTTACCTTAAACAGGGGAAGAGCCAAGGTGGGCAAAACGAGAGAAAATCAACACAAGTGGGGATACACCAATAGCCCCCAATGTCCCTGTGGCAAAGTACATATGATGGTACACGTCCTCCGGGAATGTTCATTGAGCCCCCATTGCTCCGACCAAGACCTTAGGGAAGCAAATGAAACTGCCCTTATATGGACACGGTTCTGGTGCGACAAGATATGATGATGACTGGGACAAAGAAGAGCATAAAACTCAGCCAAGATGTGGGGGTCCATAAGCACCTATTAGTGTGACTTTGACTTGACAGAAGCATCTAGAAATATTGGCAAACTTTAGATGAGTGTACTTACTCCAGGAAGCTCTGTTACTTTCTTGAGGCCTTCTGGTGAAATTGGAAAAATTTCTATACCATTCAGGTCAAGAAAAGCTGTGTCATAGCATCCCTCTGTGTTTCCACATGGAGGTGTTGAAGTAGATGGCTGCTGCGAGTTGTCATTGAAAGAACTTTTTTCAGAAACTCTAAGTTGGTGACTGTTAGCTACTTGCTCTAATGGCTCATCCTGGGCTTCTCTCCAGATATCTGAGATCCAGGATGACAAGTTCTCCATAGCCACATCAGTTCCAGTCTGCAATGCAAAGAAGAAAACACAGATGAGTCCCCCAAAGGAAGCATCCACAGCGTCTTTATATTTACATTAGCTGTGGATAACATATATTTCCAACCTAAAATTATTCCCGATGCTTATATGTCGACGATTTCCCCATTTTTAATCTGAACCTACTCTGCCCACGTTAACCAGCTTCTCTACCAAACTACATCCTTTATAATTCGATGGGGGTGAATACCATGGATTTCAGGCTTCCATCTCAAAATTAGTCTTCATGCATTTCTGCAGATATTACTGCTGCAAAGATACCTCGTCAATATACCTAGGTAATATACCTCCTATTCGGTAAGCAGACCTGATTCTTAAGTTTATTCCCCAATTTTCCCCTTTTATGGATCCCTCACCTACGTCATTCAAAAACTTTTCACCCTCGAACCAATGACCTCTTCAAATTACTGTCCTAAAGAAGTTTGTTACAAAACTTTCATATGAACCAATTTTTTATGGCTGCCAAGCTTACTCCTTTGCCTCACTCAGCCCTTTGATCAACATCTTAGTATAGATGCTTCCTCCCAAGTAAAAAAATTATATATCCAGAGAGCAAACACTGCCCTTTGATAATCCATCGTTCTTTCATATGCATCACTAAAAACTTACTTGTATTAAGAGCTCCCCCATATCTCAGTCTATTAGGCCCCCACCTCAATGCTATCATTACATCTTATTTAAGGTTCAACACCAATACACATATCCTCTATCTACACTTTTCCTCGAGAGATGAACCTTCTTTGCAAAATATAACGCCTCTCATACCTTACACATTTTCTAATATAACGCTCCAACGTTCACGCAGCCTGACAATATCATGTTCCCATGTGTACTTCCACTCTACAAACTTACCTACACTTTCCACGTGGCTCCGCAGCCCAAATATGATTATCGATACCAGCGCGATTCTTATGAAAGTGCTGGTGAATTGCCAGTTAAGAAATACAATGAATATACAGGGGATTATTGATTGACTTATCGTGACGATACAAATTAATTGTGCAAAAGTCTACGGCAATGTCTCGCGATTGTTTACCCGTGGGAGAAAAAAAAAAAGATTGAGAGTAGCAAATAAATGCCTGGGAGAATTAAAAAGTGTAATGAGAAATAGACATTTGGGAATATATGCTAAGAGGGGATTGTATGAAGGAGATAAATCCCCAAACAATACCAAAGCAGTTTTCGTATAAAGTGGACTACGTTGTTCATTTTCTTAACCCGTGAACCACGAAAAAATCCTCCTGAGCTTTAAAGAAATAGCTGTACGGTAGTTCTAAATACCCAGATCTCGGTGAAATGACTGAATAAGCAGTTTTATTTAATTGATCACGGGAGATTCTCCCGAAGTTGCTTGATGCATGCAGGAATGAAATGCATTTACGTGCCGTGCTGAACATAAAGTGCGAGCACAAACATTCCGCGCTTATTATTTTATCATTATTTACTATTTACTATTTACTATTTACCTGTTTATCTAACTTTACCTATTTGTTTATTATATTATTTGTATCATTATAATATTAATTTATTTATTTATTTATCATAATTTTTTCGCATCCGACCTATATGGACCAAAAGGTCTCCTGTCGGCATGCTTCTTTGTTATCCTTTGTAAAGCACCCGGACACTTTTCTTAAACCCTTCAGCACAAGTTCTTGCCCTGTTGTATGGTTTCAACCAGTAAAAAGAAACTTTAAAGGAGTCGAATTTGAATGTGATTGATAAAGCGTTTGGGTGTTTATTGGGAGGATTAGGAGGAAAAGACGGGAAGTGTGGCGTGGATTTAGAGGAGGAAGAACATAAGAATGAAGGAGACTGCAAGAGACTATATGGCCTACACTAGGCAGTTCCATGTCCATTACCACCTGTCATCATCCATAAAGTAATTGTCTAACCGTTTCTTAAAACAAACTATTGTTTTAGCGCTCACCACATGGTTACTTAGTCTTTTTTTTTTTTTTTGGGGGGGGGGTTGTCACAATTTTTGAAATTGTGACACCCGGCTCGCTGTCTCCCCTTCCCATTTTCTCGTCTGATTTACCACCGTTTCGGGCCTTCATTCCCCATACTCGGGGGAATTTCCAGAGTCCTTAAGACTTCTAGTAGCTACATCCTGTCCTTTCTCCTCCTCGTTATCCTCTTCAACTGTCATGACATTTTTGACAATCAATTTCAGTGCCTTAACGAAGGGAGAGACTTCTAATTATCTAGAAACACCCCCCCCTTTTTTTTTTTTTTTTGTGTTCTCAGAGCCATGCTCAACAGTTTTCGCGCCCACACAAAGCGCTCAAACACACCCCCTCCCCCCCCTGCGCGCTGCCACATATTTGTTTAAGCTAGGCAATTAGAATAATTAGGATTGTGTCTAACCCGCTCGTGAACAGTGTCTACCTCAAGGAACAATTGCAACTGTGTCACCTCCCACATGAACATTATTCGTAGTACCCTTCACAACTAGGGACGGAGACGTAGAACTATTGGCAACGTCGGAAGCCGGCTAGCGGACATCGTGACCTGACCTGCCGCAGGACACAGGTAGTCTAAGCATCGAGTTCAAAAAAGGAGGTCAGACCGCTCGATCTCGGAAGACCAACAGTGTCCTTACCTCTCTCATGTGACTGTTGGGGATTTATATCCTCTTGAACAAATCGAGTGTCGATTATTTGGGTATAAACCCCTCAAGCAAAAACTCTGAGTGTAGTGCGATTGACCGGGAATACGCCGATGAAGTGACTTACAACCCCCATCACAGCGCGCCCAGGCCGTCCACCCCCCGCCCCCACCAAACGAAGCGGCGCCGATCGAAGCTCAGCAGGAGATCATGCTAATTGAAGACATCTCCACAAGCAAGACACTTATAAGTACTCAGTCATTAACAATTTCTTAAGCTAGGAACGCGCGCAGGGAATAGATAGGATGTATGTATGAAAGCCAACTGTTAAAACCCTTATTTAATGTCAAGTAGTATATTTTTAGTGTTTAATTATTCAATTCATTAAAACTCACAATAGGAGTTCTGGGTTTCATTAGCCTAGGACGGTTCACTTAATGAGTTGTCCCATCATACCCCTCCCCCCTCTTTGATTTACTCACGCTTGCCTTGGAGGGAAGGCGAGTGGTCCCGAGATGTGATATAAATCGCCTGGACTTCGGTTCCCCAACTGCAGCTATCTTCCCCCTCCCTTCATCAATCACTTAAGGTACGTGTTACCCACACCACCTCATCTACCACCTTCTTCCACTGTCCAGGAATTTGCATCAGGGGTGATGGGAAACAAGTATATAATAAAAACACAAATGTTAAGAATGTATTCTTTTATAGACTTGGATTTCCTCTATTGTATGAGTAATAGCCTTATTCTCCCTACCCATCAGAGTAATTATTTTATTATCTCCAACCGCCAAAATCAAAACTCCCTAACCTCCTTTACATCCATCAACTCTTGGAAATTCTGCAACCATCTTCCTCTCACAGCCTTTGTATTCCATGACAATTGTCCATCTGCTCCCTTTACCCTCTCTTTTCTGTCGAATTCACCTCTTCACGCTTTTTTCACTTCTATACAAAAAATCTCTTTAACTTTTTTAAAATCATCAGCAAATTTTTACTTCATCTCACATCCACTTTTCTTTTGCCCCCCTCACCTTACAATTTACTTCTACACTCTTACTTACTTACTAAATACTTCTCATATTCTACCTCGATTCCTCTTTGCAACTATTCCTCATATAAACATAATTTGTTTTGCCACGATCATTTCTTCACAAAAGATCTCTTCAGCGCTTTATAAATTCTTAGCAAATGTTTACTCCATCTCACATCCACTTTTCTTTTGCCTCCCTCACCTTACAATTTACTTCCACACTCTACGAATACTTCTCATATTCTACCTTGTTTACTCTTTGCAACTATTCGTCATGTAAACATAATTTGTTTTGCTGCGATCGCATTCACTTCCTCATTCCACTATTCACTACCATTTCTTCTCATCCTACACACCATTTTGCACATTCTGATGTTCCTTCCTTGAAACACAATCATTCTTCTATTCCCTCCCCTGCAGACTACACGTATTCCATGATGTACGTTGTTTCCATTTCTACCACTAGGCGGCACAAGGTAATCGAATTCTATAATAGTAACAGTTATAATTCCACACTCAAAGTTAATGTAAACTGAATTACATAAAGAGTATGTACTTACCTTGACGTACTGGCCATTCTGCATAGCCGTTAAAGATTTATCATGGGTGAAACATGCAAGAGCTGCGAAGGGGCCGACCATGACGTCACCCCAATACCCAGTGATCCTTGGACCAACATCCAGGTCTGAAAGGATACTGCCGGTCAAGAACAACGACATATTCTGTCTTTCGATGACTTATAGAGCATCAGTAGGGTCGTAAACAGAAATGACCTTTGAAATACTATGCGACAACATATTATTCGGGAAATCTCCCTACCGTGAGTGACAGAAACCAGTTCAGGAATGAGTGACAGAACCAATGGAAACGACTAGCGACGAACGGCGACCCCATATGAAAATGGGAAACGTCAACAGGAAAAGAAGAAGTTCAGGAATGAATGACGCCACCTGAGGATAGAGACATGTTGAAGACCTCGTGCACGCCTTCAGTAACAAACTGGAAGGCCTGGCCAGTTTGCCTCCAGAGAACAAACTCGGATTCCCAGCCGATATTCAGCCATAGGTGACTTCGGGCAGAATCTTCCTGAAGCTTCTTGAGGCGGTAGGAGAGCCGCATGTGCCAGGACCACTCCGAGTCTTCCTTCCAGTAATCGTACCTCTTCCCAAGCTTCCGCAGACGATTGTCTCTGTGTAAAGTCGTGGAGTTAGATAGAAAAGGAAATGCTACAGGCCAACAACATAGATACATTTAAGGCACAGTTTGATAAATGTAGATACATAAGTACCCCGTGAATATAGCTCTAATACCGTATATTGCAGTTAGGTAAATACACACGCATGCGCGCGCATGCACGCACACAAATATGCACGCAAACACACTCACATATACGCGTACACACATGCACACATACAAACACAAACATACACACACACACTTACACACACACGCACACATTTATGCACGCACACACTCACACGCATACGCGTACACACGCGCGCGCGCGCATACACCTTTCTAGATTACCTGCACTGATCGAGGTGACATGAAGACTCCTTCATCATTTTGTCCCAGCTCGTCCAGACCGAATCCATGGCATCGCGTTCTTTGTACTTCAGCCGTCCTAATGAAACGCATCCTGCCATTTTGTTGTAACATTCTGGATCCGTCACATCCCTCATGTTCGTGTGAAAGAAAGGAAGACGCGACTGATCATTTTCATAGGTACAGTCAACTCCTACAGAGAGTGAGCAAGAATGTGGAAGCTGCTTACCCCATATGCATATATTTCTTGACTGACATAGTATTTTTTTTTTTCGCTAAGGGCGTATCGGAACACCACATCCCTTTACTTAATCAAATTTAGGGAATATGTTCAGGTTGGGATTTTGAATTAATTATTTCAAACGAAATTATTGTTAACACTAACGAATAAGCATACTACAAAACACTTCTGTTTGTGACCTCTGTGTAAATTGAAATAACATTGAAAAAATGCACCTGTATACTTATGAAACAGGAAAAACACATCAGATGAACATGGTCAAAGATTTTGTAAAAGCAAAAAAAAAAAAAAAATCTCGAGAACTTATGTATGGTCACACATAAGGAACAAGCGAGAGTTAACCTGCTGTATTGTCGTGCTGCATTTATGAGGTACCCCTCGCAGACGGAGCGAATCTTGAGGTTGGCCCAGAGATCGAGGACGAGGTGGGATCTCTTCATGAGACCCAGGCCGTGCTGGAGGGCAGCCCCGAGAAGTAGCACCAGGCGGCAGTAGTTCTCAACGTGGGGCTCCAAAACGAAAATCTAATATATGTAAATTTTCTCATTTAATTTTAGAAATTGAATATTCTGTGTGTGTGTATATATATATATATATATATATATATATATATATATATATTATATATATGTATGTATCTATGTATCCGTGTGTGTGTGTGTGTGTGTGCATTGTGGTAGCAAATAAACATATATACTGATCCTGGTGTTGGCCACATCAACCATTTGTCCTCTACTTATTTCTTTGTTTATATATCTATAAATTAATTTATATATTTAAATACTCATTTACTTATTTTTTCATGTACATATCCACTTTATATAATATCTGTCCATCGATAGTTCTGGCGGCACGCACCCGATATACATGTATATATATATATATATATATATATATATATATATATATATATATATATATATATATATATATATATATATATATATTATGACAGATAACACAGCAACCTGACTGACCTGCAATCTAGTTCTCTTGTGTCTGTGACGTCGCGCGAGGGTAAGAAGAATGTGTCGAGGATCTCCTGCGCCGATGAGAAGAAGTCGCACTTCCTTCGTGGTGCCTTCGTCTTGATCGCTCTCCCCACCTCCTGCCGGAGGTCATAGTTTATTTTATTGTACTTAGTTTTTATTATAAACATCAAGGCAGGGACAGACTGCCTAAATCATAGTCAGTGTTTTAAAAAAGTGAAAACAAAGGTATACTGTATGGAGACGGCCGTGACCAGGACTTGAAAACAGGCAAGGTGGATAAACCTATTTATAGAGAGGTACAGAAGCTTTCTCCTCCGGATTTTTTCTAGCACCTAATAATGCAACTTTAGGCGAGTGTGAACATAATGACATTAACTCAATTTCTAATTAATGACATATTTATGGGTTTTAAAGCACTGCATTCAGTGCTAGAAATGCTTATTAGCATCATGTTGAGCAGCATGAAGTGTTGGCTGTTGTACTATAGTGGCAACAGAAACTCAATTAGATTTGACTCTGACATTATGGAAGACTAATTGGTCTATCTCATTATCCTTGATATAATCTTTTTTTTTTTTACATCCAACCGTTATGTATCTATCTATTTACCAAGTTTTTTTTTCCCTTCCAAGGGGGGTAGTCAAGTCAAAAGGTACATACCCACTCCCATCCATTCTACCCTCATCTACCACCTCTTCCTTCCTCTCATCTTAGCTCCTCGTGGATTAAGGGTTATCCCTGTATCCCACTCTGCCCTGGGTCAGAAGCAACGCAACAAGACAGTACATCCACAGCAAGGCCGCTTCACTTAATTGGCGATCCCTCCCTCTCCGTCCCCTCATGTGGAAAATAGAGAAGTCCCTTCGGGCTGCGTCAAAATATCATTCACACATAATCTCTCCCTTGCATCACAGTATCATCTATACACAGCCATTCTCCACTCACCCCTGCCCCCTGCCTTGCTCAACAGACATTCTTCTCTTGTTCAACGCCCCTTTCACCCCATCCATCCATCTCATCCTCGGTTGTCCCCTCAAGTTCACACCAACCACCTCTTCCTTTCACACCTTTTTTTACTAATATTTCTTCACTCATCCTTTCCATGTGTCCAAACCATCCCAATTCTCTTGCATCAGCTTTATCTGTTATTTCCTTTTTTACTCTCGCTCTCCTCCTCACCTCCGCGTTTCTCACTCTATCCAACCTTGTAACCTCTACCACGCTTCTCAGGCATTTAATCTCAAAACACATTTAAATATAAATTTTCTAGCCACATTTCACGCTTACTACGACCTTCTTCGACCTAGTGTATAGTAAACTTTCTCTAGTCTATGACAATTATTTATTATCAAGTGGAGTCATGTGAGAAAACTACTGTAGAGGTCATTATGTAAAATATCTCTCAGAATCAGTTTTCGAACTTAAATCTATGCAAAACAAATAAATAAATGATACTCTCGAATGAAGATTATACAAACGTTTTCAAATCACAGATTCTAAACATTTTCATGTTACTTTTACATTTTCGGTTACTTTTCCTGGTCCCTATAACAACGCAATCATGAATAATCAAATTCAGACACTTCGAATCGATTCCACACTGACCATAATTTAGGACTTCACGAGTTCATATATACTATCCCAGAGATTATATTTTTGTACTAGCTGTAAATATCTATTGTATAAACTAGATTTTAGTAAAAGCAAGATGATAGCATTCACTGCACCTGTTAGCAGTTATCTTTTCGAGTGAAATGATAGTACGTATCTAGAGTAGGCTAATTATTGCGTCCAGTTTTTATTTCAGACTGTTTCAGATGAATAATGCATGAAGAACAAACATTAATTTGAGTTGTTCGGTTTAGTTATGGGAGACAACAGAATAAAAATATTTTGCCCGAGAAATGCACTTATGAAATGAAAACTCCAGTGCGAGTGGTACGTCTCTGAATTTTTGTTGACGCATAATCTGAATCCCGAAATATTGTTTAATGTAATCACCTTTAACATAATCTTGAAGATCTACTGCAGGGGAAAATCCCCACCAATTCATCTGGCCATACCCAGAAATCTTAGCCATTCTCTCGTATCACTCACGAAACTCTCATGGATCTGTTTGTAAACAATTTCAGTTTCCATAGTAACAGGATTTGACCAATCAGTGCAATAGAATAGGTTACTTTGAAAATCCGATCGCGAAAGTACAATATTTTGTTTATAAACAATGCAAGGTTGAGTTGAGCACAGTTGTAAATTTTGACTAATTTACAAATACGTTTGGCCTGTCCAGCCAGGCTCTAATTTACAAATCAAGTTTAGTGCATTGACCATAACTTAAAAGACCTCGATTTGCTTCATCCAAAAAGCGGGAAAAGAGAGGAAGTTCAACTTGATTGATAGCAATGTCAGTCAAAGTTCAAAAGATGTAAGTGCAAGTAACAATAAGAACCTATTAATATTAGTAGAATCCAGGCATTCAGTAACTGAAATAAGTAAGTTATAGTTATCCTGTATATCACGACCTACAGGGTACAGGATACAGGGTACCTCTTCATAGATGAAATGAATGTGGTTTTGACAAATATATTAATATACATTTATTTTAAGATTATTACACGACTGGGTGACAGATCCAAAATGTACCATAAATCAAACTTGCATATTATAGGAAAGCATTGCTCTTAAGATAATGAAAAAAAAATGTTTCTGCAGAGGTGTACCATATGCCACAATTTTTCAATTTTGGATTGGCTCACCTTGTCAATTACACCAACTCTTCTGAAAAATGAAGATTTGGTTAATTTTTAGAAGTGTACACCTACTCAATACAGTAATAGAAAATTATATATTTTATAAATTTACATCTTTGTAATATATATTTTTCTTGGTAGAAATTAATAACAGAGTTGCTAAAAGTTAAGGTAATACACAGAACCATGACGACTGGTTGAGATGCCATCTTTGTATTGATATGTTAAGGTCAAAGAAATTAAAGTATGATAAGTTCATCTAACCTAACCTAAACTACCTAACCTAACCTACCTATCCTACCTGCATTTAGACTGTGGTACCTTTAATTCTAGAGGTCATCAGGATCATCATCAGGGATGTTGACAGCCAGTTTTGGAACATGTAACACTGTTTTAAAAATATATAGTCTGGTTATGTCACTTGTAGTGGGAGAATACCCAGTACTCAATGTCAACACCATTGTCAAACTGACATTGACAAAAATGGATGGATGACAAAGTGACATCTCAAATCTGTCATCATAGATTTGTTCAGTGGTGTATATATTTTCAACAAGGTGTTTTTTATGTATGTTGTATGTTTTTGTATTGATTTTTGCCAAGAAATGTATTATAATTTACAAAATAAATATTTAGTTTTCTATTGCTATATTGCATAAGTGTGCACTTCTAAAAAATACTGAAGATTTTTTCATATGTATAGTTTTTGATATATAATTTTTTTTTGGCTGTGTAATGTACTTACACTCCCCTTTGTCACTCAATTTGGCCATTCATTTAAACTGACAGTGGAGAGCTAGGGAAGGTAAGTGTTATATATCATTTTAGAAATTGAATAGCGCCATTGTGAATCATCTATAGTGATATTGTATTGAGAAGAAATTTTGTGAAAAAAGAAAATTATCTTTCATTAAAAAGAAATAAACAAATGTGTATGTGAACTTTCCACCATTAACATATGTTAAGTCAAGTTGATTAGAGTAATTTACTTCTCACTCAAGAACATCAAAAATCAATATTTTATAGCTTTATTCATGTGATTCAAGTGCCTAGAGTTACTTATTTTCTTGCTACCCCCTAGGATGGAAGTAGGAGAGTGTCTTAGAAAAAAAAGTGATTTACAGTAGGAATCAGTATCAGATTTACATGAATCACATTGAGATAAATAATTTTTTATATCCTTGATTTGGAGTGGGGGTGATGGACCTCCAGAAATTTTACCAATACTAATGCATAGCACAGGTAACAAAGGTCTGTTGCTGAATCAAACTCCCACATGTAATAATTTTCAGTAGTCATATTTATTTATTTATTCTTTTAGTTTTATTTATTTATTATTTTTTATCTATTTTACACAGCTTGGTATGTGGAGATGTGGAAGGCAAATTCAATCAACTATTCAAGAGAGTATCTAATGTTCACCAGAAAAATGGTCCATTTTCATTGTTACTCTGTGTGGGTGAATTTTTTGGTGCAGATAACTCTGAATGGCGTGCATACAGAGCAGGAGCCTTGAAAGGTAGGCATTCATGCATGTACCAAGGGCTCTTTCCCTAAAATCATTGAGCTTTGACTTTACCACTCCTGATGTAAGGGGTTCAAAAAGAGTGGTTGTCAATGCAATTTGTTAAATATGTGTATATCTGTGTGTATTTATTTATTAATTTATTTATTAATTTATTTATTTATCTATTCATTTATTTTTAATTTATTTTTTTTCAGTTCCATTACCAACATATGTTCTTGGTCCCAACAACCCCCAAATGAAGACCAACTACCCTGACATGAGAGGATGTGAATTATGTGAAAATGTTATATATCTTGGTAAGTATAATATTTTGTAATGATAAAGGTGCTGTAAAATAATTAAAATGGTTTTGTAAGTATATCCAATAATCTTCTTGGAAAGCATAATTCATGAATTGGAGAGTAACATAGAATGCATGCCATGACATTTTGTTTTGTTTAATCATTAACTTGCATCCTCTAGTTCCACCACTTTCCTTTATTCTAACTTTGCCACTATGCCTCTAAGTGGCAATACCAAGATGGTAAAAGGAGGATGGTGAAAGCAGTTACTCATCATTCCTCTGTTAGCAAAGATTAGTTTCCAATCATAGGAAAATACTGTGTGACTGATCTGTGGGATTGTCTTTGAAAGCCCTGAAACATTTTCTTAACCTTTTTCTTATTTCAGCACTCCCAGTAATTAGGATTAGGCTGTCCATTCCCCCCTAACATCTGGTTATAGTTGCTACACCCCAGATTAAGAAACATTGCCTTAAAACATGAACTACATGAAACCTATGTAGTCAAGACTCTATTCAGGGGTAGTATTTCCTAGTCTCTCACATAAAGAAATTGTATTTGCAGGGCCATACGGCATTTATCCCTGCACCTCTGGGCTGCGCATTGCATATATGAGTGGGCTTGAAGAAGAAAATAGCACAGCTACTTCCTTTGCATTTTCGAGTGTTAAGGCGCTTGAAACACAAGTTGGGAAGAAACCTTCAATTGATATCCTTCTCACAAGTCAGTGGCCAGATACAATTTGCAAATTCTCCAAGGCACCAGTAAGTGTACCAACTACACCCAGCACTTCTAAGCTACCAGAAAAGGCTGGATGACCGCATTGTGAACAGCTGCCCAGGATGTAACACTTCACCCCATACCATACAACACATAATGGAAGACTGCATTATACACAATCATGCAAGCAAACAACACAACATACACTCTATAAAGGATTTGTGGGAAAACCCAGTTTCGGCTGTGGCATTCCTTGGGGAGACGGGACTGCTTGGACAGACAGTCTAGGGAACGACAACAACAACTACATCAAATAGTTTATAGATTCAGTTTTTCGCATTCCAATGAATTAAATGGGAAAGAATTTATGTTTGATTAAGCAGGTTTTAACATACCATTGTATGATCTTGCTTTAAATGTAATTGTATTCTTCAGGAAAGAGTTGATCCTCATAGATCCAGTTTTTCGTATTCCAATGAATTTGATGGGAAATAATTTATGTTTGATTAAGCAGGTTTTAAGATACCATAGTATGATTTTGCTTTAAATGTGATTGTATTCTTCAGGAAAGAATTGACACTCATGAATGTGGGTCACCCTTGATATCCCGCCTTGCATACAAACTTAAACCTCGGTATCATTTTGTTGGTCTTCATGGAATCTATTTTGAACGTCTTCCATACAGGTATGATCTTTTATGAATACGATTCTATATTAGACAAAGTGAAAGTAGTACATAAAAACATGCAATGTGGACATGCAGTGATTAAAGGCAGATATCTCAGTTGTTTGAATTCACAAGAATCACTACATGTTTAACCCTTTCAACATAATGATGTACTTTTTAAGAGTTCTGTTCTGGTCATGGCCTGGTTGTATTGAAGATAGGGACAACTTTGATGGAAAAGTGGATCTTGATCAATTAAAGCTCCTTTTTATACCAAGACTGACTTGTGATGGTATCACCTTCCATTTATTTGCAGGAACCACAAGATTTTGAAGGAGGCTGCTCGTCCAGTTACACGTTTCATTTCCTTGGGAAAAGTAGGAAATCCACAGAAAGAGAAGTGGTTGTATGCTTTCAACATTACCCCATCAAGTCATGCTGAACCAGGAGAAGTTAATAAACAGCCTGATGATGTTACTGAGTGTCCATACTCTGAAGAAAATATTGTGAGGGAGCCACAAAAGGTTTGTGATGGCTTTGTATATTTACATGTTGAACTGTGAGAGACAGTTGTAGATTTAAAGTATGTTTGTAGACAGAAAGTATGTGTTTGTAGATAAAGTATATATTTGTAGACTTTCTCTTCCATCTTTGATTTATTGTTTGTCTATATCGCTCTCATGTTCTTTTATTCTTTATATCTCCTTTCCTCCCTCAGTTCTTTGGGTTACATTTCACTTCATTTGTCTCCTGTCTCCTAAGCCTTTCCTTTTTTTTCTCAGTTCTTCAGTTGTACACTCTCTTCCCATCCTTTCTTTTCCATGTACCTTTTTATATCATACATGTACTCATCATAGCTAGGGAAATGTCTGTTGAGCAAAGAAGGGAGAAGGCAGGAGATAGGGGTGAGTGGAGAGTGGCTGTGTATAGATGATGCTGTGATGCAAGGAAGGGAGGGGTGGGGGATGGGTGGGGGCTAGGGAGTGGTTAAGTGTGAATGATGTTTTGATGCAGCCCGAAGGGATTTCTCCCCATCTTCTCTTTTTTTATGCATGAGGGGACAATGAAGGGGGGGGTACCAATTTAGTGAAACTATGTTGCTGTGGAGGTGCTGTGTCATGCTACATTGCTTCTGACCCAGGGCAGTGGGTGGGATACTGGGATGACCGGTGATTCCTGAAAAGCAATAAGAGGGAAGAAAGGGTGGTGGATGGGAGCGGAATGGGTGGGAATGAAATGGTAGGAGTGGGCATATGCCTTTTGACTTGGCTACCTCCCTGATAAGGGGGAAAAAGCCCATGGTATATGGATAGTTTTGAATTACATTCTAGTTTACAGTTTCATGTAACTTTAATTTTTTCTCTTGTATCACCTTCTATTATTTTCATGTTGAATACATTGTCATTTTTTTGCCTATCATTGATTAGGACAGCATGTTCTCCCTCCAAACCTCTGTGATTACTACTTGAAATGACGTAGTTTTCCTTGAATTTTGGAGCTGAACATATATCCAGTCTATCCAACTGCCTACTATATGTGTGTGTGGAGGGGGTGGGGGATTGATGGTCACATCTAAGCACACAACTGCATTTGAAACAAATAAAAACCCACTCAACTACCATCTTTATCTCAGCACTTTGATTGAAATGATCTATTCCACATTAACTCTTTAAGAAATTGAAAAATATTTCATATTGATATTAATGTTTTGAAAATATAAAAGCATGTGTTATACCAAACAGAAACAGGATTTACAAAGAAGTCAGTTCTTCTATGATATGAAAAGTGAGCATGAAGAGTCCAAGGGGATGAAACGCAAAGTAGAAGAAGGACACTCACTTAAAAGAAAACCTCCAAAACCTACAGGTAGGTGAAATGTAATCTTTTATTCCAGTGCCAAAATGATATACAGATAGATGGATAACTGTTTTTACTTGGCTGCCTCCTTATAGAGGGGAAATGGCCCTTTGATATATGTAATTATTTGGGTCACTATAAGTAGACTTACCTTCATTTACAGGGCCATGTTGGTTTTGCCTTGCGAGTCCTGAAGTTGAGAAGCATCTTATTGTGTGTGTTGGAAATCATGCTTATGTAGCCCTTGCCAAAGGTGCGCTTGTGCCTGAGCATCTTCTCATTCTTCCCATCACACATTTTCAGAGTACACCAGAACTTGATGAAGATTGTAGAGAAGGTATAGTTATTCTTTTACATTTATGGGATCACATGAAGAATCATCACCCCAGACTTTGACAGGGTGACAATTCTTCATGTGGGCTATCCTAGGGTGACAATTCTTCATGTGGGCCATCCTAGCTTTACAATTCTTTGTATAAGTTAATAACAATAATCATAACCTTCATTCAACCTAACCTAACATAACGTAACCTAATCTAACCTAACCTAATCTTTATTCCATTGTTGATATTCGGCGTATGGGGTGACAGTTCTTCAGGTGGGATCTCATGGGGTGATGATTCTTCATGTGGGTGTTCTGGGGTGACAATACTTCATGTGCCCCCATTTATGTTTAGAAAGTATGGCAGAAACCAATAATGGGTATTTCCACGAGGTGGTCCTACTACCCTTTGTCAAGACTCATCAGCATCCTCACCTCCATTTGGAGGTGCAGACCTGTGAGGCTGACACTCATTCTCTGGATTAGACTCAAAATCTCTCCCTCTCAAATTTTACTTTGACTACATCATTTGCAAGAAGTCTCACGTGCAGATAGCAATTGGTTCGTTCATCTTCCACATCTCTGTACCTTCAGACACCAACTCCAAACCTCTACACCTGTGTTAACCTTCCTGACCACCTAGTCCATACATGTGTTGAACATCTGTGGCAACATTATTACACAACCCTGATGTAGCCCCATATTCATCAGCTAAGATTCACTCTCCATTCCCAACTTTCACACATACCTAACTATTGTAACAACACTTGACCACCTTCAGCAGACCTCCCCTTTTTCCATACATCCACAACACACTCCACAAAGCCTCACTTTTGACCTTGTCATACACCTGTAATCTAAAAGTAATATATATATATATATATATATATATATATATATATATATATATATATATATATATATATATATATTATATGTTATTCAATAGAAGAACATTACACAAAAATGTAAGATACAAGCTTTTAGCTGACTACAACAATTCTTCAAGTAGGTAAAATGGAACATACAGATTAGTATTTAATTATAGATATATGAAGGTACCAGGAGAGGTAGGTTGAAGCTATATGTATATATAAATATATATATATATATATATATATATATGTATGTATATATATATGTATATATATATATATATATATATATATATATATATATATATATATCATTAAAATGAATGGCAAGCTTGTTATGACAGAGCTTCTTGTCGTATTTTTCTCTCTTTCTTAGAGTGATCTTGCCTTCTGTAGGCAGTAACCTTAATAAATCTCCGTATGTCATGTTGTGGAATAACATACATAATCTATAAATAAGCCAAAACGCGTTTTCACACCTCTTGGTGCTTCCTCAGTGGCAGGTACGAATCTAAGGGCTGGGCTGGTGTGTGTGGGTATATATGGGACAGGCTGTGGGATTTTGTCTAGTCGTCGGTGTGGGATTTTGTCTGGTCGTCGATGTGGGATTTTGTCTGGTTGGCATCGCCGGAGCTCCGTGTCGTTCTGTAGGTTGGAGGGTGGCGTGCATCTGTGTTTTTTGTCTCATTTTCACTGGGGAATGATCTTCTCACACTTGGTAGGATTTTTAAGTCCTCGAGTTGGGTATTCATTCCCGGGGATAGATCCTTGATATACAAAGCCTCTAATATAGGTAAACGTCGTGGGTCTTTGTTGTGATCTATAATCTCCGTATTCTGGGTTAGGTCTTCTCTTCTTAATTTTGCTTGATGGACTTCGCTATGATGATTTTTAGGTGCTCCTGAGTTTAGGTGATATGACAGACGACGCGAGAGCCTCATGGTGGTCATGCCGATATAGGTAGTAGGATGGGTTTCACAGTTCCCATATTTGCAGGTGTACCTATATACGACATGAGATTTTTGAAGTTCATCGACGATCTGCCTGGTGTTGTTCCTTAGGAGTAGGTTCGATGCGTCGTCTGTCATATCACCTAAACTCAGGAGCACCTAAAAATCATCATAGCGAAGTCCATCAAGCAAAATTAAGAAGAGAAGACCTAACCCAGAATACGGAGATTATAGATCACAACAAAGACCCACGACGTTTACCTATATTAGAGGCTTTGTATATCAAGGATCTATCCCCGGGAATGAATACCCAACTCGAGGACTTAAAAAAAAAAAAAAAAAAAAAAAAAAAATCCTACCAAGTGTGAGAAGATCATTCCCCAGTGAAAATGAGACAAAAAACACAGATGCACGCCACCCTCCAACCTACAGAACGACACGGAGCTCCGGCGACGCCAACCAGACAAAATCCCACATCGACGACCAGACAAAATCCCACACCGACGACTAGACAAAATCCCACAGCCTGTCCCATATATACCCACACACACCAGCCCAGCCCTTAGATTCGTACCTGCCACTGAGGAAGCACCAAGAGGTGTGAAAACGCATTTTGGCTTATTTATAGATTATGTATGTTATTCCACAACATGACATACGGAGATTTATTAAGGTTACTGCCTACAGAAGGCAAGATCACTCTAAGAAAGAGAGAAAAATACGACAAGAAGCTCTGTCATAACAAGCTTGCCATTCATTTTAATGAAGTATGCTTGAGGGAAAACCTCCTGCCCATTTACACTATGAATATATATATATATATATATATATATATATATAATATATATATATATGTATATAAAATATGCAAGTGACCACTGGGAAAGAGAAATTAAACGAAGCAAAGTGCTTTTGTTATTATATCTTCAGTTCAAAGTACATGAAAAGTAAGGATATATGTGCATCCACAGAGGAATGTGGGAAGGTAATTAAATGAAACACCAGTCTTGCTTTAGGGCCTCCTGGAGTGACGTAGGGGACGAACTAAACATTTGGCTAAACATTGGATTGTTGCCTGTGTTGTACTTGTACCTGATTGTTTCAGTGTTACTAGCTTGTAGTAGTAGGAGGAATGGACAAGGTGCCATTTGTCACCTCTCCTTTTGTGAAACAATGGGAGAAGTATATTTGAAATTGATACAGAAATCTTTGGCCTGGTCAAGTGACTCCCTGTCACCCCTCAGATCTGTACATCCAGATGGAGGTGTGGGTGTTGATGGGTTTTGAAGATGGGCAGCAGGTAGATGATTCTCTCTGACATCTGTCATGCAGAACCCATCACAGGTACCCATTGCTTGGTCCTGCCTGGGTGATGGGTACAGGAGGCAATGGGAATAAGATGCATGAGGGCTGTGCATGAAATTACAAAATATATCAAAGTAAGAAACAATAAGGTTTATGAATGGACTAGGGTATAGCTGAGATTTGAAGAAAGAATAGAACTGGCCAACCCAAGGCAGTTTTATCATGTTATTGAGAATAGATGGGGGGAAACATCCTCAAAGGATTCATGAATCAGTTCCATGAGTGAGAGCACATGGGAAGTTTAGGCAGATAGTGGAAATAGTCCCATTAAAACATGGTCAGGATGTCAAACAAGCAAAACTGTGTGTAGGTGATAGATTCAGATGGAGTAGAATGTATAGACTATTCCATAAGAGGGGTGCACCAAGGATGAACTGGCAGTACTGCTATGGGAAAAACATGTTGCATATTCATATGGCTTAAGCAGGAAGGAGTGAGAAGGATTTCTGCTAAATGATTTTAATCAGCCCAGATGAATAATACACTAAGAAGGTAAAGTTGGGAATTGAAAGATGTTAATGTTCATACAAATGTGCAGGTTTGAATTTCTTCAGTAGAATTGAATAATGTTAATTTTTTTTATTTCCAGAGATTGAGAAATTCAAAAATGCATTACATGATATGTTTAAAAAACAAGGGAAGTGTGTTGTGTTTTTTGAGCGCAACTACCGATCTCAACACTTACAAGTACAGGTAGTACCAGTGCCACAAGAAATTGCATCACATATCAAAGAGACATTCATAGTAAGTTGAAATTCTGTTTTATTTTAATTTATTTACTTATTTATTCATTTATTTATTTTTTCATCTAGTTGGAACTTGTTTAGCCCTCAGTGCCCGTGAGTTAAGGAAAAAACTGTTGACTTCTTGGGCTCTTGCTAGAAGTCTTACACCTTGAATATGCTTTGGTCATGTCAATATTCTGCCAATGCATAGCAAGCTGTCCTTCACTCCCTTATAAGGGAGCGAAGGACGGGCAGGACATAAGGAGCAGCGATTGGCGACCTGCGTAGTGCTTTTATGTTGGGACTGTGATATTTGATATTTTTGTTCTTTTTGCTCTTTTTATTTTTGGTGGTTCCTTTTTATGCCACATTGTAATTTGTAATTAATTATGACACTTTGTAATTTGTAATTAATTTCTTTATGTCTCAAAATTGGTTTGTTTTATTTAATTGGATTTGTATTGTAGCTATAGAGTACAATGTTATATTTTTTCGGGTTTGTGATATTTGTTCCTTTTTGTCACAACTTTTATTTCAGTGGACACTTTATACAAATTTTGTAATTAATTTCTTTGTGTCATTCAGAATTGGTTTTGGTTTTGGTGTTTTGATTTGTATCGCAACTATAGAGTACAGTGTTATTTTGTCGGGTTTGTGATATTTGGTTCTTGTTCTTTTTGTTCTTTTCGTTCCTTCTTTTTTATTTCTGTGGTCCCATTGTTATGACACTTTAGCAAACCTTGTAATTTCTGCATGTCATTCAGGACATGATTTAGTTTTGTTTTTTGTTATGATTTGTATTGTAGCTACAGAGGAGTGAATGATAGGCAGATATGTGGAGTGATGGCTGGCGGCTTAGGAAAGGGGATTTTGTCCGATGTGAGTTCTGTCATCATTAGCTTTTTGGATTTTGGTACCAGCATGCTCTTGCCTCTTATGTATAATTTTGTAATTCTTTCGCCATGAAATTCTGTTAAAATTGCAACTCTGTTCTACATGGTGGGACCTGTCTCAGGGAACACTGGTACACTATTTAACCGGTTCCTTTTGCTGACAATGTATAACCCTGAAGATGAACCCCGGACAGGGTTTGAAATATTGGTTGTAAATTCTGTTACTCTGAGTTCAGTGTTTGAAATTTTTTCCAACAACATGGCTCCTGGACTCCAGCTCTTTACGAACATACACACACACACACATATATATATATATATTTATATATATATATATATATATATATATATATATATATATATATATATATATATATATATATACAGGTAAACGTCGACTTACGATGGCCGCGACTTACGATTTTTCGACTTTACGATGACGACGACGACGATATGATATATTTAACCCCTTCCATACGGTGCCGCACACGTAGGCGTCTTGAGGAGCAAGTGGATTCAGGACGCTGCCATATCGGCGTCTTGATTATATTTATTGTAGTCGCCCCTGTGTTTTTACATTCTCTCAAATGTGCCCTGAATCCCATTCTCTGTGGTTTTTAACATTCGCGGGTGAGAGAACGATCGATATAAGCAGTGACTATATTTTATGATGCGAGTATTATTACGACACGTCGTACGGCTGGCATTGGCTGCTGCCCGCGAGATTTAAGTTCCGTACTGAAAATACATATTATAGTGTTTGAATATGGTAAAAAGGATAAAAATAATTAAATAAACTACTGTACATGTTTAATAGGCTATATTCAGTATCTCTGGTGGTTAATATACAGGTAGGCTAGGTACAGTGACCACGGAACAGAGTGATACACAAATTGGGGATCGACTTACGATGAAATCGTCTTACGATGGATCTATCGAAACCTAATGCCATCGTAAGTCGACGTTTACCTGTATATATATATATATATATATAGATATAGATATATATATATATATATATAAATAAATATGGATAGATAGTTTATTTTCATTTATTTGTTTCATTCTATTTTTTCCCCTAAGGATTTGGCTGAAACTGAGGGTCTTGACCTTGATGAAATCCCAAAATTGTCTGACATTGCTCAAGTAGCTCCTATAGGAGTTCCTTTCTTTTATGTAGAGCTCCCTAGGAAAGAAAAACTATATCATCGTATAAAGAAAAATTTTCCACTGCAGTTTGGTCGGTGAGTGTTATTGTTTCTTTTCAATAATAATGTTATAAATTTGAGTTCATATAATGCAGTGTTTATTAGATTTAATATTGAGAATAACCACTAAATTTTTCTCTTGTTGCATATTTGTAGACAAGTGCTTGCTAGTCCTCCATTGCTGGATATACCTGAGCGTGTTGATTGGCGAGAGTGTGAAATGACTAAAGAAGAAGAAATAGATACAAAAAAAATAATTCAGAAATTATTTTCCCCCTTTGATTTTACACTTGAAGATAGTGATGATGATGAAGATTAGGTCTGTACAAAATCAGGGTATGGAATAAATTTTCATGTACTATTCAGTTGGTTTTAATCTAGTTTTAATATTTTTAATATAGTGTGCCATGTTTAGAATTTGTATATACTGATAATAAAAATGATCACACAAAGTTTATATTCTTACACACACAAAAGATGAAAGGATACTCCAAGACTGGAAACCAGTAAATCTAGAATCAGTCTATAAAGGAGGAAGTAGGGAAGGATTTATGAATTATAGAACATTGTTATTGAGTAGCACAGTAGCCAAAACATGTGAAAGAATTGTGAAGTACAGATGAAATTGATGGAGGAGAAAGGATTGCTGGTAGATTATCTATTTGGATCCAGATAAGGTCCTATGTAATGAATCTGTTGATTATTTATTCAAGAGCAATTGATATGCTATTTGAAAGAGAGGGTTGGATAGACCATGTATCTTGGACCTGGAAGAGGTTTTTGTAAAGGTGCCACACAAGAGACTAATGTGGAAGTTAGAAAATATTGGAAGATTGAGATGAAATTAAGTATCTGCAGTTTAATACATTAGTTTTCTTTGGAATTATCACAAATACATCATTTACAAATCTATACCATTTTGTGCCACTTCCATGATCTGTACAAATTCATCTTTTTCTAATGCCTTAATGAAAAGGGATCCCATCAACAGTCCTCAGTGTTGTATAAATTCCCAATTATTAAAAACAAACACATTAACACAAAAACATTATAATTTTACATAATCCAATTTTCCAGCATAGAAATCATTCAATCATATTGCTCACTTGAGACAATCATGACTCATTATATATATATTTTTGCAGTTGTACATGAGTTACCCCCTGATTCTGTGAACTGGTTTGATCACATTTTCTGTGTTTATTATCCCTCAGAGTGAAAGAGAACAAGTAATACTCAGAGTGAAAGAGAACAAGTAATACTCAGAGTGAAAGAGAACAAGTAATACAGCAGTGACTTTATATTATATAATGCAAGTAGTGTGATGCATTGTTCATATGACAGCCAATGCTTTGCATGAGAATTTGACTTGTACTGAAGTGGTTAATTATGGTGGTGAGAGATACTATGATAATAACTGATGGGAGAGGAGATTGATAAGGCTATACCAAAAGAGTGTATAAGTTGCAGTGAGAAATGAATGCTAGAAAGACACCTGGATTAGATGGGATATCATTCGGGATGTATGTCAAAGGATGAAGTAGTTGCAATGGGGTCAGTTGTAGTGTGAAGGAGGGTGTTGACCAGCTGTAGGGATGAGGGAGCAGAAGGGGGTATTATGGTTTTGTATGTTAGAGTACTCGCTAATACACTGAATTCACTCATTTATAAGTCAAATCTTTATGCAGAGAGATTCATATTCTTAAATGTACAAATTGAACAACCTGGAAGATTTACTGATGATGTAGAGAAGTGTAAAGAGGAAATAATCCAAGATTTAGCCACAACTGCTCTAGAATTTGGTACATATCTCTTCACACCCTTGAGGTAATCTCTAACACCCATCAAAAATTTCATCTAACACTTCTTTCTTCTAAATAATCTCCAACATTATTACCCACTCTTGGAGTCAACTCTTGATTCTACATTTGATATACGTTTATTTTCCTCTAAATTCCAACATTGATTTTTTATCCCAACAAATCCCTCCTCTCTTTTTCTCAGAACCACATCCTTTTGACTCTCAGGATGAGTGACACACTTGTAATTTCTGAAGACTGGCATTGGATCAGTTCCATTGAAATCAATAGAATAAATAAATGTAAAGGAGCTTTTCATACACTTGATTTTTTTTATTTTCTATTATCATATTTTTTTTTTTAGATTCCTAAGAATGCCTCTCACTTCACTAGCAACAGATATGACCATTATAAAATACCAATTCTGAGAAATAAATCCCTCTGAAGTCTTCCATCTGCATAAAAATGTTTCAGTACTTGTTCTTACCCCAAGAATGCTCTGTTTCTTTAGTTTGTCAAGCTGATCAAAAGGTAGAAATAAAGAGTTGTAGGTGCTTTTCTTGTAAAGGACACTTGTGAAATATGCAGTCACTTGTTACATTTGGTAGGAAACAGATATCAAGTGGTGCTAGGCAAAGGATTCAAGGAAGAACCAATCTAAGATTAATTCCCAATTTTAATTCCTCTCATGAATAAGATCTCTCTTGAATCAACTGTTCCTCTTGACCATATATCCTCCCAGAATTATCTTCCTTAGACCTACCCATGTATCTGACTTCCCATTTCCCAGATGTCCTCTACAATTTTATTCATTACTAATAATAATAATTACTGTATTCATTGCCAGCATTTTTTTTTTTTTGTGTTACTCCATAGTAAGGCATAGTTTACTTCCTGGTTCACACTCAACAGTGATTAAGGATCTTGTGGAAAGAATCCTGTTCTCTTGTTATGTAGGTCTAGTCATCCAATTAAGTCTTACAGTGCATATAGTTTATTCAAATGTATATACCAAAGGCTTCCTCCCCCTTATAGGGGAGGTAGCTAAGTTGAAAGCAAACACCCACTCCTACCCAGACCACTCCCATTCCCCACCCTTGTTTCCCTCTTATCTTAGCTCCTCATGGATGAAGGATCATCCCTGTTTCCTGCTCCTTGCCAGTATCAGATACAATGCAAAAATACACAGCTCATCCACAGCAGGGCCACTTCACTTAATGGCAACACCCTCCTGCAAACCCCAACCCTCCTTCCTCTAGCCTCTCTCCTTCAGGACTTAGTTTAAACTTGCTGCCATCATCTCCTCTTGGACATGTCATCACCTTACTTTTACCCACATTTACCTTAAACTTTCTCCTATGGCATACCTTCCCAAACACCATCAGTTTTAATTCCTCCTCTGACCCTGCCACAAGTGCAATGTCATCCACAAACAACAACTGGCTCACCTTTCACTTCTCTTTGCTATCTCTTACCATCTCCAATCCTTTACCCATCACCCTCGCATCAACCTTGAAGAAACCTCTTTCCACTCCACCACACTCTTCACTTACCAGTATAGCCACCCCTTCTCTCCCTCTTCTCCTCACTCCTGACACCCTCCCCACTACACTCCCAAAGTCATTGTCAACACATCCATCATCCCTCTTACATACTACCTATCTCCTCCTTTTTACCATTATTTTTTTATTTATTCTTTTTTATGAAGGAATTATTGTGCTGACTGCATTGAATGGGACAGAGACATAGAATTTAAGGGAGGTAGTGGGGAAAAGTTTGAATGTGTTTGAGATGAAATGTCTGAGAAATATGGTAGGAGTTACAAGACTGACTAGAGTAAGAAATGAGGTGAAGAGGAGAGCTGGGATGAAAAAGATATGGCAGATAGGAGTCATGAAAGAGTATTGGCATGGTCAGGACACATGAAAAGAATGAGTGAAAATTAGAAAAAAAGAGGTGTGGAAGGTAGAGGTGGATGGGATGAATTTGAGGGGATGACCGAGGATGAGATGGATGGGGTGAAAGGGGTGTTGAGCAAGGAAGGGAGAGGCAGGTGACAGGGGTGAGTGGAGAATGACTGTGTATAGAGGATACTGTGATGCAAGGAATGGAGGGGATGGGGTTAGGGAGTAGTTAAGTGTGAATGATATTTTGGTGCAGCCCGAAGAGATTTCTTCATGTCTTCTCTTTTTCTGCATTAGGGGATGGAGGAGGGCAGGGTCACCAATTAAGTGAAGTGGCCTTGCTATGGATGTGCTGTGTCTTGCTGCATTGCTACTGACCCAGGGCTCCATGAGGAGCTAAGATGAGAGGAAGGGGGGGGATGGGAGTGGAGTGGGTATATGCCTTTTGGTCTGGCTACCTCCCTGGTAAGGAGGAAAAATCCCTTGGTATATAGAATAAAACAGAATTCATTATTAGTTTATGTGTGCATTCTATCTAGTTGTTCATTTAGGTTAAAAATATCCAGTGCTTCATAAAAGTTCGTGTTTCTTATTTACATGAGTTTGCAACCCTTATTCATAAGACACTTGAAAAGTCTAACTCTATAATGAAAAAGGGACTTTGTCATGTTGAACATATTGATATAAAACATACCCTAAAGAGTTAAATATATGGATAGGAGGTAAAGGGAACACGGGCTGAGGGAAATACTTTTATTCCTGACTAGTTTTGCCAGAGTGGCAAAACTAGTCAGGAATAAAAGTATTTCCCTCAGCCCGTGTTCCCTTTACCTCCTATCCACATTTGTCACAATGTATACACAGTTAGATATATATAAAATGAGAATGAAATAACATGGTTCAATTGCTGACTGTTATGATACATACTTCTGAGCCCCTTTTTAAATGACTGCATTGATATTGTGTAATTATCTAATAGTTACTCCAAGTTTCACTAAACAGAAAACCCCCAGTCCCACATGAGGTTCCCCCAGATTTCTCTAAGTAAAGAATTTGATTTGTTGATAGTGTTGTATTACTGTAAGACTTTTTATATCATTGGCTGAAAGTGGTAGGGGAAGGAGAGCAGCTGCCAGTTGTTTGCTCTCCATATGTGAAAAAGTGTAAGAAATACAGATGAAGTTGACAGAAAGAGATC
Source organism: Oratosquilla oratoria (assembly GCF_046742065.1). Classification (NCBI taxonomy): domain Eukaryota; kingdom Metazoa; phylum Arthropoda; class Malacostraca; order Stomatopoda; family Squillidae; genus Oratosquilla; species Oratosquilla oratoria. The sequence goes on from NC_134819.1 coordinate 28,840,047, forward strand.
TTTGGGCTCAGTCTAAAGACTTAGTGTCAGGCCCTCCAGGGCTGCACCTCTTGAGAGAAGTGAGGGAGTCAACAGCTTTGAAAATGATCAGTTTTAATGTCCATCTTACAGGACCACCAAGTGCACTTGTCACTGGTCCCATATTAGTGAATAAGAACCACCCAAAACAAATTAGACTCTTTGGCTGAGCCTTTGAATGTTTACCAAGAACTCTAGGTGATCAAGGGCAGAAATGGGTGGATTGCAGCACCTTAAAAATGTTGTGTTTTAGGAGACATTGGTTGGTGAGTGAGTGTCATGTATCCAACCTGATCAGATACTACATGGTGATAATCAAAGAGGTAGAAGCTGTCATCTTACTAAGTTCATAGGGCTGCTGGTGACATCCTGTTAGTTCCCAAGTGGGAAGGGCAACTGCATAGGTGCCTACTTGGGAGAAACTATGCAGACTGTCAATGGTGTGCGAGTGAAGCAACACACTCCCTGGTATAGGATCCCAATTGATGATGATTTTCATATGATTTTCTATGGGGAGGGTTCTGGTTTGTGTGTGCAGGTTTTCTATTAGGATGGTTCTGGTGCATCTTGTTACTGCTCTCAATGCTTTATTTTGTATGTAAAGTGTCAATGTTTTGTTGATTGTTGTTGTTGTCGTTCCCTAGACTGTCTGTCCGAGCAGTCCCGTCTCCCCAAGGAATGCCACAGCCGAAACTGGGTTTTCCCACAAATCCTTTATAGAGTGTATATTGTGTTGTTTGCATGCATGATTGTGTATATTTGAGAACCATGCTGTAGAAGCGTAATTGAGAGAGGTTCTTATGATTTGTTCATAATTTATTTTAGTATATTTATTGTCTTGTTGGTTTTGATTATTTCTTTGATGTATCTGCTGAAGGTCATATACAGTATCAAAAGTGAGGCCTAGAATTTTACAATTCTTTTTCAATGAAAAGGTATGGCTGTTTCATTTTACTTTTTTTATATTGTCTGAAGTTTGCAGCATGACTGATGATTTCTGGGATGAGACTTCCACTATTATTTCTGAGCAATTACTCTAGTTTGTCTAAGTAGGCTTGGGTGTTCTTAGCTGCTATTTTGTAGTTCCTATGCTGGGTTATGGATATTTTGATGCAGTCTGAAGAGACTTTTCTATCTTTGCATGAGGACGATGATGAGGGAGGGTTGCCATGCTGTGTATGTGCCATGTCTTGCTGCATTGTTTCTGATCTGGGCAGTGGGCAGGAGACAAGGATGACCCTTCATCACCATGAGGAACTAGGAGGGCAACAAGGGCGGTAACCAGGTGTGGGCGTGTGCCTTGATGTGGCTACCTCCCTTATAATGGAGAAGCCTTTGGTATATAGATAAATGCTGAGTTATGATTGGGTCATCTGCATAGGTAAGTGCATTGATGTTCAGTTCTGGATCTGCTTATGAAGAGGTTAAATGGAGTGAGTGTAATTAATCAGTTATTGTAACTAAGTAGAAAACTTGCAGACCCACAGTGGTAGCAGTCCTTGGAACTTCCCACAGATCTCTCGGGGAAGACACATTAGGCTGCTGAGTTGTGTCAGTGTGGGGCAGTTTCTGTGTCCCTAACTTAAAATGGTAAGAAGACACCAGTTGCTAGTTGTCCTCTCCATGAGTGAAAAATTGTAAGTAATACAGTTAAAATTAATAGAGAAATATCTTGGGCTCATTTAAGAGAACGAGTGTCAGCCCATCAGGGTTGCACCCCCTGATGGAGGGGAGTGGGTTGATGGGTTTTTGAAAATGGGCAGCTTTGCCGTCCATCATGCAGGACCTGTTATTGGTCCCTTGGAGTGAGTGCAAGTCAGTGTAAACCAAAGTGGTCTGTGTCTAATACATGTTGATTATAGTTTGGTTATTAGTGTCTGGTACTGGGCCAGTACTATGGTGGTACTGTTTCAGTGCAAGGTGATGACCTAAATAGTGTTCCAGTGCTATTCTTGTTTGTCTTGGGAGTGATATTATAGCTTGGTCATTAGTATCTGGTGCTGGGCCAGTGCTATGGTGGTACTGTTTCAGTGCAAGGTGATGACCTAGTGTGCCGGTACTATTCTTGTTCGTCTTGTGAGTGATATTAAAATGTAGGAACTTAATAGCAGTCACGAAGCTGCTGATTTATGCATTCACTTTCTGATTTCATGGGAGTGCGTAGAATGTCATCTAGCAGGGATATCAACTCCTCTTCAATATGGGCATCAGGGTTGACATCTGGGGAAAGAATAATAAATATGAAAATGAAGGAAAATGGTCAAGCCCCTCAACTGGTTTCTGGTCTGTAAGGTGAGCAGCTTAATCAAAAACAGGTATATCATAATTCCCAGTAATGAAAAACTATACTGATTTTGAAAAAAAAAAGAAAAAAAAAAAAGAAAATGGCCCAATTAAACTAAATTCAATACACTAGTCCCTCCACATATGCAACAGAATCATATGCATTCACATGATATGGATACTGTACTTAATTCATATTTTCAGAAAATACAACAAAGTACCACAATTTATAGTACAATACAAAGTAATAACCAAACACAATTCACATAAATGTGAATTTTTATGCACAAAACGGGACATGTTTGTCATGTGTGTGAATTTGCACATTGGTGAACATAAGGAGGAACTGGGATATTTACTCTTATGGAAATGCTTGCAGCTTTCATGATAACACCTTCAATAGTGATATATTTAAAGATTTTGTTCAAGCTACGGTTAACCTTTTACACAGATGAGGCAGACTCTAATGAGAAGAGTCTCAATTGTCTGAGATCTTCTGGAGTGAGTCTTAACACTGACCACCACAAAATTACCAAAATAAAATCTATAAAGTATGCCTTTGTGTTAGCCACAGATTGAAATCAAACAAAAATTATGACTACAAAATAAAAGCCACGTAGCTAACAATATACAGTCAATCTAAGACTAAATTCTGAGTACAGAAACTCAACTTAATGTTGTAAAGTTGTAATATCTCTTTATATTTAAGAATTAAGTTCAAACATTCCAAGTCTATAGTTGAGGCAAACAAACTATACTCTATTCCAATAAGAAATTACACTTGATTTCTGCCGTGCAGTTCAGTACAGTCAGTAGTCCTGGAGACTCCTGCTCCACACAGGCATCAGCAACATACAAATTCCTCACCTCCTTTAGAAAATATTATATTTCTCCACTTTGATCATATATACATAAATATACCAAGGGTTTCTTCCCTCTTCATATCAATGAAATGATAAGTTGGAAGGAGGAGGAAGGAAGGCGTCAGCAACTACCATCCATCCCCCTCCCTCCCTCATGCCACGAGTGTCATGATGCAAAATATTTATAAGAATTCTTAATTTAATTTTTTTTAATGCTTTCTATGTGAAATCTGAATTCAACATCATGTTTTGGAGTTGTTTATGTAGGAGAACACATGTTTTATTCTACACTTATCATAATTGCTGTAAACATTGATTATACGTAAAGATGTGTATAAACCGATAAATTCTTTTCCTTGACTTCAACTCCACATGATATAGTTTCTTACCCTATCGAGTTTTGAACATTTTGTTATAGTTGTAGAATGACTGCTCTTTCTAATGATTGAAACCAATTTTTCCTATCTTATGAACAAAGTGGGGAAATATAATATTTTCTGAAGGAGGTGAGGAATTTGAGTGTCACTGGTGACTGTATGGAGCAAGAGTTTGCAGGATTACCAACTGTACTGAGCTTCACAGTAGAAATTGAGTGTAATTTCTTATTGAAATGGAATATAGTTATTAAATACAACACTTTATATTGAGAAAAAATTAAACTGCACTTTACAAATAGTAAATATTCATATTTCAATTGTCACTCAAAAATATATTTTGTTAAACATGGCACAAGATTACTTTTACGTCACCTTCTTTCTTTAAATGGAGGCTGTCCAGGTGCTGCAGAAAATTCTTTACATCAACTGCAGGTAGTTTCTTTGGAATCTGTATATTCTTGAGTTCCAAAGGTTTTCCTCCAGAATATTTAATTCTGTAAAAATAAGGAAGTTGAAATGATGATCAAATCTCTCGCATGTACATTTCTCAGACTATTACAAGCAATTGTAGCTGAGTCAGAGAAAGAACTGAAACAGTGACAGAGTTTGGGAAGTTATGTCACAGTAAGACAAGGGGAGAGAGTGGCGGTAAGTTGGAGATGAATTTAAAAGAAGAGGGGCTGGAGAAGATTTACAGGAAATATTTAAGAGCACATACAACAGAGAATGGAGAAGTAGGGGTTAAGGTATAGTATCAAAAAGGAAATAAAATAATTATTTCAGGAGAATGAAGTGTTATGAGAAATAGTTATCTGGTGATGAATGCATAGAGAAGGCTCTACAAAGGGGTGATTGTACCCACAACACAATGGAGCAGACATTTACTTGCCTCCTTTATAATTAACTTCAACCTCCACATCCACTCCTCCATTCATTGCCACATCTGAGCCACATTTACTACAAACAGCTTCACATAATGACATGACCAAGAAATGCATACAGGCACATGTATTCCAGTAAATATAGAACTGCTTGAATATGATGATGCCTACTTATGTGTCATGAGGCACGAATGAGTATATGAGGATGCCAGTGTCAGCTTCCTGATTATATATTTTTTTTTTAGTTATAACTGAGTGATCCCCGTATTCTGTGAACAGGCTTGATCACATTTTCTGTGGTTACAAACATTCTTGGTGAAAGAGAATGATTATAACAGCTGTAGCTTTATATTTCATAATGACCTTATTGTGATGCATCATCATACATCAAGCAGCTAATGTGCATGTAAACATTTGACTCGTATTGAAGAGGATAATAACATGTATTCATTGTAAAGTTGCCTGTTTAGTCATACAGTGTAACTATCCTTAAGTATAATACTAATTAGTATGCATAATAACCAAAAATCATATAAAAACATGTATCTATTGTAAAGTTACCTATTTACAGCCATCAAGTCAGTTGAAGTTAGAATATCATCAAGGGCTTTCTCTACTTCCTTGGTTTCATCACAATCCTGCTTTACTTGTGTGGCAGACACGTCACTCATGTCTGAATCTGGCTCACTTTTTGAAGTCAACAGAGTTTTCACTTCCTGTTTCCTGTATTATAAATAATCTTTTTACATAATGCAGTCAACACACCAGTATGGTATATATTACATATAAATTTATATGTATATTATGTACAATTTGACTTCTTGTAAGAATGTACCCCTCGGGGTTAAAGAGAGCAGGATGCCTAGTCCCATTACTCCATCCCATTTTAGCCACCTTTACAACCTAAGTGGGAAGACCAGTGACAGTATTCTTTCTTCCCCCTACCATATGGGACAAAGGCAAAAATGGAAGTATATACTCAAAGAAGTGGTACTTGACAGTATTAAGAAGGGAGGACAGCATAATGGAGAGTCACAGTACAATAGTATGAAGAAAGTGTGGAAGGCAAAGGTGGGGGGAGTGAACTTGAGGGGATGACTGAGGATGAGATGGATGGATGGGGTGAAAGGGGCATTGACCAAGAGGGGAATGCTTGTTATGCAAGGAAGGGGTTAAGTATATACTTTGACTTCACTATCCTTCTTATACAGGGGGAGAAGATCCTTTGGTATGTATATAAATGTATATGTTATGTATATAAACATTTTTCTATTATCTACCTTGAGTACTCAGTGCGTTGCCAAGTTGACAGATTATACTGTTTTACGAGGTCTGCAAAGCAGTTCAAAACTTTCAGTGTTTCTTCTACAACGGCTGTTACACGATCATTTGTTAGCTGCATTAATACAAAAGCATGTCCCATCTCACAAAACCTGGAAATAAAATAAATATAGTTTGGTTTGGGTATACAGAAAGAATGAGTGAGGAAATACTCAGAAAGAGCGTGAACAGCAAAAACTGTTGGAGCGAACTTACGGAAGACCAGCGATAAGATGGATAGATAGGGTAAAGGTGGTCTTTGATACATGAGTATTGTCTGTGGAGCAGGGAAGAGTGCAAAAATGAATGGAGAGAGATTATGAATGAATAAAAGACTAATGTAGCTTGAAGAGATGTTCTTGTCTGTTCCATAAAGAGTGGAGGGTGGGTGGGTGTTGGTTCATATAATGAAGCAGTGGGAGGGGGGGGGGTCACTATATAATGAAGCAGTGAGGGTCAGCTCCAGTTGTCAAGCCCAACTCTGGAAACACTCATGTTGTTTTGCCTTTAACCCAAGCAGTGACTGGGAACAGGGATAATCCAAGCAGTGTGGGCAGGACAGGGATGACTCTATATTTACAAGATGCTGTGATTAGAGGGGGATAAAATGGGTTTTAATGTGTATGAAGTAAGTGTGTGCTTTGATTTGGTAACACTCCTTATAAGAGGTTGTTGAAGCACATGCCCATATCATACACAAATAAACCTTATTCAGTTGTCCTTCCCAGCTCAACATCATGAGGATGAAAGGTCACCTTGTCCCCAACATTGCATAGGTCAAAGGTAATACAAATGAACAGGTAAAATAGAAGTTAATTTTCTATAATTTTGTAAACATCTTGTAGTATTCTATATCTGTTATTAACAGCTTTATGGTATCAACAATAGATATCTTCATGTAGTGGTTTTGGGGAATAAATATTGTCTCCTTCTTGATGCCTGTATCAACTCCACCAACACTTTCATCTCCAATTCAGAAGTGTAACCCAAACAGTAAGCACTACAAAATTATTGTAAACAGAGAAATTACATAACTGAAAAGTGACCACCAACCTTTCAATAACTTCCATGACTCTATTCCTTATTTTATCTGGGCTCAACTGGATTATCTTCCCTTCACTAAAGACATTTGGAGGAAACACCCCATCAACCATTCCTGAAACATGAAATAATCAATCAACTAAAATTAACTGTTCAGACCAATGTGAGTTACCAGCTAGTGGTGGGTCCTGTAAGTTGGACTGCAGAAAGAATTGCCTCCCTGCTACCCATTTCCAAAACCCATCAACCCCTTACCAGACCAAGACCAAGATTTCTCAATTAACTGAAGTGGTATTTCCTTTACTTTTGTACATAAAGAAAGCTGACAACAGAAGATTTCCATTCCTTCTACTACTTTCAGCCAGTGAGATACACAGTCACATTAAAAATAATTCTGATGTCCCAGGTCTCTCTTGTGTGAGACCCACAATTCCCAAATAACTAGCAACAGCCATCGGATTGGCATGTAAGTCACTCAAGAAAGAAATATTATGTTGTTTGGCAGTGTAAAATAAGGTGTTCATTGTCTTCTGTGTTGGTACAGTCTTAGTGATGGATGGTAACCTGAATGCATTGTGGTTCTTGCTTCTGTTGGCAAGGATGTTTTAGTAGGGCTGATATCTAGGGGTGTTTGAAGATTAGTCTTAAAATGCTTGTTTTGTGATCTGAGTGTGAATATGTTTCTATGAAGATGTGTTGTGTGGTACAGGTAGTATGTTAGTGTTGATGTTTGAGTAGTATGTTGCTGGTATGTATATGTGTATATATATACTGAGAGAAGTTAGTACCTTGGGGGTTTAAAAAGTGTAATGAGAAATAGATATTTGGGAATGGATGCTAAGAGGAGACTGTATGAAGGGGTGACTGTGCTGACAGCACTGTACGGTACACAAACATGGAACATTAGACAAGAAGAGTTTAAATGTGTTTGAGCTGAAATGTCTTGAGAAGTATGGTGGATAGAGTAAAAAATGAGGAGGAGAGTGGGAGTGGAGAAGGAGTTGGGAGATAGGATTGAGGAAAGAGTATTGGAATGGTTTGGAGACATGGAAAGAATGAGTGAAGAAAGATTAGTAAAAAGAAGTAGGGAAGACAGAGGTGGATGGAGTGAACAGGAGGGTGCAACTGAGGATAAGATGGATGGATGGGGTAAAAGGGGTGTTGGGGAAGAGGAGAATGTCTGTTGAGGAAGGAAGGGAGAAGAGCAGAAGATAGGGATGAGTGGAGAATGGTTGTATATGGATAATGCTATGATGTATGGGAGTAGGTGGGGATGGGGGTGGTTATGTGTGAACAGGATTTCTCCCCATCTACTCTTTTTCTGCATATGGGGACAGAGAGGGGGGGGGGGTCACTGATTAAATGAAGCAGTCTTGCTGTGGATGTTCTGTGCCTTGATGCATTGCTTCTGACCCAGTGCAATGGGTGACATACTGGGATGACCTGTCATCCAGGAGGAGCCAAGAAAAAAGGTAGGGAGGGGTGGTGAATGGGATGGGAGTGGGTGGGGAGGAAATGGGTGGGAGTGGAATTGTGCCTTTTGACTTCGCCTAACCTCCCTTGTAAGGGGGAAAAAGCCCTTAGTGTATGTATGTGTGTGTATATATATATATATATGTATATATATATATATATACGAGTATTTCAATTGATTGTGCCCAAGTGATATGAGATATGTGAGCAGGGTTGAAGGCTCTTGCATAGAACTGTGTATCTAGTACCTATCATTTTCATATGGTGCTCTATGGGGAGGATTTTCGTATCTGTGTGTAGGAGGATTTTCGTTTGTGTGTGTAGAAATCTTGTAAGGGTGGTTTTAGTACATTCTGTTATTCTCAACACATCATTTAATATAATTTGTATGGTGCCTGTTTGCTTTCTTAGTTAATAGAAACCATGTTGTGGAAGAGTAGTTGAGTGTGGTTCTCAAGAACTGTTTATGGGTTGTGATTAAAATTTCTTTCCACTTTCCAAAGCCTATGCTTGTGACTGGTTTTATTATTATGTTTTCTTGTTAGCTTTTGCTGTCAGATTTTTGACATACTGATTAGAGGTCATATAAGTTTCAAAAGTGAGCCCCCCCCCCCCTTCCATACTTGCTTCCGATCTTAGTACAGTGAGACCCCTCATTAACGGACGTTAATTAGCTGTGTTTGCGGTGTTTTTGTTGTGTTTTCGGTGTTTTGGAGTGGTTTTTGGGTGGCATAGTGATTGCACGCACTAAGCAACAGCACCAAAAACACCGAAAACACAGCAAAAGCACCGCAAACACAGCTAATTAACGTCCGTTAATGAATGGTCTCACTGTATATCAAAAGTAAAGCCTAGGATTTTATACCATTTGTCCAATGGAGGAACTTTGCCATTTAATTTGACAGTGTGACAAATGCAATAATGTATTCAAGCAATCAAGTAAGTCCATTGAAATCATAGAAAACATATCTTACCCATGCTAAGTAAGAGTTCCTGTTGGTGACTGTAAATAAATGATACAGCCATCTGTCGAATATCAGAATCGGAGTCCTCACAGAGGTGTTGTATTATTGGTACCACATATTCAGCAACCTCCTCCTCCCTTCAAAATCCAGAGAAAACACAATTGTAGTGATAAAATATAAAAGATATTACTCATAGTAAGCAATAAATAGAGTCAACTTTAGTTTCCAAAAAAATCATGGGAACAATGGGCAATGGCATGAGGTGGTTCTATGGAACTGATATCTGAGAGCAAAATCTGTCCAATGCCCTTCTCTAAAGCCCATCACTGTCATCACCACCCAGAGGTACAAACCCAGAGGGCTGGCACTTGGTCTCCTGATCAGGCCAGGGCTGAGGTCAAATATGAATTGACATAGAACTAAATTAGAATTGATACTAATTAAAAAATTGTGAATTGGAATCGAGACAAATATCTATATACCAAGGACCTATTTCCATTTATAAGGCAAGTAGCCAGCCAACTGAGAAAAATATGAAAATAAAGTCCAATGAATTGGTATAAACAGATGTGAATTGATGACTGAACTGGTCAAATGTACTCAAAAAGAATTATGTAAAAAAACTGTGAATCAAAATTTAACTGGAATTGTGAAAAAAATATCTCTATATGTCAAGGGCCTTTTCCTTCTTATAAATAAATATTATCTTCATCAGTTTGTATTCAAACTGGCCTAACAGAAATATAATCCAAGCCATCATCATCAACAAATTTAATGCGAAGTTTGATGTATGAATACAAAGAGAATGGGCTCCATGAGCATAGTTCTGATCCTTTATATTACATACATACATATACCAAGGCATTTTCCTCATTTCAAGGGAGGTAGCCAAAAAGAAAAAGGCATAAAATCATTCCCACCCATTCCATCCCTAAATACACCCCACTCCCCTCCACCCTCCCTCTTATCTTAGCACCTCCTGGAAAGGAAACTACATGTATAGTTTCCTTAAGGAAACTACATGTATAGTTTCCTTTATATTACAATGTTTCCTTTATATTACAATGTATAGTTTCCTTTATATTACAATTACATAATTGCAACACATTTAGCAGTCAAATGTTTTTTCCTGTACAGCAAGGTCCAAGAACTATTGCCAATTACCATGGGCTTTACAATATGAGAAATTCAAAAATATTAATTCATTGTCAATTTCTTTTATGTCTCATCATAAAACAATGAAAAGGTGCACAAGCTATATATGCTGTAGAGTTACAAAGATCAGCCAACTTACTTATATTTGCCAGCATTGAATAAAGCCTGCACTAGTTCCAGTGCTGCCTTACGCACTTCCACATCTTCTTCTTGTAGTACTTTGACAAGCGCACTTTGTTGTAAGGCTAGATGCTCCAATTCTGGCCAAATCTAGTTAATGAAGGGGTTGTAGAAAAAAGTTAAATGAGATATTAATTTTGATAATAGAATGAATATTCATGAAGAGTTGACTGTTACAGTCTTAAATGAAAAACTGGGGGTATTTGGTTATACATACATATACCAAAGGCTTTTCCCCTTACAAGGGAGGTAGCCAAAAAAAAAAAAAAGTTATATATATATATATATATACATGCAATGAAGGCAATGATGATTGTATAATACTTAAATAACAAACTCACCAAGCAACTGTCTGACTGGCAGCAGAGTCTTTCTACTGAAACCATGTTGGCTGTGACCTTAAGAGCAGATGCTCGAATAAATTCCTCTATGTCATTTAAGGCAGCTAGAACAGCACCCAAAAGTTTGTGCCGAACTATCCACTCAATGAAGTAGGGGTATTCTGCAACATAGAAAGAATACTAGAACATTAACACAGAAATAAATTTGTATATGCTTAACATGTTTCTTTATAATAATAACTGTTACCTAATTACAAATGTAAGGCCAGCATAAGTGGAGAGTTTCTACAAATGTAAGGCCAGCATAAGTGGAGAGTTTTAATTATCTGGGTTGGAAATGGTGAGCATGAGTGGTTTGAGGTGAAGGTGGGGCTGTGTCAGGGATGTGTTATGTCACCATGGTTGTTCAATGTGTACGTGGATGAGGGGTGATACTGGAGGTAAGCATTTGGGTGATCAATCAAACAATTAATTGACCCTAGTCTCTCTTGTAGAAGACATGCAGCCTTAAGGTAACTAGTTACAGCCTTCTGGCAGGACCCTAAGTCACTCAGGGAAGATATATGGTGTTGTCTGGGGATTGTAGGTGTGGGGCATTTTGTGGTGAGTGTATAATTTTTTTTTTTTTATATACATGATCCACATGTTTTTCCTGCCGTTATTTGCGGTGTTTTTTGTGCATTGTGGGATGCCACAAGGTTCAGCTTGACAAAGGACCAAATTGCAGTGATATCATCACTCTATGTGGCAGGAAAGTGCAATAAAGGTATTCTGATCCAGACTGGCATAGCACTGCCCAGTGTCAAGAGATGGACAAAGAAATATTAAGCTGTGGGAGGTGATGACCCACCATTCCAAGTCAAGAGGACTGGGCTGGTTAGTAAACTTCTAAGAGGACTCTTAAGGTCCTTCAGTGACAGGTGGAAGCTGAAATTAGAATCACAACAAAGGAATTGAAAGAAAAGAACCCACAATTCCTGCATCAGGAGTCTGTCAGGAATATCCAATGCTGCCTCAAGGATGTTCTCGGCTATGAGCATTGGGTGCCACAACATAAACCCATTCTAATGGAGAGACAAAAGCAAAAATGTGCACAATTTTTTAAGAAAATATCTGAAGTGGGCCAGACTACATTTAATGTTACTGGGAACTGATGAAGCAAGGTGAGGTTAAGACCAGGTACCTGTGTTACAAGAGAAAAATGCACTGTGCAAATATCTTTGGTGCTGAGTGTATACACTTCTCTTAATCTGTACAATACTGTGTACATTGAAAATGTCATTATATATGATTTTTTTTTTTCAGTCTTTAATTTTCCATATGGTGATCTGTACACACATGCACACACATATATATATATATATTACTCTTACACACTAAAAGGCATGCTTCCAATTTTCATGTGAAGCCAATGAAATTATTTCTTTCTGTCTTCAACATATCTCTTTTTGTTAAGATATCCTGTCAATTATTATTTCCTATATTTTTCCATCTTATTTTTGTATTTCCTTTAGTAACTTTTGAGTATATGGGTAAAAATACATCTCTATGTTATTTCACAATGCCTTGGAAAATGCTGAAATACTTACTACACTGTGCAAGCATGGTACAGGTAAGGAGAACTTCAAGAGCAGAATCTCGTACTTCCCACTGAGTATCCACAAGAAAGCTTGACAGGAGCTACAAAGTCAATGAGAACATCATTCATGAAATTTCTATATGATCATACATATTTAAAAATAATAATAATAATATTAATGATAAGTCAAGCTTTACTGACTGAAATGCTGCACCCCCACAGTGGCTGGCAACCATCCTTGGGCTCTCCCACAGTCTCTCTGAGAGGAACCTTTGGATTGTTTCAGAGTTGTATTAATGTGCAACTGCGTCTGTGTCACCACTTGACAATAGTAGGAGGAGGGTAACAGTCACTGGTTGTCAGCCCCCAATATATAAAAAAGTGTAAGAAATACAGTTGAAGTTGATACAGAGATCTTGGGCATGATCCAAAGACTGTCAGCCCCTTAGGGTGGAAGGAAAACAAAAGACAAAAGAAGCCAAGAAGAGAGCATTAGTAAGGCGGGATAGGTGTCTGATGGAGAAATTTAAAAAGAATAAAAACATGTTTCCAAAAGAAGTGAAAAGAGTGGTAAGTCAGGTAGAGAAGGTAAAGGATGCTGATGGCCATATGCTATTCGAAGTGAAAGCAGTAAGGAGAAGATGGATAGGGAAATTTGGAGATTTGTTGAATGTAGAGATGAATAGTGAGGCTTTCATTGAAGCAGTGGGAGATGACAGGAAAATTTTTGTGGTGGGACAGGAGAATGATATGGCTATAGGGAAAGAGATACAAAGAGGACTGAAAGCTGATAAGTTACCTAGATTAGATGGTTGTCATGTGGAATGTCAAATAAAGGGAGTAAATATAGTAAAATGCCTGGTGAGATTGTTTAATGTGTACCTTGGGGAAGGACATGTACCAGTGGACTGGAGGAGATGGGGATAAGTCTGATAAGTATGGGAGGGTGTAACCTGAGAGGGTTAGAAGGAGAACAGTGAGTAATTGGGGAAGTGCAGTGTGGGTTTAGGAAAGAGAGTGTGTTAATCAAGAGCAATGTGGGTTTAGGAGAAAAAGAGGTGTATGGATTAAGTTTTTGAAATAAGACAGATAAATAAGAAGTTTTTGGCAAGGATAAAGACCTTTTTTAAACTTTTATGGATTTAGAGAAGGTATATGACAGGGTTAAGAAAGAAACATTATAGTGTGATGCAGATGAGATAGGGGAAGTCTGATGAGGGTGATCAAAAGTCTTAATATGAGTAGTAGAGCTTGTGTCAAGGTCAAGAATGGAGAGAGTGAATTTTCCAAGGTGAGAGTGGGGCTATGCCAGAGTTGTGTAATGTAATCAGTGTTGTGTAATGTGTATATGGATATGGTGAATGAGGGTTCTAGGCAGGAGTTGGTGAGGGAGAGTGGAGGGAAGGAGATGAGCCAGTTGTTGTTTGCAGATGCTGCTCCACTTGTAGCTGAGATGGAGGTACAATTATTGCTGTCTCAAGTTTCTATGAGGGTGTGTGTGAGGGTTCTAGGCAGGAGTTTGGAGATGGTGAGGGATAGTGGAGGGAAGGAGGTGAGCCAGTTGTTGTTTGCAGATGCTGCTGCACTTGTAGCTGAGATGGAGGTGCAGTTATTTGCTGTCTCAAGTTTCTATGATCAGAAACCTGTGGGCTTGTAGTCTTGTGGTACATGGTAACTATCCATGGGTCATCTCATACATCTCTCTGGGAAGAAACATTGGACTGCTCTGTGTGCTATGATAGAGTGAAACATGGGGGAAGGGTAAAGTGCCTTTGTTTGTCAAGCAATACTGTCAAAGAACTGTGCCTCACTATATTGCATTTGTCCCAAGCAATATGGTGAGGGACTGGACAACCTTTAATCCTCCAGGTGCTCATGTGTCTGACAGTTTTCCCTTCGCCATTTCTAACATCCTTCCTTGGTTTGCTGATTTCTCCCCATGTTCTTTCTAAGTGTCTGGGACCTTTCCTCCTGACTTTGTCTCATTTACCATTTCTTGTCTCTTACTTACCTCACCCATTTGTTCTAAACTGTTGCTCTCCAGGTGTTCACTTTTGACAAGCATGGACATAACAGGTGGGATGAAACCTGCCACACAAGATTTCATGGTTCTTAAAGTAACCACCTTAGCCTGAAAAAGGATTTAGCCAAGATATACTTAATGTAAAACATTGTTACAAATTCCATATTCAAAACATATAATTCCAAACCCACTGATATGCCAAGGAAAATATTTCTTCCAACCCTTTGTAGTGAACATTTTCGTGTGAATGGGCGATGCAGAAAATGTGTGTTTGTACAAGTATTACTACACCATGCCAATAAAATGCATTATTCTTTTTATTAATATTCTATACTCCATGCTGCAAGAATAATGACATAGACAAAATTATCATAAGTACAAGTGGATGACCCGTCATCCAGGAGGTGCTCAGATGAGAGGAAGGGTGGGAGGGGTGTGGAGTGTATTTAGGGATGAAATGGGTGGGAGTGTTTTTATGCCTTTCCCTTTTTGGCTACCTCCCTTGGAAGGGGGAAAAAGCCTTGGTATATGTATGTATGTATGTACAAGTGGTTGTAAGTTGATAACTACCTGTACTGTATATGCTACATATACAAAGTACAAACAAAACAGACACCACATTCAAGACACAGAACACCTGATCCTAATCATCCCTACTCTAACCTTACCTAGACAACAACACAATATATCTTCTATGAGTGACTTGTGGCCTAATCTGGTTACCTGGGAGCTATGGGTTTCTGCTGGACAGACCAGGAGTAACATATCAATTGACTGATCTAGCAGTGTGAACAGCAGTCTAGTTTCAAAACACTTTGTCACTTCCATCATTGAAAATCTTTAACCCGATAACTGTACAATAGGGTTTCATCACTCATATCTGTGGTGCTCACATTTTTCAGGGAAAAAGTTCTCAAAAGAAAGTTTTACTGTTATAAAATGAAAGATTACATGGAAAAGTATAAGAAAGCCAAATATTCGTTAATTATTTACCTTAGTTCAGGTGTGGTGGTGTAGTGAAGCTGTGCATTTTGTCACTTTTGTGTGATGCACTCCCCTACTTCTCCTCTCTGTACCACGTGTAACCATAACTTTTCTACTACTTTTTTTATTTTATTTTTTTTTCTTACATTTTATTCCTAACCAGAGCTACTTGCATCATCTACTGCTTCTCTCCTTTTCAAAGGAATGGTTTTTGTTTAAATTATGCTATGTCTTACATCACGAGAAGTAGAGGATTGTGGGTTGCATGAAGGAGGAGGAGGAGGAGGAGGAGCACAAGGATGTGAGGGTGGGTAGGTCTATTGTGTGGACTCATTCACCCTGAGTTACCAAACTTCATTTCAAGACATATGGGAGCTAAATATAGCCCACCAAGCTTAGAAAATGCCTTCACATCATACAATGTATGTCAAAGTTTTTAATTTTCGAATTTCTGATAAAGGATTTTCAACCTATAACTAGAGATTAGTTTACAAAAGCCTATTCTACATAATATGAAAAATCCAACTTACAACCATCTGTATTGTAACCAATCAAACTTGTATTTAAACATACTTCTCTTGTGTCTAAATATTGCTGATAAATCCTTACCTGAGTGGTTAATCCTGGAATGGTGCTTAGATTGCACAAGAGTCCCAACAGACATACCGACACAAAGGCTTTCTTCCAATCTATGTTATACCTAAGAGCATAAATAAAGAGAGAATTATAAAAGTGTTCTTTCAAAATCCACATGATACATAGCACATATTTTGCAAATAACTGTTTGAGTTAATATGAACAGCAGGACTTTTTCAACATGTTACATACTACATGTTTTGGAAATACCTGAATATCAGAATTTCTTTAAATTACTTTTTTTCATCACTATCATTTCCTTACTTGACGGGATAAGTAAATAATACATATGTTCACACACGTGCACGCAGTATTCAGCACATCTTGGAAGTTAGCGCAAGATGAAAAGTTAAAAGATATGAATTAGCAAAGTTGTTAATTAAGTGGATCAAGCAAAGACACAGCTCTTAGAGGAAGCCAAAGACAAAAATGAACTGAGGAATTTTTTTTTCTTTTAACCCCTTCGTTACCGACCCGTCAACCTTACGTAAACAAACGTTTCAAACCGTCCCACGAATGGCTGGAGCCTTATGTTAGTAAACACAGACACTTGCCACCACATGGGTAGAAATAACCCAGAAACCGAGGCCTTGAGAGTCTTCAATACACACAGCTTATAACTGTGACACGTGCGTGTCACGGGGAGCACGCTCGGTTCCTGGCGGATGCACTCAGCCGTGACACGCAGGTGTCACAAAACACATTTCCGGTACTCAAGGGGTTAAAGGGGGAAAAAGTTGTCAATCAGAATGTGAGGAAATGGTTTCTAAAAAACGGGAGGGCAGTACTGCAGAGAAAGCCCTACAAGGAAACTCAAAAGTAGCATATGCTAATGTTGATGGTTTACTATCAACCAGGTTGGAGACAAATGACTACTTAAGGATAAATGACCCTGATATTTTATGTTTAGTGGAAACTTAGCTCTCAAAGAATGTTGATCTATAGCTGGGGAACAAAAGATACACCTCCTGGAGAAAAGACAAAGAAAACAAAATGGGTGGAGGGGTGATGTGTGATGTGAGAAATTGACATAAAAGTGGAAGAAGCTGTTCTGCGTGAAGGCATGGCTGAAACAATCCTCCTGAAAATTAGAACTACAGGACAGAATAGAAGAGGTTTCATAGTAGCCCATGGCCCTGCAAGACAAGAGCTTGGAATAAAGCTGTAGCTGAATATCAAGAACTGTTATTGGATACAACTATTTTCCTAAAGAAAACTATTGAACAAAGTAGCAATGTAGTCCTTATTGGATACTCTAATTGCAGTGAGGTCAACTGGGAGGAATAAGAAGCAAGTGGCAAGGCAGATTCCTGGGGAAGTACCCTGTAAAGTGCACCAATGGAGAACACAATGACCCAGTGGGTAAAAGAAGCGATCAGGGTAAGAGGAAATGATATTCCCACAAGATTAGATCTGCTACTAACCAAAGAGCCCGACATCATCAGCTCCTTGAACTACCTTTGCCCCATTGGAATTAGTGACCATGTAACAATTGAATTTTGGATAGAGGATGAGGAAATAGAGCCAAGGAATGAATTACACAGGCAAGGTAGACTCAATTTTGGGAAAGCAGATTACTTAGGTTTGAAAGAAATTCTCTGAAGAAGAAAATTGGGAGAAATTCATGAATACCATGGGAATAATGAGGAAATGGGAAACCTTTCTTGACATCAAAAACCTGGGAGTGAATTACTTACCCATTTCTCACAACAATAAATTTCTGTAAAAACACTTTACACCATCAAACCATTAAAAGCTGACCTTTCCACAAGTATTCGAAGTCCATCAATAGCAGCAATCTGGAGTTTATTGCTATGTCTTAGGGGTGAGTCTTCAATGTGATATGACTTCAAGAGATAAAGTAGTCCTTGAAAAAGTGATATACCACAACTCTGAAAAGGAAAAAGAAAAATATATTCATAAATATCAATGCACACAAGGTATACTGTAAATACATACGTGAAGTAGTACATACATATACCAATGGCTATTTCCCCCTTACAAGGGAGGTAGCCAAAAAATAACAGCATAAAATCCACTCCCACCCATTCCATCCCCACATACTTCACTCTCATTCACCACCTCTCTCTCCCTCTTTTCTTGGCTCCTTCTGGATGACAGGTCATCCCTGCATCTTGCCCACTGCCCTGGGTCAGAGGCAATGCAGCAAGACACAGCACATCCATAGCAAGGCCACTTCATTTAACTGGCAACCCCCTCTCTCCATCCCCTCATGCAGAAAGAGAAGACAGGGAGTGATTCCCTTCAGGCTGCATCACACATACTCCCTACCTCCCCCCATCCCCCACCTACTCCCTTCCATGCATCACAGCACCATCCATACACAACCATTACTCACTCACCCCTATATTCTGTCTTCTCCCTTCCTCAACAGACATCCACCTCTTTCTCAATACCCCTTTTACTCCATCCATCCATCTCATCCTTGGTCGCCTCCTCATGTTCACTCCAACCACCTCTGTCTTCTACACTTCTTTTACTAATCTTTCTTCACTCATCCTTTCCATGTGTCCAAACCATCCCAATACTCTTTCATCAACCCTATCTCCCAACTCCTTAAAAGTAATTCTTCTGCCATCTCAATCAAAACCACCCTGTCCTCCCATACATTCAACAACTTCTTGAGATATTATGCCCCTTTCCCTTTCATAGGCTTCCCTTCCATTAACAAGTGTCCATCCACTTCCTTTACCATTTCCTCTCTACCTAACTTATTTTACAAATTCTCAAACACCTGCTCCATCTCACATTCACTCCTCTTAGGCTCCCTCATAACTCCCAACACATGATCCACGACTGTGATGAACCTTGCATACATGTTTTATACATTGTCATCACATGTATAACAATAATAACATAACTGTTTCTATGGAAAGAGTACCCACCTCATGAAGAGCCTGCACACCGTTTATAAGGGCAGCAATCGAAGAAAGACACAAGCTCATGGCAAGCTCAGGGTCCTGATTCACAGCTTTATTTATCTTCTGAAATTCTATCTCATGTTTTTCCTGAAAAATAAATAATAATAAAAATTAATAAATAGATGAAATAATAATTTTCTTTTTATCCAAATCAATCAATTTGTTACACTAAGTCTCTTGTAAGAGACCTATTAATTCCAGGTACCCAAAGTATAAATACAGGTCTGATTATTCAACACTTTCAGGACCACATCCTGCACTGTCCCACTCTTGCCCTATCCAAACAACATAATGTTTTTTCCTCAAGTGACTTGTGGACCAGTCTGGTGGCTGTTGCCAGTTACCTTGAAGCTGTGGATCTCCTGCAGGAGAGATCTGGGACAACAGATTGGCTAATCTTTACCACTTTTTTTTCTTTGTTTCTTCTTTGCAACCACTCATATGCACACCTCTACTCATTGCTACACTTATTTCTTCATTCCACCACCTGCTACCCTTCCTTCCATTCTCACCTATTCTCCTTATCCTGTTTCAACTCATTTAAATACTCCCATGAAACACATTCCTTCTTATTCTATTTCCACTTCCCCCTCTTTCACAACACTCAATATACTGTGCCTCAATTGTGCATGGTATTCATCTTCTTTCCTCTTCTTGGTTAACTTAATTATTTTCATCAACTCTGCCTCCCTCCTTTCTCTTATTTCTCCACTTTATTTCAGTCTTTTCCACCAGCTGATGATCAAACATTCCACCACTCTCTCCCCTTAATACATTCAAATCCAGAACTCTTCCAATCATCCTTCAGGACATCACATGAATCAATCAGTCCATTGCTCCAGTTCTCTCTTGCAAAAGACCCATGACCCCATGAAAGCCAGCCATGGCCACCACATATAGTCTATATAAGTCACTTGGTGTAGAGATTTTGTATTGCTCTCTAGAAGGGGTGAGTGTTGGGCAGTGTAGTGTGAGGTTCTTGTGTTTTCTGTGTGGTGGTTGCATCAGGGCCAACTAGTCTATTGCCACATTGGGTCTTGCAACAGATGTTTCTTTGAAGAAATATTAGACTGCTGTCTGTGTTGTATTAGTGTGAAACAGTTTATGTGTTACCAGAGAGGTACAGTTGCTGGTTATTAGCTCTCCTTGTGTGAAAAGGTGAAGGAAATTCTGTTGAAACTGATAGAGATGTTGTGCCCAGTCTAGAGACCAAATGTCATTCCCTTGGTGCTGCACTTCCAAAAGGAGGTGAAGGTGTTGATGGGTATTGCAGATGAATAACAAGATGATTCTGATGTCCGTCTTGTAGGACCATCAGGTGGGAAGGTTGGGTAAGTTTGAAGGCATTTGCAGAGAGCTGCATGACTACCAATTTAACCTCTTCAATATGAGTGAAATTTTAATGCATGGCATTGGATGCCTAATGTATGATGCACCATGCTACTTGTGTTGTAAAGTCATTGCTGTATTACTTGTTTCCTTTCACTATGAATAATAATAAACACAGAAAACGTGATCAAACCAGCTCACAGAATTTGGGAGTTACTTTGCTACAGCCACAAAATAAATATAATCAAGACACCGATGCCAGCACCCTCATACACCCACTCATGCCTCATGACACCATCATATGGAAGAGGTTAATGTGTTGTTTTATGCGGCTGGACTTTAGTTAGCGAGTGGATGCTTTATTGTGGTAGTTTTAGTGCATCTGATTATTATTCTGTGTACTTGTACTGTGTACTGTGTTTGGACACATGGAAAGAATGAGTGAAGAAAGACTAGTACAAGAGGTATGGAAGGCAGATGTGGAGGGAGTGAACATGAAGGGACGTCCTAGGATGAGGTGGATGGATGGGGTGAAGATGGCTTTGGGGAAGAGGGGAATGTCTGTTGAGGAAGGACGGGAGAGGACAGAAGACAGGGATGAATGGAGAATGGTTGTATATGGATGATGTTGTGTTGCATGAGGTGGAATGGGTAGGGGGATGGGGGGTGAGGTAGTATGTGTGAGAAAAATTTGATGCAGCCCAAAGGGATTTCTCCCCGTCTTCTCCTTTTATGCATGGGGGGACAGAGAGGGGGGGTCGCCAATTTAATGAAGCAGCCTTGCTGTGGATGTGCTGTGTCCTGCGACACTGCTTCTGACCCAGGGTAGTGGACAAGGTGCAGGGATGACCCGTCATCCAGGAAGTGCTAAGATAAGAGGGAGGGTGGAGGGGTGTGGAGTGTATTCAGGGATGGAATGGGTGGGAATGATTTTATGCCTTTTCCTTTTTGGCTACCTCCCTTGTAAGGGGGAAAAAGCTTTGGCATATGTATGTATGTACTTGTTTCTAATATTGTTACTGTTTCTTTATATCTAAAGTGTTTTTAGGTGTAGGTGTGTGTAGGTGTGTGTGTGTGTGTATTGGCTGCAAGTCTAATTCATTATGTATTGATTAATGCTTATGACTGTGGTTCATGTTAGATAGATCAAGGAATTGCAAAAGTGGCACTAGAAATGTGTGCATGTAATTTACAAGCTTTGTGCATGTTGGGCATGCATAAAAGCCTGTACTGTTTTCATTGTTGTCAGCTAGGTGCTGTGGTAGGGCAGGAGCCAGTGTACTGACCTCCATGTGTCGAAAAAAAAAGTTGGGGAGATAGATCAGATGGAAATAGAAGTAAGATAATTTTATTCCACATGATAACCACCCTAAGATTCATTTTCATGTGGAATTCAATCTACTTTCAAATGGCTCCCAAGATTAAAGTAACTGTTGCATAGACTGCTAACACACAAGGGTAGTGCTATTAAATTCCCATAGGATGCAAAAGAAAGAATTTAACTCTTTCTTCCACTGTCACTGATCTTTGTGGAATTAGAGCATAACGAAACACAGCCCTTAAATGTGTCAGTTCATCCAGGGTCTACAGTACTCGCCTGTAAAAACAAAAGGCATCCCCTCTCCCCCCCCAAATTGGAAAATGCTTTAATAAACCAAATTGCAATGTACATACCTTGTACTCCTTCTTTATTACAATTTTCTCCCATATTCCTTGGATCCAACTAGTTACATGTCCTTTCCCACACATTTCATCCACAGCAGTATGGTATAAAGCAACTGCAGGAGCAAGCTGAAAATTTTCAAAACAATCTTTTAATTGCGTTCTCTACCACTCATATAATGAAACAATAGGGGTAAGCTATCTCTAGCTATCAGGTCCTGCTGTAGAAGGGCTGTGCCTTGCTGCATTCTCCTCAATCCAAGCAGTGTTGTGGAGACAGAGATCATACTTCATCCATGAAGTGCTGGGATGGGAAGGGCATTAAATGGGGATTAATGTGTATGAAATAAGTTCATGCTTTGATCCAGCCTCCCCACCTCATAAGTGGGAATGGGCTTTTCATATATGAAAGTACATTTCGTGGCACATGTGTCTATGTCTGGGTATTTGATATTCCCGCGCGCATAGCGTGATCATGATAGACACCCATAGGCATACGACACACATACATTTGTAAACACATGTCAGGATAGGAGACACTTTTTCCCATGTGTAACGGAGCATAGGGACTATGTATAATAGATGACCTAGCTAGGACAATTTAGTCTAGGATGCTGTTGTATATATCATCTATTACATTTGTCACGGTGACGCCATGACGTCACGGCATAGTTCCCGCCAACGCAGTTGGACCAGAGACACTATGGTGATTGGATCCTGTTGGACCAGTGGACGTGAACTATTTAACATTAGTGCTGTACAATATTCACTGTCTTATATTGATAGGGCTCCCTTTATGTATCCAAGCCTATGTATGCAGAAGTACTTATTAGATATAGAAACCTACGTATATATTTTTATACCCTAGCACTCTGGGTACTTTATGCATAAGTACATAGACACATGTCCCACGAAAGGACAGAGTCCACTTGGCCAGACTGCAATGCGGTCACCACCCAGCACTTCTAAGCTACCAGAAGAGGCTGGACGACCGTGTTGTGAACAGCTGCCCAGGATGTAACACTTCACCCCATACCATACAACACATAATGGAAGACTGCATTATACACAATCATGCAAGCAAACAACACAACATACACTCTATAAAGGATTTGTGGGAAAACCCAGTTTCGGCTGTGGCCTTCCTTGGGGAGACGGGACTGCTCGGACAGACAGTTTAGGGAACGACAACAACAACAACAACAACAACAACAACCCATGGGTACAAAATTCACTCACCAACTTCTGCATTAAGAACAGTGTCATCTATATTTACTAAACTATTTTTACCCATTTTTCTCTAGCTTCACTCTTGCATTCATTTCTCTCATTACTCCATCCATAAATAGGTAAAACAGCCATAGTGATGTTACACATACCTGCTTCAAACCACCATTTACTTTAACAATCTTGCTTTCCTTACTTTGCACTGTCACACATAGCAGTCAACAATTTAATGTCAAGAGCAGTCTGACAAACTATCACCAACTGTCCTTCCTTGATCCAACCATATCAAGGGCATGTAACCTGAGTCCCCCCCACTTTCCCCATCCCCTTTTCTGTACCCCTCACTACCTCATATATACTTGTACTTTAACTTCTTGTAACTATTCTGCTGAAGAGGACTACAGATAGTAGTCAAAATATACAGTTTTCCTGTACTTCCGATATTATTTCTCCGATAGTGGGTTTATAGTCAACTGTCACACATATATTATACCCATCATACACTTCATTGCCTCTTAATTTCTACCCCAAACTCCATACAGTCTCATGATCTCTTAAACTTCTTTACTATCTACTTTATCATATATGGGACCAATGATGGGTATCTGCATGTGGTGGTCCTGTAAGATGGACAGCAAAGCTGATACTCAGCCTCTAGACAGGGCCAAAGATCTCTCTCTCTCTCTCTCTCTCTCTATCAATTTCAACTGTATTCCCTCCACTTTTTTCCATAAAAAAAGCTGACAACCAGCAACTGGTGCTCTCTTCCTTCTATTACGTAATATCAGCTAATGTACAACAGTCACATATTAATATAAGACAATAAATAGTCCCAAGTTTCAACCCAGAGCAATCTATAAAAGGGCCCAAGGGCAGTTAGTCATTGCAATTATGGATTTTCAGTTTATGAAAGTTGAAACAACAATTAACATTACTAATTTGAAATAAGTAGCTAAACATGGGTATTTCTTTATGATGGAGTGTATATTTGACAATTCAAATGAAAACAGTTCAGTGCAATGAATTCCCTTACCTGAAATGTGAGCACCAGAAAGAGTGGGACTTCCGTACTTGAAAGGCTGATTCCCCAAGTGGACTGCACTGACTCTTCAAGTTTTTGCCAATGTACATGAAACTTGGCAGTGCCTCTGAATGATTAAGAAAAAAAAAAAAAAAATCAATCAATCAATCAATCAATTATACTTACAATATTGATTTGTATTACCAACATTACTGCATTGGCTAAAAATGAACAAACTGAAAAAAATGCCCTTTTATTTCAAATCTGTTTCATAACCTTACTGGCTACAGGGATGTTAATATCGAATGAGTTTAGTCACACCTTAATTAGAACCCTACATGACTTGAAATTTCACACCTTTTTTAATCCTGCATATAAATATCTGTACTTACTTAATAAGAGCACTATACTTATACGTATCCAATAGTATACAGCATAGATGTAGGATATCTGCACATATTGAATCAATGAGAAATTGTTCTACGGTACCAAACTCAACCAACTGTTCCTGAAACTTTATATAGAGCATAGATTAAAACATATCCCAAGTACAAGTCAATAATCAGAATACCATATGAATAAGTCACAAATCAACAATAACAAAATTTACCTTGTGCATTGCAAGAAGTAGGAGAAGCTCTGAAACTTGAATGCTCATGTCCTCAGGTAACTGTTTTTTTAGAGCATAAATGAGCTTATCATCCAGGTGAATAGCCTTCTGGAGTTTCCCATAAATGTTTACACTTCCAAGAGTCTGTGTCATTAGCATACAAGAAAATAATGACTAAAAATGAATATCATATAGTGGGTTTTATATTTCTGAGCTTAATAAGTGCACCATACTGCATTCACTAATACATATATATATACGTATACCAAGGCTTTTTCCCCCTTACAAGGGAGGTAGCCAAAAAGAAAGGCATAAAACCCATTCCATCCCTAAATACACTCCACTCCCCTCCACCCTCCCTCTTATCTTGGCACCTCCTGGATGACGGGTCATCCCTGCACCTTGTCCACTGCCCTGGGTCAGAGGCAGTGTTGCAAGACACAGCACATCCACAGCAAGGCTGCTTCATTAAATTGGCGACCCCCCCCTCTCTGTCCCCCCATGCAGAAAAGGAGAAGACGGGGAGAAATCCCTTCGAGCTGCATCAAATTTTTCTCACACATACTACCTCACCCCCCATCCCCCTATCCATTCCACTTCATGCATCACAACATCATCCATATACAACCATTCTCTATTCACCCATCTTCTGTCCTCTCCTGTCCTTCCTCAACAGACATTCCCCTCTTCCCCAAAGCCCCCTTCACCCCATCCATCCACCTCATCCTAGGATGCCCCCTCATGTTCACTCCCTCCACATCTGCCTTCCATACCTCTTTTACTAGTCTTTCTTCACTCATTCTTTCCATGTGTCCAAACCATCCTAATACTCTTTCATCAACCCTATCTCCCAACTCCCCTGCCACCTCTGTTCTCCTCCTCACCTCCTCATTTCTCACTCTATCCAGCCTTGTAACCCCCATCATACTACTCAGACACCTCATCTCAAACACATTCAAACTCCTCTAGCATTCACTAATACCTCATATATAAGGCTTCGACAATTCTGTAATTTTTAAGTACACAAACACAATTAAAAGCTTGACAATACAGTTACATGCCTGCAAATGCATCTAAAATGTACTAAAACTTATGAATGATGGGCCATCCCTGCCCCATCCAGTGCCTGGGTCAGAAGGAATTCAGCAAGATAAAGCAAATCTAAAACAGTCTTCATAATGCCTCTTTCACCCTGTCATATGCCTTCTCCAAATCCATGAAAACCCAAAAGACATCTTCACACTTTGCCAAAAACTTCTTGCATATCTTACTACTAAAACTTCATATCTACACTCCATTTTACTCTCCTAAATCCACACTGCTCTTCCCAAATTACTCCATGTTCTCCTTAATTCTCTCATTTAATACCCGCCTAAACACCTTACTGATTACACCTAACAAACATATCCTTCTAATAGCATTACATTCATACTTACCCCTTTTCCCCTTGTAAAGTAGAACTATACATTCACTCCTCATGCAGAGTAACATGCTGCATTGCTTCTGACCCAGGCAGTGGGCAGGAGACAGGGATGACACTTCATCCATGAGGAGCTAAGTGTGGTGGATGGGAGTGGGTGCAAGCCTTGACTGGCTACCTCCCTTAAAAGGGGAAATCTTTGGTATATAGAATATATAGATACATTCACTACTCCAGTTCACTGGTGCACTGCACTTCCCTCTCTCAGGCAAATAATCTCACCTGTCATTCCACTATAACTACTCCTCCCTTCATTAAACACTCGACAAAACAACCTTCTAAATGAACTGCATTACCAGCTTTCATCCTTTTTAATGCTTTCTGTGTCTGCTCTTTTCCTATAGCCCTACCATTCTCCTCTCCCATCATAGTCATTTCCTAGCATCTCCTAATGTCACAATTAAAGCTTTCCTATCCTTCTCCACATTTGTAATCTCTCTGAAGTATTTCTTCCATCTTCTTGCCACTTTCACTCCCATTTGTATCTGCTCAATTGCAAGCTATACCTTTTCCTCTCTACTCAATTTGCCTCCCCACACTCTTTTTACATTCTGAACACTGGTTGGTTGGCAATTCTGCTCTGAGGGTACCAACCCTTTGGAGGTCCATCCTCCTTCCATCATCTTGGTGTCTCAGTGCAAAGACAGGCCTTGTTGACACTTGCCTCCATAGTCAAAACCATGTGGAAGTGTATACTGTCTAAAACATTACAACATTCTTTCACCAATTATGAAATTATTTAAGACAAAAGACAAACCAATGAATGTAAAGGAACCCTTGCATAAAATGCTACTTGCAAAACTTTACCTGAACCAAGAGATGACGAAAAACTGAGAATACAAAGATGTTTCCTTGTCTCAACTCTTCACCTTGGGCAACATTCAAATGTCTCTTCAGCTCACAAAACTTCACAGAAATGAGTCCTAAATCCTGGACTCTTGAATCAAAAAGCTGTAAAATAATGTTTACATTAGTAATAATCACCAAAGCTACTATGGATTTTGGCAATGTCTATTTCAATACAAATTACACACACCTCACTGTCTTTACAGTAAACTAAAATTTCTGCTATAACTTGAGCTCCTTCTCGCTGCACAAAGTAACTTTGGCTTCTTATGCACGGCAATAAAAATTTCTCCCAAAACCCTGCAAAGAAAAGATAAAAAAATAAATAAATAAATAAATAAATAAAAATAATAAAATATATATATATATATATATATATATATATATATATATATGTATGTATACACACATATATGTCACATGTGGTGGAAAAGGTAGGAATGGAGGTGGAAGTAAACTGCAGACTGAAAAAAGCAAGTACAGTAAATGCCTTAGGGGGGTTAAAAAGTATTATGAGAAATAGACATTTGGGAATGGATGTAAAGAGGAAAGCATATGAAGGGGTGATTGTACCAATGGCACTGTATGGGGCAGAGACATGGAATTTATGAGAGGCAGAGAGGAAAAATTTAAATGTGTTTGAGATGAAATGTCTGTGAAGTATGGTACAGGTTACAAGGTTAGATACGGTAAAAAAGGAAAATAGGATGCTACCATTCTCGTTAATCCATAAACGTCCACTCTGATGTAGTAGCAAAGATCTGGTGAAAAACAGCGTTGCAGCTGCAAGAGTCGAGTCACTCCGAAGGGAAGGTAATATACTCACAATATTAACCAATATCTGAAAAATAAATTATTATACTAAAATACCCGTCATCTCTCATATTTACTGAAACAATATTTATTATCAAGAAAACTTTTCTACACGTAATTGATCTCTGCTAATATATCTGTGATGACTTACTTTACTTTCCATGAGAGCAAGAAATATGGTTTCATGCTTAGTATAGGCTGCAAAAGCTCTGAGTCCCATTGCTGTAATTGAAACATTGCTGCTTTTCTCAATAAATGATGCATCAAGGACTGCTGACAGAAATTCTAACAATCCTATTTCACTGGCCCACGCAAAACCTGAAAATTAATCACAGTCACATATTCACTATAAAAGCAATTTGATCTATGGAATATAATTAGGAAGATACACTGGGGTCTCAAAATTTGACATGGTTAGGGAGGTTTTTGAGGCATTGAAATGCAATTTTTCAAAATGTAAATCACCTTCATCTTAGCAAATTGTCTGCTAAAATAGAGGTGATTTGTGTTTTGACACCTCAGAAAGTGCCCTAACCCTGTCAAATTTTAAGACAGAGCTGGGCCTGCAACCTCATCATCCCAGTGCATGTATATCAATCCCTTCTTTACTAGGTTGCATTCTTCCTTTTATCTAGGCCACTAGCATGCTATTATACTGTTCTGTGACACAGTAATGACAGGGAGTAAAACTTTTGTTAAATAAGCCCATCTATAGCAGCTAGCATTTCCTCCTTTTTCTGACTATATCTTTGTGGCACAACCCTTTTCCCATTCTCCCTTGGTAGCATTACATAGCTTTAAATATCAGACATTACTAAAGGGCCCCAAATTAGTGAAACAACATTTCTATTGGAACTATGCACTCCTATAACTAATATATGATTGGCAAGTTCTTTCTGGTGTTCTGGCAAATATGACTTCTCCCTCTGTTCAGGAACTCTTCATATGCCTACACTCCATTCTACAAAATAGGGTCATTGTAATAGATAACGGAAAGTAATGTATTCTGGACAGTACTCAGACTTCAGAACAACTAAATATCTAACAGAAGCAAAAGTAAAAGGAAAGCTTGGGAGTAATACTATTTACCGTTTCAATAAAGATACAAATTATTCTTAGGATAACTTCGCTTAACTTTTGTTCTAATAAAACTTAATCTTTTTATTTTCCATACCTTATAACATGATTTATGGAGTAAATTCTTTAAGGATTTTAATGAAACCCCTATTGACTGGTCATAAAGCATTTTTCTTATACTGGATGCTCACTTTATCATTGTCATCCTTTCAGTATAACTTAAGAATAGCAGCCCTGACTGGCCCTATCCAGAAGTCTCCACCTCTCCCAGTGATAGCAATGGCAAAATAAATAATCAAATCTGAATATAAATGGGATTGTTCATAGCTTATTTTATCATGTTTAACATTAATTTAGTGGTATGGTATGGTATAGTATTTAGGCCAGAGGCCAGGCACTGGGACCGGGGAGGTCATCCAGCGCCGTTTAATTTAGTGGGTTGGGGGAGTTTATTGGGACTGTTATTCTTCAACTTTTACCACCCTTTCTCTCTGATGTGCCACTTATTTACTCAGTCACACCCAGAGCTGGTTCTAGCTATTTTGGTGTCTTAGCCTTATGCAATATTAGAATTTGACAGCCCCTCTGTCTGCTCCCTTCTCAGCATGCATACAGTGATACACCATGCATGGATGTGCATATATATATATGATAGATTTATTTATAATAGCACTTGTTTAAGCTCAATCAACTCCAGTTGATAGTGACAAAGTTTGCAAACTAATGTCACCTCATTACAGAAAATGTTTGATCAAGTCATTGATACACATTCAATTGACTTTTTTGCTTTATATGGCCTATCCCAAAAATGTTCACTCCTACTACTAGTAACTATTATAATTATTACTTATATAGATAATCATAATAGTCTAATTCTTAATCCAATGTATTCACAGCATCATTACTATTACCATTTGAAAATATTAAAGGATAATTGTTTACCAATAAAAGTTCTAGTATACAAAGATTCTTTATTTTCTTAAACGAATACCATGTAAATAAAAAGAAAAGTTTTGTACACTACCATATGTATGTTTACTGCTTAGGGATACGATGTGTGTATGCAACTTTTCAAGTACAGTATCATCATAAATGGCATCTCCTCCTGCCGACTTGAGGAGTGTGAATACCTCACTAAGCTTGTCTGACACTACCAATTCCATGTTCAATTTGGATTATTGCCGTTCACTTTCCCAATATAACGGTTTACTACACCAAAACTCGACCATTTGTTTTATGGAATTCGCGGAACTCTGCCACTGGGGGTAAACACAGCAGAATCAAAACAAACCGCTTCATAAACGTTGACAAATCTTGACAACTAATCATATTCACATTCCCTATTACACTTGCTCACTTAAAACAGTGGTTTAGGATAAAACAAAATCGATAAAATAAAAAATTATCACTAATATTCATATGTATGTATGTAACACTGTAAGCAATCTGGAAAGAATATTCGTTCGTTTTGGCAGGTGCTGAATACAAAATATTTTGCACCTGAGGAAGCACCAAGTCGCACTGCATCTTCACAAAAACCTTGGACCCTATCATTGGTCTGAATGCTTCAAAAAAAGGGTCTCAACCAGTGGAGGGAATTCCCCCTCCACGGTGAATTTTAGGGTTTCAGAGGTGGTTTACCGAAATAGAAACATTCCAAAGCAAACTGTTGGAATAATATTCTTTTTACAAACTACAAATCCTATGCTGTCAACTGGTCACATCGCTCTTGTTTATGCTTCTTTTTCATATATTTAAAGCATTTTCCTTTAAACGATGCAATAGCCCATTTCGGATAACAGTTTGGTGAAATATTTGAAAATGTCTCGTCCTCGAGAAACTCTTCGTATGAAGGACGAATGGAATGACGAAACCTAGAATACCTAAGGTCATAATAATGAGTTGAGATGGACGAAACCCAGAATACCGAAAGCATTACAAGTACATAGAGTTAATCACAATTTCCCGTAAATAAGTCTCAGTGTTTTCTACTTATAGTTAAATTTAAGTTCCCTATCCTACAAAGTGCGAAGACGACAACATATGTTAGCAAAGCAGACTTATACTAAAGTTGACAATGAAAGGGTAATGAAAGCAACAGAAAACTTCATAATAATCAACAAATAGTAAACTTCGTGATCATGAGCTTTGCAAGCGATTCTGGTGGAATATTATGAAACTGACCATTACTTTACAAAACCATCAGATAAGTAATGTTTGATTTCACTATTAGAAAGAACATGTCAAAATACATGATTACAGCAAGTTTTAGCAAAATACGATAACATTAAGTGCAGGGTTTTAGTGGGTATGGATAAAACGTCAGACAGCAATTCTATAGATCTTGCAATTTGCATAATCTGCAAAATATAACTTTTACAGTTATCAAATAAATCACAGGGGAAAATAGTTCTACTTCTGAGTCGGATAGAGCACTTGTGAAAAGGGACATTCTGACTTAGAGACATTGAAGGATTTGGAAAAAGTACTACGGTGAGCCACAAAACTGATTCCAACTCTTTACCTCTCTTTACCATACACCAGGTAGGGCCAGTGCCCTGTCAGTTATGATGCCTCACGAAACTTCTCCACCAGGTACGATCCTCGTAAAGTTCCTCTTCTTCCACACTCTCTATTGTTGATCCTCTCGCTTCAATTGCTTCCCTCACTCCATCTCTCCATCTCTTTCTGGGTCTTCCTACCGGCCTCTTCTCTCTTGGATTCCATCGATAATATTTAGCAGGGTAACTTTCTTGACTCATCCTCATGATGTGTCCATACCATCTCAGTTTACTTCTTTCTACAAATTCTAATATTGATTCGATGTCCAGTTCATCTCTGATATCCTCATTTCTTAAGCGATCTCTTCCTGTTACTCCCTTTATTAATCGCAACATTCTCATCTCTGCTGCCTGTATCTTGCTCTTTAATCTCATTGTTAGTGTCCAGGTCTCTGAGCCATATGTTAATACTGGTCTTAGTATCGTTTTATATATGATGACTTTAACTTTTGATGGTATGAGTCTGTCTTTTAGTAGTGGATACATTAATCTTAGATTATTTGTATATTTTTCGATTCTGCTTGTTATTTCTTTCTCCATATAACACCTCTCATGTATTTGAACTCCCAAGTACTCAAAGTCTTCCACTTGTTTCAATTGTATTGCAAGGATAAATGCTACTCCATACTTTCTTTCATAGTTCATTCCATTATAAATTAGATGAAAATCATTGTGTATCTTCATCATACCCTCTCCAACTAACCTGGTTTCACATATCCCCATGATGTCTATATTTCTCTCCAACATTAGTTCCACAACCTCCTCCAATTTACCACTCAATGTAGTTGCATTGATTGTACCTAATCTAATATTCCTAAGAGACTGTCCATTATCATTTCGAGTTCGTTGCCGTAAGTTCCGTCCGCTCCGAGGCATCACTCGTGTTTCTTGAGCAAGAGTATCAAAACCACCGGCTTGCTAGGTCTGTCGTGGTCCTCGAGACTGCTAACTAGTTCCACCAAGGCGTCCATTGCTCCCCGAAGGTTACAGATATGCTTTCATCAGATCCGAGCAGACACCAAGTAGGTTAAGCCACTGCACCTCAACAAGGTTACACAGCCTCTTGTTCTAGTAGATGAAAGCTCAAGAACCGCAGTGGTGATTCCAACTATCAGAAATAAATAAACTAAAACACATATTTTCCCATAAAACATAACATATTTTTCCTAAAATAAAACGTAGACTCAGGGGTGATTTGATACAGGTATTTAAGATTCTAAAAGGAATTGACATCAAAAATGACGAAATTTTCACACTGAATGGTCTCAAACTGTCAGGAATTAGATTTAATTTGAAAGTGGGTAGAAACAACTTCTCCAACCGTGTAGGAAGTGAATGGATATAAACTTCCTGCAGAGGCAATGCAATTTAGTACAGTTCGAAGTTTTAAGATTCGTTTAGATATACACCTAAGCAATATGCTGTAATGCCTGTCATCTATTTTATTTAGTTTATCAATTCATTGTTATTGATCTATTTATTATCTATCTGTTTATTGTTTATTATCTATTCATTGATTATTTATTATAAATCATTATTATTTATCTGTTTATCATGTATCATTATTCATTCACTTATTTTATTTAATTTTTCATAATATATATATATATATATATATGTATATATATATATTTATATATATATATATATATAAATATATATATATATATATATATATATATATACATATATTAGCATCCTACCTAGTTATGAACCAAAGGGTCTCCTATCGGCATGCTTTTCTTTTGTAATCTTTTATAGTATAAAAAGTGCAGGGAGGACAAAAAGATTGAAAATTCCGGTCTTCAATATAATTTTAATCATAATGGGAGAATGATGAACAAAATGAAATACATGTGTAAGGCCAGGAATTATTATTTTCGTTTATTTGCACTTTTCTAGAAGATTCTATAAGTAAGATTGCTAGGCATTGTGGCTCAACTCACTCGACTCCCCCGTGACGTCATTAGAACGTATTCGTATGTAAGCATAGACTAGGAACCTTAGATTTAGGAGAAAAATTCCCAACCTCCAGTTCAGGATTCCATTAGAGAAATAATTTAGGGGATTTATGATACACAAATGGTACATCAAGAAACGAGGTAACGGAACTCTGAATTGTTGTACGAAGTATTAGTCGGGGTTTTACCCAGAGAAACGAACGCTCAGGGACATCGATGGGTATTGCGTTTGAAAAATAGTCAGTGCTAACCCAGAACCCTACGCCCTACCAGGTATGTGTCATCTTTTTTAAGTATAATTCATTGAAATTAATTAAAATATCTGAGTACGGATAAATATAATAGATGATATTATAAGTGAACCATACGAGTGCTACTCGAAACCCGGCCTACTCCTCCCCTGGGGGGAAAAGGGAGTATTAGCAAACACCAAACGAATTAATCATATGAATCTATCGGACTGGGTCGATCAAACGATACGTTTTGTAATAGGCTATAGGTATATAATAGATTGCGAAAGGGTTTATGCCCGAGAGTACTCTCTCCCAAAGATAAAGTAAAATATTTTAGTATTAAGGTTAGGGTAGGCGTAGGTGAAGTAAACACTGGACAATAGTGCTGGGCAAATATCGCTAATTTCAATATCGAAATTATTGGTGAACAACAATACAGTTACCGAAATTACCGACAGTTTACCGGTAAAAGACTCGTGAGGTAGTAGTGACGTCACAAATTCGAGTCGAGTTCGAAAAATCAATGTTTTTGTCCTTAAATACGCTATATCGCTGGTTCTATTTTACATATTGTTTTTATTGTTATGTAATTGTAAAAGGAAAAGGTCATACTTTAATTGATGCTACTATAGTCTGCTATCTACAGCGCGAGTGAGTGAATGAAGGGTGTCTGAGGGTGGGTGTGGTGTATACATTTTCGTTCGCGTGTCTGTATGCATGGGTTCATGTTTGGAGGTGGTAGTGGTAGGCAGCTACCGGTAAAGTTACAGGTTTTATCGAACAACCTTAACGATAGCTTACCGGCAAACACTCTGCTACCGTTAAAGCTTCGTTAACCGATAACTCGATAAGCTATACCATAACATTCAGAGAGCGGTAAGCACGTCTCGGCTTGGTGGTACTGAGTGACGGTAGTGACGGGCCCAGTGACCCGGTAAATTTACCGGTTAAACTTTTACTATTAAGCAAGTATGTACCGCTAAGGTCTCGGTAATTTTTTTACCATTACAACCGTTTTTTGGCACTTTTTTAATCTATCAATAGAATTAATGCTATTTCTGTGATCAGCATACGAAACTGTAATAATTGTGAAAGTTTCATAAAAAAAAAATTCTACGTGTCGCCAAACGAAGACCCCTATAATATATGGGTATTCGTTTGGCGACACGCGGAATTTTTTATTTTTTTTATGAAACTTTCACAATTAATACAGTTTCGTATGCTGACCTCAGAAATAACATTAATTCTATTGAGAAATTAAAAAGAGTGCCGAAAAAAACGATTTTAATGATAAAAACTTACCGAGAACTTAGCGGTACATACTTGCTTAATGATAAAAGTTTAACCGGTAAAATTAGCGGGGGACTGGGCCTGTCACCACCGTCACTCAGTACCACCAAGCCGAGACGTGCTTACCGCTCTCTGAGTGTGATGGTATAGCTTATCGAGTTATCGGTTAACGAAGCTTTACCGGTTAACGAAGCTTTACCGGTAGCAGAATTTTTGTCGGTAAGCTATCATTAAGTTTGTTGCCGATAAAACCGGTAATTTCACCGGTAGCTGCCCACCACTACTGGACAAGTGGCTAGAGGGTTAGATCGTAATATCCATGTCTTCTACTACGCCATTAAGGTGTTGACTAAAAACACGCTACCTTTCTAGTACCTCATTGATTCAAAGACAATCATCCAGGACGGGTTTTAGTTCATTTCTAATAGTTAAAATTAACTGTGTCTACTGTAATAGTGAAGATAATACATAGAAGTGTTATGTTATTTTTATTACGATTTAGTAATTAGATTATTGAAAACTTGAAACATTCTTTGATTACCCACCCTGGTATATGTAAACACACGTAACATCAAAACGACCTTAAAGGGGGAGAATGGAATAAAATAGTGTTTATTCAAGAATTACCACATAGTCAAGTTATAATACAATAATAATAATAATAATAATAATAATAATAATAATAATAATAATAATAATAATAATAATAATAATAATAATAATAATAATAATAATAATAATAATAATAATAATAATAATGATAATAATAATAATAATAATAATTGCAAATTGCCGAGGATAACACAAAAAAAGCATGTACGCTTATGTATGTTTTTGGGAGTTTTGGGTGGTAACAGCGATTACTGCTAAAAATAATTAGACTTAATATCGGATTTCCTAAATCACCATTATATAGATATATATATTTGACTTCCCTCGTAGGTGTTTTATAAAGGCGTACTATACATCTCGCCCATACATTCACTGACAAATCTGTTGTAGTTGCCGAGTCGGAGAACGTGAAAGGCAGGAAGTGGCCTGCCGGAGCGGCTGAAAATACATCCGGGACCCACCGTGGCTTGGTTGTTGTTGTTGTTGTTGTTGTTTTCCTTCCCTAGACTCTGACCGAACAGTCCCGCCTCGCTGAGGAACGCCACGGCTGTTTCCCCACAAATTCCTTATAGAGTGTATATTGTGTTGTTGGCGTGCGTGCTTGTGTACAGTGCAGTCTTTGCATAATGTGTTGTATAGTATGGGGTGAAGTGTTCCATCCTGGACAGTTATCCAGCCTCTTCTGGTAGCTTAGAAGGGCTGGATGGTTGCCGCACCGTAACCTGGGCAGGTGGACTCCGTCCTCTCGGGGAAGAGAGAATTCAGAGGGATGGACATCAGGGGGTCTGGCATGCAGCAATGTATTGTCTTTCAGTTTGTTGATGGAACAGTGAGTGATATGATTATGGATATGCTTCTGGAGGATGGTGTCTGGTGGTTGTGGAGGAATGGAAGAGAGCATTTGTGTGTGATATAGGTATTTGGGCTTTGTTTGCTGCTTCTTGGCGTGTGTGGGTGTTCTGCTGTGTTGATGCTGTGTTTGTGAAGGCTGCTGCAAGCGTTTGTGCTCCTCTCATGTCAAGGTGATCCTTGAATTTGAGGATTTTTCATGGTGTAAATGGTCCGTAGGTGTTGTATTTGTGTAGCCTGTAATTGTCTTTAAGGTTTTGTTTCGTATGGTTTGTAGTGTGTTGTGGTGTGTCTTAGATTAGGGGCCCATGCGGGGCTCGCATAATTCGGAGACTATGCTTTTTTTTTTTTTTTTTTTTTTTTTTAAAGAGAGAGGCAGAGGGAGAGAGAGAGAGAGAAAGGTGAGGGAGTGTGATTCACCATGGTCTTGGATCACGTGTTGGACTCCTGATCGACAGCTATTTCCCTCCTGGGAGAGAGCTCAAAGCTCATATATGACCTATCTATGGGTAATGCTGTGGCCTTACACGCACACACAACCCCAACTCACCGCCCACGAGAGTTAGAGTATCGACTCGCTGCGCAGCGATACTAAAATAATTTCAGCCGTGGGCGGGATTTGAACACGGACCGCCGTAGTGGCGGCCAGAAACTCTAACACTGCGCCACGAGTGTGTGTAAGAGAGAGGGAGAGAGAGAGAGATTTCCTGTTGGGGGAAAGGGATAACGATGGCTTCTCTGCAGGCGGTTGGGAGAGAGCGCCCTCCGTCCATATTCTGTTGAAGAGATTTAATGTAAAAGATGCTGCAGTTGGTGCAAGTGTCGTTCTGTCACGTCGTAGTGTATGTTACCTGGGCCCGGAGAAGAAGGTGTGCTATTCCACCTCTGGATGGATGGTTGTAGTCATAGGGGAAATGTAGGCGAGGTTATGATTCGAGGACAGTCTTTTGGGATATGAATGTGGGTCTATGATTTGTGTGGTTGGATTTTGAATATACTTGGGGAGGTGAGGATATGGGTTGACCATTGATTTGGAGAACGGGGGAATATGAAGGAGTTTTACTGTATTTTTTTTTTTTTTTTTTTTTTTAATCTTTTCCATATTTTGGAGGTACGGTTTTGGGATGTTATTGTTGAAATGTAAATTTAACATGAGTTTCGGTGTGCATGGTGCATTATTCGCCAGGCGTGTGCTTTTGTTTCTTATAAATCATTTTCGAGAGTTGGGTATTTTTTATAATCGTCGGAAGACCATCTTCTTTGTAATCTGCATTTGTGTCGTGACGTAAATGGTGAAACCTTTGGGAACTGTAGGGTTTCTGTAGATGTTATTTAGTTAGTGAGAGTGTGAGATGAGCTGTGTTGTGTCGATTGTTGCTCGGGGCCCGAGTTCGAGACTCGGTGACTATGGCTAAATCGTTTGAAAGACATCACTGTACACTAATGGTTTACTCAATGCCTATGCTGTAATCTTTGGTATGAGAAAAGCATATGACACTTTTCTTCAGAACAAATATAAGGTTTTTAATTAGAGAAATAACTTCATCAAGTGAAATAAAAAAGTTCCTTTACTCATGAAAATAACATTTGATGTACTCTTAGGCAGTTGAAAGATAGATTTGGATTCAAGATTTATATTTTTCACCTAAACATTATTTTTTACCCGCAGACCAAGGTGGTTAGGGATGGAAGTAGAATCTTCTTCAACTTTTTCATTCCCTCTCAATCTTTTATCCTTAAACAATGAAAAGTTTGAATCGCCTCCTCTGTATTACACCAATACTGTATTATCAGTTCATCCCTAGTGAACTTCTCTTATAGTCGTCGTATTTGCCTTTACAGTTTTCTCTGGTTCCTTCTATCACTTGCACGAATTTTCACATGTTTGGCATCCTGACCAAGACGACTTGAAAGTTATCTTAGTTCATCCAAGCAACTTTTCTTTGCTTTAACTCTTGCTTTCACTCCAAACATCATTGGTTCGGGCATCCTTCAAGGATATCTACCTCTGTTCATTCTTATGACATGCTTGTATCACCTCAGGTAGGATTTAAGGATACAAAGTAAACACCAAGGAATTCACATACATTATATTTTAGAGAGTAAGGACACAGGAAAGTCAAGGTACAAAAATAGATCCTTTTGCAAAAGATTTACACAGCACTTTAAAAGTATGGAGAAAAGAGCAAGAAATAAAAATATAAAATGTGTGTGTGTGATTCACCACCATGGTCTTTGGATCACGTGTTGGACTCGTGATCGACAGCTATTTCCCTCCTGGAAGAGAACTCAGAGCTCGTATATGACCGATCTACGGGTAATGCTGCAACTCTATACGCACACCCAACTCCCCGCCCACGATACTGAAATAATTTCAGCCCTGGGCAGGATTCGAACCCCGACCTCAGTAGTGGCAGCCGGTGTGTGTGTGCGTACGTGCGTGTGTGTGTGTGTGTGTGTTTATGTATGTATATATTGTATACATATACTATTCATAAAATATTTGAATGAATTGTTTATATAATATATTTCATACCAATCATGATGCAAATGCAGAGTTATATGCAAGTAGGAGAGAAAATATTCAGCTTTCATATGATTAGTACATTCCAATGTTTCAATTTTAAGTTACCAGTACTGAATCAACATTCTTATTGTCCCCTTTTGCATTATCTACATTCCTAAACCTGATTCGGAATGCAGGGCTACTGGCAGTATGGTAGGTCTTG
>NC_134819.1:28884407-28901907 GCF_046742065.1 Oratosquilla oratoria
ATGGGGGTGGAAGTAGTTTTGGGTGCACGTGGTATGTTGGAAGAAACAGGGAGGAGAGCGATAGAGGTGGAATGTATGGAGAAAGGGTTTGCATGGTTGCCGCGGCCTAAAGGAACGGTCTTCACATCTTCGGAGATGAGTCGATGCGGGAGCGGTGGAGGGAAAGGAGACTCGGTAAAGATCAAACGGATAAACTACGAGGGTCCTCGCTGCATTCCCTCTTCATAAAAGGGATTGAGGTATATATATATATATATATATATATATATATATATATATATATATATATATATATATATATATATGCACATACATATATATATATATGCACATACATATATATACATATATTGTACTATATGTGAATGTAATTTTACGACGATCGAGAACATAAGAATATTTCCAGATTTTTTGAAATAAGTTCGTTTTTTCAATACGACCTATTACCACGTGATCACTCTCGTATGCGACACAAATATTCTAATGATATTCTATCCTTGAACTACTTCATACTATCCTATCTATGAGTAATAATATATATTCTATTTATATCTACATGTCTTCGACTAACTATAACAGGCAACTGACAGACCCTTGACCCAAATTTATCATGTTTGTCTATGTATCAAATGCTAGTTGGTATCATACGTCCGACTGATTATGGTGGCAACTAGAAATCATGCAATGTTTCACTAAAAGCGGATGGGTGTCATCACGAAAGTATTAATATTTCTTTTGTTTGTGTAATTATGATCGTCGACGTTTAAAAATGTCACTAATTTAAAAAATCACATGAGAAGCTTCACTCAAAAATAAATTAATTAAATTAATAAAAGACGTGAACCAAAGGTATGAAACGCACTAATTGTTGATATAGAATTCAATTCTAAAAGGACTAAACTCTAAAAAGGTATTAAATTCTTAAACTGTACTAAGTGATAACTTCGCGAATTTTGTAGAAGAAAAATAAAAATAACTCCTTAAACACGAAATACCTCTGTACCTGAATAAAATCGTCTGTCATAAATCGTCAGAATAAGATTTGAAAACAGAGTCGTCATAGCGAAGTCACTCCCACCATTGCTCCAGGTTTATCTTGTAGACGATTCGTGGTTCCCAGATATCTCCAATAGCCTATCAATCGAATTAACACGCTAAGACCGACCAAACTCTTTGTTTCGCCAAACTGACTCAGAAAACAGTTCTACTGAGAAATATGTATGTATGTATGTATGTATGTATATATGTGTGTATGTATGTATATATGTATGTATGTATGTATGCATGTATGTATTACGAATGTAATTATCATTTCCTCGTGATACCTTACATATTTCTCTACATGGTTATCTTAAGCACCGACAATGATAATATTCAATTTCACTGCATTGGTTTATTTACACTGAAAATTCCTGATTAATGAAACTAGTTATATCTTAAATGCACCATAGGATTTAGATAGTCTATTGTTTCCTTGGATTCATGCGTGTTATCAATAGAGAAATAGAGATGTATTAGAGTATTCAGTCTTAGAGACAAGGATTCCATGATCGCTGATTGCCACCGTAATCGATGACGGAAACTTTGAGGTAGATTTGTCACTTGGCCCTGGATATACACGACCATGCAAGGAAGAGGTAAACTTTACTCTTATTATTATTTAAGTTCATCAGTCAATATAAGAATAATTGTCTTTTTTGTAGTACTAAGAATCAAAATCGGTTGAAGTCCTGAGGAAATAGTTCGTTCATAATTAGAAATGATTAGTAACACTGACCCATTTTAGATCAGGATCCTGCAATGTTAAAGGCTTAACACTGGGAATTATCATAATTTTGAGGGTGACAAATGTTCTGAATGGTATTTAATACTTAAGATTGTTTCTTGGTATTTGATTTCACCAGCTTGCTTATGTTGTCTATTGCCCTTGCAGTAGAAGTTCTTATGGTGTGATTTGCAAACAATTAGCAAATTTTAGGCTTTCATACCAACCGTAAGTACTACAAAGTCATTAGTGGCTAAATTCTTGTGTATCCTCAAAATCTTCGTTCAAGTTGTCTTAGCAAAGACTCGTGAAAGACCTTTTCCTTAGAAGTCACTAAGAGTTCTTAGAAAAATATTTACTCTAGTCTTGACTTTAAGATCAGCGTTACGATACGCAAAATACGTCCAAGTTGTTGGAAACATTATTGTTAGACAAGAGTCAGCGAGCTGAATTCGATATAAGAACGACTTGCATGGTATATGTATATCCAGCGCGACATGACGTCACTCATAAGCCCCTCCCCCTTGCACGTGGACAGACTTTGCGTTGCATGATATGCACTAAATAATTGAATTGGTCCCTGCGCGTAACACGATAGCGTCTGCATTAATTAAATTAACTCATTCGGCTTAACTTCTTCAGTTTAACTTAAATATTTTGATCTTGGAAAGACGCTAGATGAAATTATTCATTTGGAAAAAAATATAGTTTTTATTCAGATAAGGGAAACACTCCTCAGTAGGTATATAAACTCTCGGTTAACCCGTTGAGGAATGTCGTACTTTTAGTGATTTTATTGTGGCTGATGCCAGACGATTTCATTCACGTGGGAGAAACGTCCACTTCTCAGAGTTTATCTTTTGGGGCATATAGTAGGTACCGTAAGCTGAAATTTAGGGTCCCAGCACCAATCCTTCACAATTATGGACCGTATTTCCTCTAACCATACGGCTACTCATTTTTGAGGCAAAGCCTTACTACTAGATATAAGGTCAGATCACATACAGAGAGGTATGACTTGTGTGTGACGTCACTTGGTGTAAATAGAAGAGGATGTATAAAACATACTGAACAAGTGGCTGGTCTGTGCTCGTGCCAGATGACATCATAGCTCTGATGCTCCGCCCCTGTCCTGGATTTTACGAATTATGGAGGCAAAGTGAACTGAATTGATATTAATAGATTTTACTTTGATATGTACTCCCTCTCGATATTATATTTCGTTCGAAAATACGGCCATAGATTCAGCCTTTTTGAAATCATGGAAGGCCACGTATGCCCTAGAAAGATTACGATTCAAGAAGCACATTACCTCAATCGGTAATTGGCCTTACTGTAGCCCAGCAGCAGGGACTTTCCACACTCCTCACTCAGCAAATCATAGAACTATGTTCAACTTATCGTAGCTTCAGTAAGAGTTCTGATTCATTTTTACACACTTCAGGCGCTTTAGATTTGGGTTTAGGTTTCACCCTATGCTAGGGTGACGAGGAAATCATTCCAAGGTAGTTCTCTAAAAAGTTTTTTTTTTCGTAAATCTTTCCAACCCGAATAAAAATAGACAATTCTTCATATAATCTAATATAACTACGCAATAATAGTATTCGTACCATACTTCTCTTTTTTTCTACATTAGACTGAAAGAACGTGTAATTATTGGTTAAACCCCATTTGTCAGCTTTGCAGATTAAAATAGCGTTTCTCTGAGCAGAGAGGCATCGCCGTGGTATGGCGACATGACGTAGCAAGGCGGGAAAGTAGTTGAGGACTTCCGGTAAAGTTGGGTCCAAGGCACAGCAGTTGAGAACTGATATGAATTTTAAGGTTCAAAAACCCATTGCAATAATAGAGTGACTTGAGCCTGATTATCATTAGACCTTGCAAGGGGTGGGAGATTAGAAATTTGATAAGAGGTGGGGGAATCAAAATTTGTTTATATTACTGGCTAAGGCATAAAGTCGTACAGTACTTGGGAGAGGGTGAGATTTGTCCTGCGTTTATCTGGTTAAGAAATCTAATTTTGGGCAGGAGGAAGACAACGGTGACTGATACCGTGGGAAACTATTGGTCCTTTCCTAATGGACTCCTCATTGGCTGCAGTGAATTTTGTTCACGAAGGCATTGAGTCTTACGATGCGACGGAAGTCTAACGTTAGGAGTCGAGACGCCTGTCAAGAGGCAAGGGAGGCAAGCTAGGCACGGAAGCAGAACGGCCGGTGACCGTTAACCAAGACGCCATCAAAAAAGGAACAAGGAAATCTTGAGCGTTCGATGTAAACCAATCACACAACAAAGACAACCCGAAGAAAAGAAATGCATCGAGATAGATGATTAGGTTAGAGAAAGATGGAGAAGGATCAGTTCAATACCAAGAACACAAAGAATTAGATTGGTTTGACCATCCTACCTTTGAAATATGGAGCATTGAGTCTTGGTACAATTCATGTTGAACACGAAGATTATAAACAATTATAATCATCGCATTGTTCTATCCAATATAACTATTCTCAATACACTGATCCATGTATTATAAGAAGTCGCTTATCTACAAACATTCATAAAGTTATTAAACTCTTGCTAACTCCTTTAGAGCAAGCGTCTACTTACATTGCCAACACTTAAGCAAAACCACTAGTTTAACGTCATTATTTTGGCCATGATATTTGACCAAACACTTACTGTATTCTAGACCGACTGATGAACCAGCTCGCATGCTAGGTGTGGTGGAATGATAATATAATATGGCTGTGAGGTGAATTAGACTTTACCTACGCGGTTGCCAGAGGTGCAATGCTTTCGTACGACCTGCGTACAAGCGGCAGGAACCAGGTGGCAGGTCTTGCTAAGATGGGTTTGGGCTATATATATATATAGATGGGACCAGCCTTCCAGGTTGTTGTGCTGGGAAGGAGCTAGTTAATGTGCTTCTAAGGATGCTCTATTCTAGTGGAGTTTTAATTGGTTGCTAACTAAACGCATTTATGTCTGCATAAGCAGCTTTGGCACTATTCTAATGACTACAAATGAAATGAAGGCGATTATTTTGTTTGTGTGAGATGAACTACATAACGATGTGGGAATACGGAATATGTACATTTCAGATCAAAATGATGTATTTCCATACTAAAACTAATTATGTAAAAAAGTCTACCTCAGAGTCAACATACAAAAAAAAAGTCTTAAAATTGTTTGACGAAGACAGAAAGTAAAAATTTGAGAACTTTCTAATTCTTCATTAATTAATTGCGCCACAAAAGCTTAGCCATGACTTGAATATCGTTCTGTCTATCAGTAACTTCATACATACGATGGGAAAACACTGAAATGGGAAGATAACTTCTTTAACACCGCTGTTTTTCCTTAAAGCTTCTAGAGATCATGATTAGTATCATGCACTTTAACATCATAATCCAACAGTTGTCCTGCTTTGGCTGCTCAGTCAGTGAGTGAGAGGTTGATAGAGCGACATGGGCTGAAATTCCAGCGAGCACCCTTAGTCTCCCGGGCCGATTTGGAGGTCATTGGCAGCGACAAGAAACACGTTCCGTATTTGTGTTTTAGGTCGCCGTTGCAAGGTTCTGCAGGGCCAAATCTAAATAGCCTCGCAATAATTTCGGAGGTTGACCTCACCTCGAAGGACTTTGCTGTTTC
The DNA here is from genome assembly GCF_046742065.1 of Oratosquilla oratoria. Classification (NCBI taxonomy): domain Eukaryota; kingdom Metazoa; phylum Arthropoda; class Malacostraca; order Stomatopoda; family Squillidae; genus Oratosquilla; species Oratosquilla oratoria. The sequence continues at coordinate 28,889,824 of NC_134819.1, forward strand.
GCTCCTCCACAAGAGGGGCTCCAATGTAACAGATGCATTGGTTTTGCGATCTACTTCGGACTGACCACAAAAGAGTAACAAAAATTGTGTGCCGAGCGGGCGGAAACATGTCAGAAAATCACTTTCCAGTGTTTCTTCATCTGAAAAAAAAGGAGAGAGCAGAAATTTAGGTGGGAAATGTCTTCAATCAAATACTAAAGTTCTATTTTCTAAATAAGTCCAGAAAAACTTATATGAATACTTGTAGAAGGTAGGCATATGTATTGGACATTTTCTTTTTGCAACTTTAATGAAGACAGAACAGGCGGTAAAGTTAGGCCGTACCAATAAATATGCCGTTGAAGACATCTTATATTTTTTTGTCATAATATATATATTTTTTTCATTCAACCTTTATAATTAAGCCCTTTTCCCAGAAATGTTAACTTTAAAAAGGGATGGTCTTTGAATCCTTGCATAAAAAGTATTGCGACTAAGCGTAGTACTAAAGATAAATTTTGTTGTGGTCGACGTCTGACAGTTATTATTATATATTCAGCCGAGAAGGAGCAGACCTGGGATCAAAACTGAGTCTCATTTGATAGAACCCCCCTCCCCCACCCAAATTTCATCCAGTCAGCATCCCTGCCCTCTCAGCTGAAGAGAATATTCGAATATTAACCAGAATGATATGATCTACGGGAGACGTCATCCAGTCAAAGGGGTTTGAAATCTCTGTTCCCTAAGAGTAGATCTTGGACACTTTCAAGGATCTTATTCTGGTTGCTTAGAGGAGGAACCTCAGCTCGGTAAAGGGCGGTTCAAATCTTTCGCCACAGTACGTGCAGAAACGAAGTTCCTGAGATGGAATCACTCACGTGGTATTGAGGCATGACAGGGGCGGTGGGAGAGATCGCGTTGGAGTGAGTGAGAGAGAGGGTGGGACGCTGTCCATGAGGGCGTGCCATTGAGCCACGGGCTGCCTGGGCGTCTCAAGCATATGGAGCCAGTGATCACGCCCGGTACCAAGCACATGGCACCCGATAGCCACCACGCCCATCAACTCGTTGGCGCCAACCCTGGAATGAATGTGGCAGGTTACCTAAAATATGAAGTAAAAAAATACCACCCACGCCCACGTCGCTGGTTCAAGTACCAGAAATTTGGGCACGCTAGGCAACAATGTCGCCGTTTAGAAGGTGTATGTGCACAATGGTCAATCCCGACACATAGTAACCCAAGCTCAAACCAAAAAAAAAAAATAAATAAATAAATAAATAAAAAATAATTAATAGTAGCTAAAAACGACCAGCATCCTATTTTGAATGTATATTTTGTTCCAGTCACACACAAAATAAATAAATAAATAAATAAATAAAGAATAAAAATAGATAAATAAATAAATAAGTACTGCCAGGCACTTGTTCTTAGGAATGTCACCCATCCTTAAAGAACTACATTCAACTTGAGCGGTGAGTACCCCGGACGGGGTCTTGGAGCTCTTGGGCCTTACCTGTCGTAGTCAATGGCCTTGACGAGCAGCGTGACATCCTCGATGTGTTCGTTGGGGATGTCGAAGACAAGAGCCTCGTTATACACTGGGTTGAGTGTTGCCCTTTGCACCGACGTCTTGCGTTTCTTGATGCGACGTCCGTGGCAAAGGACATTGACCTTCACGTAAGGGTCTGCAGGTGAAACAGTCCGTGTTATTCTCCTCTAGTGATCTGTATTTGCATGACTGGTGGAAGGTCCCATTATATTCCCAAGAATGTACATGACATGTGGATCCCATGTTTGCAAAATGCAAAGTCGAAGTTCTACCGACTGAGCTATTGAGACTTGAAATTCTCCAACTTGGAAGTTTATCTAACTCCCGAAGTGCGAAATGCAAAGCCGAAGCTCTACCGACTGAGCTATTGAGACTTAAAATTCTCCAACTTGGAAGTTTATCAATAGATCAGTCGGTTGAGCTTCGGTTTTGTATTTCGCACTTCGGGAGTTAGATAAACTCCTAAGCTGGATAATTTTAAGTCTCAATAGCTCAGTTGGTAGAGCTGCGGCTTTGTATTTCGCAAGGTCCCGGTTCGTATCCGGGGGTGACTGTCTGAATTATTTGATTGACATACGCCGTCAATGGCGATTCTATTCATATATACATATATATATATATATATATATATATATATATATATATACATATTTATATATATATACTGTATATACTGTATATATACTATTGTCACATCACACCAATAACAGGAGTGCAGGTCACGCCTTACCTGACGACCCTGTAATGTCCATGGCGGTGAGGGAGCGCATCTTGATCACGGTGACGGTAAGTCTGCCGGCCGTCGGCAAGTAACAAAGACTCAGCATGACTTCGCCCAGCTCGCGGCTTTCCTGTCATAGAGAAAAGGAACATCAGCACCGAGAAGCAGTTTACGCACACCAACACACCACAGAGGAAGAAGAAAGAAGAACGAGAAGAGGAGGAGGAAGGGAGAGAAGAAGCAGAGAAAGAAAGAAGAAAAAGGGAGACAAAAGAAGGGATATAATTATCAAATCAAATTGAAGAAAAAGTCTACTCACTCTTATAGATATATTACTCAGGTATGACGTAATACTCACACTCTTAGCCGTGAGAATGTCCATGTCATACTGGACCTCAGAGTGTGGGTCGCAGTAGTCGGCCACTCCCTCGAGGACGACTTGGCCAATGAGGTCGTTGCGGCTGAAGCGGTCGAAGTCGTACACGCTGAACTGGAGCGTGTGGTCCTTGAGGTCGCTCCAGGGAACGCTGCAGGCAACCCCGTATTAACACCGGTTCTCGGTTTTCATGGGAAAATACAAGAAATTTGGTTTTCAGATTTGTTCCTTTTTTTTAGGACAAACTGAAGGCACGCACACACACACACATGCATATACATACACATACATACATACACACACATGTATACGCTCACACACGCACACACACACACACACACACACACACACACACACACACACACACACACACACACACACACACACACACACACACACACACACACACACAACATATATATATATATATATATATATATATATATATATATATATATATATATATATATATACTCACACACACATACACACACACACACGCACACTCACAATCACAGACACACACATACACACATACCACACACGCATTTATTTGAGACCTACACAGTTATACTAGATTGTTGACTAAAGGACAGTATGCTGGGTTTTAAAGGTTTTTGGCTTCCACTAAACGATTCTATTCACCTCTGAGGATCTTCCTAGGAATTCACGTCCGCTTCTTCCCCCAAACCTTGAGAGATTGGGTTTAACGTGACGGGAACAGGGGCCAGACTTTTGTCCACGATTGTACACGCAAGCGGAAACGACGTTCATCCGACTCTCCTAGCCTTAATTTGAATTGTAATAAGAGCCATGTTTGTCAGTCCGTCCGTTTGTCTGTCACACTTTCCCCAGGAGCCTCGAGTACATAAGCTTTGAAGCTTAAAAAAAAAAAAAAAAAAAATACAACTCATGGGATATATATATATATATATATATATATATATATATATATATATGTATATATATATATATATATATATATATATATATAGAGAGAGAGAGAGAGAGAGAGAGAAATATATGTAGGTATATATATATATGAATAGACAGACAGATAGATAGATAGACAGATAAATTGATAGATAGATAAATAGATAGATAGGTGGATAGATAGGTGAATAGGGAGAGAAGAACTTGCAAGAAAAAAATAAAATAGAAAAAGCCTTACAAACTGTATGGCCGCGTGGGACCTCGATCAAGTTTAACTAATAGAGAGAGAGAGAGAGAGAGAGAGAGAGAGAGAGAGAGAGAGAGAGAGAGAGAGAGAGAGAGAGAGAGAGAGAGACCTCGATCAAATTTGGCAGACATCCTCTGGGGAGCATCTAAAAGTCTGTGAGTATAAATTCTATAAAAAGATCAAAGAAACCTAAGTTGTATCACTCAGCTGAAGTAGAAAAAAAGAGGAAATTTTCGGTGTCTTTGATTTTTTTTTTCAAAGTTGGTATGTAGTGTAGGATATCTTTTTGTCACCCTGGCAGCCAAGGGTGACACGTAAAAAGAAATCATCTCGACATTTTCTTATGATCCTCTTACATCTATAGATCTCCTCAGTCGAAATATATCGTATAGCGTCAGCCAGAAATGAATCTTTAAAGGTAACATAGGGACTTCAAGGGTTAGAATACTGATACGGATAAATCCTTATGTACTCAACTTCCTAATGACCTTTGATAAGATCGTCTGTATGGGAAAACTATGGTCACCTAGTCAGGGCTTAGAATGCATCCAGAGTACGTGCTATCACCATGAAAATCATCAGCGAAAATTAATACCCTATGCTTATTTTCACCTGGGTTCCCAAAATCCAGGAGAGTTACATTATCATCTCCGTGACGTCATTCTTTTATAACGTCACCATAATAATGCCATTATCTTCATGGCTTGGCTTATGGTTCTGACAATGGGATCTTATAGTCAAACACCCCACCTGGCACTGACCCTCTCCAAAGAAGAAGAAGAAGAAAAAGAAGAAGAAGAAGAAGAAGAAGAAGAAGAAAGAGAAGAAGAAGAAGAAGAAGAAGAAGAAAGAGAAGAAGAAGAAGAAGAAGAAGAAGAAAGAGAAGAAGAAGAAAAATAAAAATTAAAAGAATAAGAAAAAAGAGAAGAATGACAAGAGGAAAAGAAGGAAAAGAAGAAAAAAGAAAAAGAGAAGAACGAAAAGAGGAAAGGAAGGAAAAGAAGAAAAAGGAAACGAAGAAGAAGAAAAAGAAGAGGAAGAAGAAGAAGACGAAAAAGTAATAATGATAAGAAGAAGAAGAAGAAGAAGAAGAAGAAGAAGAAGAAGAAGAAAGAAAGAAAGAATAAGAAGAAGTCGAAGGGAAGAGGAAGAATGATAAGATCCTCATGGGTAAAATGATGTAGGAACTTCATATAAACGCACTTGGCTCTAGACCACCGTGTCCCAATGACGCCGAGCTACCATTGGTCGCCTTGCCAACGATCTTGACAAAAGTTCAAATATCGAACCAGGTGTCACGCTTACTCACCTGAAGACGAAGGTTTCGTTGAAGACCGGGTTCAGGTTCCGTCGGTGAACCTTGGTGCTGAACCGCTTCTTTCGGTCAGGAAGGAGGTAGACCTTGACGTAAGGGTCCGAAGAACCGCTAACGTCCTTTACGGGGAGCTCCGTAGCCTGCACCACCTGGAGGAGAGGAAGGAGGGAGGAAGGGTTATGACGTCAGAGACAGGACGGAGGAAAGAAGGAGGGAGATTATATAATAATGAATGTACACTAAGCGAGTAAGTAAATATATACACAAACGAGATATGTTCATGTGACGGAATTAAAATCACTTCGTGAATGGCGTGGCCCTATATGCTCTTTCGTATTATCACCAGAGGGTGGATGAGTAGAGGAGGAGGGAGCGTTTATTCATATCAAAATGAATACCATGTTAAGACAGACCCCTTTATTTATACACTTCACTTGTTACAGTTGTAGCAAATGAAACGACGTACTAATAGAGTCTACGTCTACGCATAGTGTTCCTTTTGATAGACTTATTGGTAACTGCCAATTTCGTACAGCGTTCATTTAGCTGTAGAAAGTTCACTTCGAAGGGACGAAACATCGAGATGTGTTCCTTGCCACAAAGGAGAGAAGGAAAATGAGCTCCCATGGAGATGAAGAAGTCTGGTCGAGAAGAAATTTAAGAGATTGTACCGCCAGAATAGAAGGAAGAGTATCACACAACACGGAAGGCACACGCACACACACACACACACACACACACACACACACACACACACACACACACACACACACACACACACACACACACACACACACACACACACACACACACACACACACACACACACACACACACACACACATCTGAAAAAACAGCTTTCCCCACAGAAAGGTGGATGTCTGGAACAAACTGGACGAAACAATAGTGTGTGCAAAAACTATACACGGATTTACGAACAAACTAGACAATACGAAATACAAAGACGGGATACCACAAGCTTATCTCCCCTTCCCGTAAGATACAAATATTTATAGGTAAATGAAACTAGGTAAATTCACACACACACACACACACACACAGTTTGTAGGATTGTCGATGTATTGTAATTTACTTCGTTAAAACAAATGGAAAAGACCAGAGTTCCGTGGGAATTTATCGTCTATAACACCCGAACACCAAATCACTTACGTGGGTGCTCTAAGATTGATTGAAAATGCATAATATGATCATGCAATTTAGAGTTAATGCAGCTCGAATAATAATGATAATAATAAGAAACGGAAAGGTGAAGCCAAGTTGTGTTTGTGTCTATTTACAACGTACAGTGGCGGCGGCTAATTCAAAGGAACAAACATCAGCTCAATAACCGTCATCACAGTGACAGCTTTACACCGGCCATAGCAATGCATGACTGTCGTTCTGAACTGAGAGATTATTATCCATTTCCATCACGATTCAGATAACGTTTATTATTTGTTGCATGTAATCTGTAGTTTAATACTATCGACATCTATGAAAGAGTCTAACGAGTTGGCTCGCGTCTGTTTGTTGACGACCGTACGTCATCGTCGTCGACTTTCCCGTTTTCTTTAAATCCGAATCGTTTCTGTGGCTGTGGATTCGTTGTTTTGATTCCAAATATTTGAAAGTTTTAATTGTAAAATCGAAGAACAATCTCTTACTACAAAGAATTCGATTTTTTAGATAACAATGATCTTCGTTGTGTTTGTGATATTATATGTAACAAAGGAAAATGTGTTGTGAGTGACACTGAATTTAATTTGTTTCTATCTTGAGGCGAACAGTTATGTCGACTGAGGCAAAGTAGGCTGGCTTCGACGCTGACATTTTAGTTTGACAGCCACGCTTTTAAATAACAATATATTCGGGTTACTATGAATAACGTAGACCTGTGATTAGTGTAAGAAACGATGTGTGTAATCTAGATAAAGTTATACGAGCATGCGAGTGAAACTGGGTTTTTGTGAAGGGACCGTCGTTTTGTGGTGAGTGTGAATCGGATCAGTTTGTGAATAAAATCAAGTCGAAAGTCGTCGTTTCTCTGCAAGACAACTCTACGTGACAACTACAAATGAGCACAAGAATTCAGAAAAGTATGTATCCATAGAATATTAATTCATTTGTCACTCTTCATTACCATTTCCCATGAATCGTATATCATCGTATGTATGATCTATGTGATATGATAATTTCCTGAGCTTGTTTCTGTTTGTGACTGCCGTTCTAACTGACAATTGTTAGACCCTCATAATGCCATTGACTCATCTTTGTTATACAACTGACAAACGGAAAATGTTAGATGTGTCTATTTTGCCAATGGTCGGTGTTTCTTTGAACATGTGTGATTTTTTTCAGTTTTTTTAATATCGCGGTATTTTGTCATTCAAATCAATTAATGTCTTGTTGATTTTCACTCTGAGATGTGTAACTCGATCTTAGTTTTAATTTCTCTCGAGTGATTGGATTTCGTGCGGGGAGGATAAAGAAAGAAGGAGAAAAATATATGCAACAGGAAAAACAAATATCGAGGAACGTTTTTTTTCTTTCTTTTTTAGAAGTGCACACCTACGCGGTATAGCAATTAAAATATGAGTTTTGTAAATTATAATACATCAATGAAATAGATATTTTTCTTGGCGGGAATCAATATCAGGAAACGTTGTTAAAAAGCTATGCAGAAACGAACGAAGTTGCGTAGACTCCTTTAGACGCCATCTTTGTTTTGATAGATTCGGAGGTCGAAGACAACAATGACGGCATGATGACCTCTAGAATTACAGGTACCGCATTACTAAATGCAGGTTAGGTTAGGTTGGATTAGAATAGACGAATTTAGCATATTTCAGTTTATTCGACCTCCGCCTCTACCAAAACAAAGATAACGTATATTACGTTGATGTATAATAATTTACAAAATTATTATTTAATTTTCTATTACTATATCGCGTAGGTGTGTGCTTCTAGAAGTTTCCCGAAATCGGATTAGAGAGATGAAAACAAAAATATAATTCATCGCGAAAATGGAATTTGTCGTTGAGTAGATTATCTACTCAACGACAAATTCTGCTACAGTATCTACTAGATACTGTACCAAAAGTATACTTTTTCTTTACTCATACTTGTTGGTAAGTCTAATACACTTGTATCGAATATACTTTGGACTACAAAACCGCAGTAAAAGGTGATAGAATTATTGAAACGTATCAAACTTGATATGAGAACAGGGGATGGATCTAAATGACAAATGAACATATTAACAGGGATCATATCCAACCTCACCCAATGTTACAATTCTTATTCTTATTCTTTTTCTTATTTTTAGTATTGCAATAGTAATGATGATAAATTGGTAATACTAGTGAAAAGGATAGATTGTTATTAATTGTATGGAAAATGATAGTCCCTCATGAACAAAAATTATATGCGGTTGGCACATCACTAATGAATTATAAAAATTTATAACGGTGACCTCAACAAGGAGATAAAAAAAAATCGAGCTGTCCGACTTTATGCACACTCGCATGTGATGAATAGATTAATGGATAATGTAATGAATAGATTATACCATCACACCGCCCGGTTTCAGCGTTACACGCAACCAATCATTGGACACATCATTGGCTCTGAGCTCTCTTCCGGGAGGGAAAAAACTGTCGATCACGAGTCCAACACGTGATCCAAAGACCAAGGTGAATCACAATTCCAGATGGAGGTCTTGTCCAACGTAGTCGATGTTTGTATAAACAACAGACACACATGATTAACTCAGAAAGTATCTTTCCTTTTCTGAGTTAGTTCCTTCAAGAGAGACGTGTATTTTTTTTTTTTTTTTTTTGGGGACAAAGATAAAGGATCTTATTCTGCTGAGGACCGAAATACGTAGTCACTAGTGATGTGTATTTTTTCAGGCCAAACAATTTTATCCATCATAAGGCCTCCCCCAATTTAAACGTTAACCTATTTTTGGCCGTGATTGACCGCGAGATATTGTTTTATCTCACGTTAGAAATTTTTATTTTATTAATTAATTTATCTTTTTGGGGGGTGGGGTGGGAACTAGTGAACCAGGGATGTCTTTATCAATGAATCGACGAGATTAACAAACGATGAACTGAGGCTTACCGTGGTAATGGTAACAAGGAAATGCCAAGCCCCTCCCCACACGCACGCGCGCACACACTCACACACACACACACACACACACACACACACACACACACACACACACACACACACACACACACACACACACACACACACACACACACACACACACACAAAATGTGGACAAATGAATCTGACCCAGTAACGTTTCTCTATGACAGCGAAAGTGCTCGGCTTTGAGGCTCCATGGCAGGACCACCAGTCTAACCCTCGGGGGTTGGTGCAGCCTCTGTATCTCTACAAAATGATGATTCTCCGAGTATCGGGTGGCATTTTTTCACTTTTATTTTTGGTTTTCTCTGCCGTCAGGAAATTTTTGTCTATCGCCATGGCACTCCCTCGGAAACGAAGGTGTGTGTGATAGTTGATACCTTTCATTCTTCCTGGCACTTTTCTCTTTTATATAACTGACGTCAGGCTATTTTATTCAACCCTGTGGAATCCCAGTCAGTCGCGATAAGGTTTGTTTGTTGCCAGTACACGCATCACTCCACGCTGCGCTGTGTCAGGGTCACAACGTCCTGAGCCGTGCAATCGTGGGTAGACACCTGTCTGGATTGCTGGGACAAACAAGGCAACGAACAAGCAAGCAACTCTCACTCCCTTCCCACGTTCACTGCCGCTACCTACGCCTCTGGGACCTCACAACAATGTACAGGCGACGACAGTGTTAACACTGTGACATGTGTCCGTCACCCACGTGATGCGTTCACATGACAAAGGTTACGAGACCGATTGTCGGGGTCTACGTACACACGTGCATGTACACCCACACGCGCACACTCGCACACACACACACGTTTGCACGTCTAAATATACGCGCAGGCGTGCGCACGCGTGAATATACACACATACGTAAACGCACACATCACACACATATACACACACATACACATGCACACATACACATGCACACATACACATGCACACATACACATGCACACACACACACACACACACACACACACACACACACACACACACACACACACACACACACACACACACACACCCTCTGAGCTCTCTTCCAGGAGGGAAATAGCTGTCGATCACGAGTCCAACACGTGATCCAAAGACTAAGTGAATACACACACACACACACACACACACACACACACACACACACACACACAGGTTTTTTTTCCCCAGGGAAATACACATCGTACATGTGGACAGTAGTAAAGGATAAAACGTCAGGATAGAGAGCAGTGACTAGTAGAGTTCCACGAGGTTCAGTGCAATCAGCTATATTATTTTCTATGCTAATGGCATGATGAAAGGTACAACAAACAATGTCAACATATTCGTAGATGATGCAAAGGCAATGAAAAACGAGGAGGACTGTAGGCTATTGCATAAAGATCTAGACTCCCTGTCCGCATGGAGTTAGAAATAGAAAATTAATCTCAATGCAAAATAATAATAATAATAAATGAATAAATAAATAAAATAAAATAAATAAATTGAAAATGAGGAATGGAAGCGAATCCATTACAAAAGCAAAAAAAGGGGAAAGATTTGGGAAGTGTTGATAAAAGACAATCTGTCACCTAGGAGACACCTCAGCAGGATTGTGGGAGACACTTATGAGCTCCTGCAGACCAAAAGTGACCTTTCACTAAATGGACGAAGAGATGAGAAAACTCATAGAAACCCTGTTTCGTCCAAGAATGGAATATGCGTCAATGGAAAATAAAGATATAGACCATGTTGGAACCATACGGGAATTTGAAACCAGGTGTCATGAATTTTGAGAGTAGGAGACAGGAACCCAAGAGCGGTGTTCTTTTCCTTTGTACTACAGGTAAATAGACACACACACACACACACACACACACACACACACACACACACACACACACACACACACACACACACACATACTTCCCTGTGGCGCTGTGGTTAGAATTCTCGCTTGCCACTACGGCGGTCCGGGTTCGAATCCCGCCCAGGGCTGAAAATAATTTCAGTATCGCTGCGCTCCGGGTCGTTACTCCAACTCTCGTGGGTGGGGAGTTGGGTGTGTGTGCGTGTGTAAGGTCACAGCATTAACCATAGATCGATCATGTATGAACTCTGAGATCTCTGTCGTGAAGGTAATAGCTGTCGATCACGAGTCCAACACGTGGTCCAAGACCATGGTGAATCACACACACACACACACACACACACACACACACACACACACACACACACACACACACACACACACACACACACACATATATACATATATATATATATATATATATATATATATATAAATGTATATATAATATATATAATATATATATATATATATATACCCACTTACACACGCAAGACACACATGCTCACACGAATACATAAAAAAAGAGAAGACTTTTTTTTCTGAATAAGAAAGGAAACTCGAAGAAGGGTAACATCTAAGCTCAGGTATAGGAGACCGAGGGGCGGAAAGGGAATAAATCACAGATCGAAAACAATCGGCCCAAGGTTCTACTTGAACGGGTACTTACGCACACCACCAGTCCCTCGATGTCGGCGTCGTACTTGAGACTAAACCGGAGATGGCCGGCGGTCTCGGCGTCTGAGGCGCCTCCGCTGCTTGAGTCAACCGACGCCTGACGGGTAAGCTCGTTCCGGTAGAGTTCAGGCTAAAAACAAAATCAAATCAACGGTTAACAATTTGTTGAATATAGATGTGACAAGTGAGCGATAAAAAAAGAAACGGTTAACAATTCACCCTGAACGAAAGCTACAGGGAAATTGCAAAGAGAGAAGATAGTTAAAAAAGAAAAAGGGTCTCAAGGAACTA
>NC_134819.1:28906907-28914407 GCF_046742065.1 Oratosquilla oratoria
GAGAGAGAGAGAGAGAGAGAGAGAGAGAGAGAGAGAGAGAGAGAGAGGAGGGAGAGAAGATTTATGAATGGATATAAAAAAGAAAACTTTTTTCAATTCAGTATTCTGAAAATTCTCTCGTCTCGTCCAAAGGGAATCATCATGAAAAAAAAAAAAAAAAAATGAAAAGTGTATATGAAAACGAAAAGATTCTAAAGGTGAAGGAAATGTAGGTCACTCGAGCAGTCATGAACTGCCACAGGCTTCGGCTCCGGCCTGCTCTGGCCTGCTCCATGGAAACCCAGGTTCCCTTCAAGAAGGATGTTCACACACACACAAACATGTGCGCATATATGCAGTCACACGCACGCACTCACGTACCCAACACACACACTATTTTAAGAGTGCGGACTATCATATCTTGCGCAAATTCATGTATACATACATACATACATACGCAGAAAAATCACCAAGAAAAATAGGAAATTGATGACCGAGCGCTTTCGTCTATTTAGACATCCGCTGAAGATGTCTAAATAGACGAAAGCGCTCAGTCATCATATTTAGAATCACGAGTTCATGTGATTTATCGTGCATACATATATATGTGTGTGTGTGTTTGTGTGTGTGTGTGTGTGTGTGTGAGTGTGAATGTGTGTGTGTGTGTGTGTGTGTGTGTGTGTGTGTGTGTGTGTGTGTGTATTCTAACGGGTGATGAAATGCATAGATTCATGCATGCTTGAATGTCTGTATGATTCATATTCGTTCCAGGCATAGGGTGTCATACTTATGCATTCACTGTTGAATGACATTTCAAATCGCCATTGTTAGATATTGTGTGAGGGTACAAGGAGGATTGAATGGTATCTCGAATGATCATTAAAGGAATTTAAGAAAATATTAAAAGTGTGCTTTATTTGTACGAAAAAACAGTGGAATAACTTTGTTGTAAATTTGGAAAGGGAAACAGGTGAAATACAGTGAATTGAGAATGTAGAAAATAAAGTTGATTACAAAAGACCAACGTCAACAAAACAAGAAGAGATTAGTTCACATGGGAACGAAAAATAGCGATATGACGTCATATCGCTGTTTGTAATTTAGCAAAGGTTTGTTTGAGAACAAAAGTGTATTCAACCGTTAAATTAGGAATTGTCCTGGAATGTTTCTGCTGACACTTGAAAAAAAGCGAATTGTGAAAACCCCATTATAGAATAATAAGTAAAAATAATATACAATATGTTCAAATGAACACTAGGGTTGGAAGGGTCGACGAGGAGGTAGTGCGAGAGGGCGAAAGTATCGTCGACGTCTGACTCAAACAGGATCAAAACAAAAGAAAGTCTGGCTGAAACAAAGCTTTACTATTATGATGCATTGGGGAGAATGAAGGGAGAGGGGGAGTCTAGGAGAAGAAGAACAAGGGGAGGAGGAGGAAGTGAAGAGTATCATGGAGAGGAGGAAGAAATCCCAGAATAGAAATGAAAGATGTCCGTAATAAGGAAGCAAGACTGAAAACAATGCCACAAAGGTCATATTGTTTATGAGGCTCTATTGTCGCCACGGGATTTGCTGAGAGGACTTCCCTCGGGAAGGACTTACCTGGAGGATGCCAAGGTCTTTGCCCTTCTTCAGGCTGCAGGCGGCCATGCTGAGGCCATCAAGGTGGAGTTTATGGGAGAGCTGCCGCTGGAAGGTGGTATGGCGCTGAGGGACCGAAGGCAGGGTCGTCTGACGTGGTACCTAAGGGCGGGAAACAGATGATTCGAGGTTAGGAATCAAAAGAACAACGACGCGAGCAGTGAGCATCATAATCACAAGGGTTACGCGATGAAGTTATCTAAATTTTACGGAACCTATAACGAGTCTTTGTTTTTATTTACTCATTTATCTATTTTAAGTTGATGGAATGGAACAGACTGTGGACATAAAACTGACGGATACACTTTATAGATTATATTCTGGCCAACGGTAGATGATTTTGTTCTGCATTATGATTAAACTGTATAGTTGACGAAGCACTATGAATGAAAGAAGGTTGACATCGTCTCTTCCGTGGGGAGTTGGGGGTTGGAAGGGAGAGGATTGTACAGCCAGGGAGATAGATGTTCTATAATACTTCTTGGCTCTACCAAAATAGAGAGTAACACCTAATATGGAGGAAGTAAACATTACTAAGTGTTGTACCCGCGCAGTATATACTAAGAACTGTACCGTGCAGTATATACGTGTTATCAGAATGGACAGTGAAATATAAACGGTGTAGAATATATTTGTATTACTCTTCACATAGAAATTTAATCGGGTTGCTGTCGCCAAGTGATTTTATTGAGCTTGGGAACAACATACGTGTACAGCTAAAGTGTTTATTCTGTTGCTATGACAAAGCCCTCTTTGTAGATCCTATTCTGGCTACCGACGAGCGAATTTATTCAACTCGGGATGTGGGGTGAGTGGGAGGTGAGGCTGTACTAGTTTGGTCCTCTTTAACCTCTTCGATACGGTGACGCTAACGTTGGCGTCATGAGGTTTCCGGCGTCGCCGTCTTGATTATATTTATTTTTCATCACTTTTTCTGTGTTTATTATTACTCAGAATAAAAGAGAACGAGTAATACAGCAGTGACTTTATATTTCATAACGCGAGTAGCTGTGCACGAGAATTGGACTTGTAATAAAGAGGGTGATTTTATTCTTGCGCGGTTGTCGCCTTCAGCATCTTAGTGTCCCTGACCACGAGTACGATACACCAATTTTCTTGCTGCGGCAGATGTGTGGATGACTTTCTCAGTTGAATAAAATCGCCTGAAGGGGAGTAGTACATTCAGTGTGGGCTAAAAGTGTTCGTATTTTTAGTTTAGAGTCCTGCGTTAAGCTGAAGAAAGTTGTCTGGCCTTGGGCGTAATGAAAGGCGTAGCAGACAACAGTGTAGTCACGAGAGTACGGGCAAGAACCTAACGCACCATTTCCTCATCCCTTTCGCGTCTTATTGGAGCTTTCCTTGAGTGATTGAAATCACTTGGCGGCAGGCAGAATAAAATAAGTTTTGAATAAAAGAGAATTGGTTAAATAAAGCGAATATTCCTTTCCTTATCTTGTTCTTTTTGATACTTGTATCATTCTTCATAGCTGGTCCTTCATAGCGTGGCCAGAGGGGAAGGTACTTGACTTTTCGTCCTTTTAAGATATTTTGTTTTGTTTGACGTCGGACGATTTAATTCAGGTGAGAGGATCTCCTCGCTAAAGGATTAACAGATCCGTAAAGTTTAGCAAAGACTTTGAAGCTAAAACTTGGTTAGACTGAGTCATAAAGGTCAAAGCTTTGACCCGGATTAAGGTCGAGACACTTAAGGAAAAAGGCCCTAGGAGAGAGAGAGAGAGAGAGAGAGAGAGAGAGAGAGAGAGAGAGAGAGAGAGAGAGAGAGAGAGAGATAGAGAGAGAGAGAGAGAGAGATAGAGAGAGAGAGAGAGAGTTGGGGGTGAGAGAGAGAGAGAGTGTGTGTGTGTGTGTGTGTGAGAGAGAGAGAGAGAGAGAGAGAGATAGAGCCAGTGCTAGTCTTTTTTTTTCTTTTATATGTTTATTTACCTAATAGCAGTTGCCTAATTGTAATATACAGAAAAAGAACTACGCTCGTGGAGTCCTGTATCTTGTTTTCTAATAGTAGTGGCATTTTGATTTGATGTATATTTTTCCGAATGTGCTGCATTACCTTTAAGGCTATTCCAGGAATTTAGTCATACGGGCGGAAAACTGTAATTCTTCGCATTTTTCAGTTCCTTATTTTCCCGTTATCATACCTCGTTTTGAATTTCAGTGTGTGTGTGTGTGTGTGTGTGTGTGTGTGTGTGTGTGTGTGTGTATGTGTGTGTGTGTGTGTGTGTGTGCGCGCGTTTGTGTGATTCACCATAATATTGGATCACGTGTTGGACTCGTGATCAACAGCTATTACCCTCCCGGAAGAGAGCTCAGAGCTCATATACGACCGATTTATGGGTAATACTGTAACCTCACTCACACACAAACACACAAAACTCCCCTCCCACGAGAGTTGGAGTAACGACTCGCAGCGCAGCGAAACTGAAATTATTTCAGCCCTGGGCGGAATTCGAACCCGGACCTTCATAGTGGCAGTTGTGAACTCTACCAACTGCGCCACGAGGTGTGTGTATGTGTGTGTGTGTGTGTGTGTGTGTGTGTATGTATGTGTGCGTGTGTATGTGTGTGTGTGTGTGTGTGTGTGTGTGTGTGTGTGTGTGTGTGTGTGTGTGTGTGTGAGAGAGAGAGAGAGAGAGAAAGAGAGAGAGGTCATGTGAGGTCACAGCAGTGCCCATAGAGTGAGCTATATAAGGTCACTGATCTCAACTCTGGGAGAGTAACAGCTGGATATCGCGCGTCCAAATCATGATTCAGAATCATGGTGAATTACACACATCTCAGGAATGAAGCCGAATATCAAGGAATGCCAGAAATGTTCTTTGGACCAATAGGAAATGGTTGAGCAAAGTGACGATATAATCCTGATTGGAGACTAATTGTCAGGAGAGGAATTAGGATTGGAAGGAGGGTGGCAGTGAAACTACTTGGGGCAATAATCTGTTGAATATTGCAATGGATAACGCGATGGCCCAGTGGGGCAAAGGTGTTATGTTAGTAAAAGGACACGATAGTACAAAAATTATATATATACATATATATAGACACATATATATATATAGATATATATATATATATATATATATATATATATTAATTTCTAATCCTAATTTTTAATACCGGACAAACTTCGGGATATAACGGATCTGTCCGGTATTTCCATCGGATATAACGGATCCTCGGTTATAACGGATCTTCGGATATAACGACAGACCTCTGTCCCCATATCGTCCGTTATATCGAGGATTTACTGTATATATATATATATATATATATATATATATATATATATACATATATATATATATATATATATATATCGATTTGTTTTCAGTATTTACTTGTTCATCTGTCAATGTGTCTCTATGTATCTCTTCATTTCTCTTTTTATCTATTTATTTATCTATATAAGGCGATATCACACGTGGCGATGTTATCTTTAAACGCCTTGTTTGTGTTTTCATATATCTTTTAAGTTCACTCATTCATGCATGATGAAGCCTTTGAAGTAATTTATTTTCAGAATCTGCTCTGAAGTTTAACTGATCATTGTACTCCTATTGGGTAATATTCCCTGGTGCACGTGCCTTCGGTGCTATATATCTTTTTTTTTTCTTTTCTATTTTTTTCTCTTTTCTTTCTCTTTCTTTCTTATTCTCATTCTCGTTTTCTCTCTATCTCTATCTCTAGTGCTTTCTCTCCTTTTCTCCCCTTTCTCTTCCCCCCTCTCTCTCTTCTCTCCTCCCCTCTCTCTCTTCTCTTCTCTCTTTCTCTCTCTCTCTCTATCTCTCTGTCTCTCTCTATTTTCTTTGTCCTATGCTTTGTATCTGTGTATGTGTAATTGTATTTGTATATGTGTAATAGTATTTGTATTTGCGGGTGTGCGAGCGTGTGTGTGTGTGTGTGTGTGTGTGTGTGTGTGTGTGTGTGTGCATACGTGTGCGTGTGTGTGAGCGTGTGTGTGTGTGTGTGTGTCTGTGTGTGTGTGTGTGTGTGTGTGTGTGTGTGTGCATACGTGTGCGTGTATGTGAATATATAGAATATGTAACATAAACTCAATCTCAACCGCGTTATTCCAAGAAAAGCAGTTCTCATCTTGAACCTTCTTTTCGCAAGGCAGTCCCAAATCTGAATTGAACTGTCTGGTTTTAGCCAGAACAAAATATAAAAACAGCGTCTTCTGACTGAAGAAATACAGCGGGGCTTGTGAAGCGTATTTCACTGGGCTTTACCACGTCATAGCCTAGGAGTTGTCTTTGCGTGGGAAGTGTATAACCGGATCACAGATGCATGATAATGTAATGAATCTACAACGTCTGCCCACATGCAACGGGGCGGGGCCTATGCGTGACGTCATGTCGTTCTGTCCTGAGGCGAAATCACAGTGAGTGAGGTTTAATTGTTCCGGTAATCCTTTGAACAATGAACGTTCTCTGTCAGCAAAGTGGAATCATTAAGTTAATCAAACGGAACTGTTTTTAGTTCTTAGACTACGAAGGATTTATCCTTGGATAAATGAAATCATCAGACAGAGGTCAATAAACAATTGAATAGGTGATAACTGAAGTATCCCAAACGTCTAAGATGAGATCACAAAAAAGAAAGAAAGACAAAGTAAAAGGCTAATCGTCACTTAAAGAGGAATGATAATAATTTTTAACGTCTTATAACCCACCTCTGTTATCCTTCTCTAGTACAACCTTTATGACTATTGTGGGGAAGAATTACAGAAATGAGGAAAAACCGCTTTTGCAAAACAAGAGACAATGAAACAGAGAGAAAATCACACCAAGATCTTAATGATGACGTCATTACTGGCGAAATGGTCCCGTAGTACAAGTAAATGTATCTATTACAAACAATCTTTATTTAAACTATCTCGATTAAGTTACCTCAATTAATCTATCTCGATTAAACTATATCGGTTATATTTTCTCGAATAAGATGACTCGATTAAAAACTATCTCGACTGAGACATGCTATTTCTATACTCCTTGTCACTATGATTGAAGTAATGGCGTGTTTTTATATGTATCAAGTTAATTATGATTATATAATTATAGTTATATACGGATGTAAACCCGTAGCGGTTGATATAATCTGGCACTGTGTGTCTAGTAGAACTGTCTGGAAATATTTTGAAACTGTCCGATCTATGTGAATTGAAAAAGATAACTTATGGGTTGTAATCCCATTTGATTTGCATCTTGAGTTTCCGAGGATATATCTATATATATATATATATATATATATATATATATATATATATATATATATATATATATATATATATATGATGAAGGTGGAAAAAGAAGTCACGGGTCTAGTTCCGAGTTACTGAGTTTATTCCTGACCGGTTTCGCTCTATGCTTCTTCAGAGGAATGTGACTCTGGAGTGAAGCTGGCGGTATACATAGTCTGAGTAAGACCGCGTTCCCTCCTTGGAGGTGGGTTACGTTTGGTTGTACAGTGGTTTTTAATACAATGAACAATAGTGATAATAATACAATAAATTGTTGTGATGTTATTACAAAACAGCTCCGGTGTGTGTGGAATGTTGATCGAGGGTGTAACATTGTAAGTGAAGTGAGTGTAGGATTCACACATTTCTACACCACTCACTTCACTTACAATGTTACACCCTCGATCAACATTCCACACACACCGGAGCTGTTTTGTAATAACATCACAACAATTTATTGTATTATTATCACTATTGTTCATTGTATTAAAAACCATTGTACAACCAAACGTAACCCACCTCCAAGGAGGGAACGCGGTCTTACTCAGACTATGTATACCGCCAGCTTCACTCCAGAGTCACATTCCTCTGAAGAAGCATAGAGCGAAACCGGTCAGGAATAAACT
>NC_134819.1:28921907-28929407 GCF_046742065.1 Oratosquilla oratoria
TACAGAGAAACTGTAGAGAAATATGTGATCTGGGTTAATTCCTTCCGTACCATATGTTATTACCCCTTTTGTCTTGGTTGCCGCCTTACTAAAGCATAATGACTTAGTTTCTCGTACCACTTCGCTTTCCAGGTGATAATATTTTTAAATTCTTACCTCTGTCCTTCTACTGCCTTCTTCAGCAGTAAGGTGAACCAGTATTAGATCGAAGCTTCCTTAACGCGCAGTAAACGAGGCAGTTACTGTAACACTAACCCGTAGATCGGTAGCCTTCGCAGGAAGATTCCCCTCCTCTTCTCCTCCTCCTCTTCCTCCTCCTCCTCCTCTTCCTCCTCCTCCTCCCAGCCAGACAGGTCTCGGCCCGTCGGCGCGGCTTCCTCACCAGACGGCCGCTGGAGAAAAGGCACGCTTGTCGTTTGTCGCGTCGCTTGATGGATGGAGCCTTTGCACGGATGGCCATATCCTATAAGCTGGACTCCATGGCCGCAATGTTCCGTTCCGCCTCATTTCCTTCAACATCAGATCTGTTCCTTTTTTTTTCGACGCCCTGGGCGAAGTAATTGGTGTCGACATGTTTTTCTTCCTTCGAAAGCTTAGAAGTGACCAGGAACGATGGAGGGAAACCAACAATGAAATTAGATAAGTCAGCCAGTGAGGTTTCTTTCTTCCATAGGCAAGATAATTAGGAAACATATAGGATAGTTAGCAAATAACATGATGTGGTCAACTATTCTACTATGCTGGAGGGTTGATGGAATAACAGTCACCATTGATCATCTTTCGCTGACGAGACCAGGGCAGTTTTGGTGGACCTATGGCAACCCTAGGGTAACCTAATTAATGATGTAGCCAACCCACACACGGTGGAAAAAAGCAACAAAAAAGAACAACCAATTATTTTTTTACAGGGGCTATTAATCACCACCCAGGATAAAAAAGTGTATACGAACAATTTAATTTTCTTGTGTTTTCTTCACATTAGCTTTAGGGAAATTTGAAAAGCATTCGGTGAGTGACAATTCGTGCGTCTTGTCATATTTCTTTCTTAGATTTGACGAGACGGCAATGGAATTTGGCTGCATCGATTACATAACCTTACACTGGAGCCAAGACAAGGCGTTGGAGTCCTTGCTGCTCATCATGATAAATTCTTGAAGATTGGCAGCCATATGTCTGGAGTTTAATTTTTTTTATTTTTTTATTTTTATTTTTTTATAAGTTACCTCATCGGTCATACTTTAACACAAAACAGTTTGGTTAAAATTGTTTTCCATATTATTATTTCGCACTTTAATCTAGTAAGATTGTAATATGAGTAGGACTGCCGAGCAAAGAAAACGAGGCATCGATTTCAGCTGAAAGACATTGTATAATGCTGGCTAAAACAAAGGTCTTCTTTTTGCTAAACTCAGCACAGTATGCTGTCGAATTAGTCGAGAGAGTTTACTTGAAGTAGTTATTTGATTAATTACCACCTAGGCGTTCCTCTAGGTTGATTTAAGTCATTTGACGACTTGAGAGACAAAAACTTTAGGTATACCAGATTTTGCGTTATATGTCTTCTGTTCTGTGAAGTACAAGGCTAGTCGACTTTATTCAGTTAAGGGGCACATCTCAGACCTCAAGATGGACTTCAGTCTTCAACTACGAAATAAAATCGTTTGACAATTCCCACAATAAACTGTACAGTTAACCGTGGGATTGGTATAAAAATCTGATCATATAAAATCTGCCTACATTTCCCGAAAAGTCGTCGAAGTCGACATGACGTCATGTAGCTGTGATTCATGACGTCAGTCCTAAGCCCCGCCTCCCTGCACGTGGAGGTCAAAGGACCGTTGAAAAATATTTCATTTGTTTCAGGAAATCGTGTACTGATATCCGTGTAGAGCTGTCCACCACTGTTTCCCCGTTTTTATTCTATTTTATTTTTCTCTTTTGAATATTTATGCTCTACACTGAGGGGGATTGATTCTTGCATGGAAATATCGAGACAAATGTTTGATTTGGTGAAGGTAGGTGGGGGAAAAATCGGAATATTTATATTTTTGTATTTCGTCGCCACTATCCAGGTTTTCTGTCCTTAACATAATATAAAAGGGATCACAAAAGCTGAATATAAAAAATTCTTTTCATATTACTTGAAAATACCCGCGGAATCGACGTAATATCACGTTCAGGCTTTCTGTGATTTCGTTAAAAAAAAAGTCAACGTGAGTTCAAGCTGAAAGGATGCTTCTTTTGCATACTTTCATCAAGAGAATTTTTTGCTAAGTTTCTCAGTGCGTCTTGTGTATTTCAGACTATGCCCAGTTGTATTTATGCTTTGTGTAACTAAAGGTGACAAAGATTTTCTTTGCTAATTTGCTAATTATTAGTTTGTACATCTCAGGTTTTGTTGAATTAGTCTTTAAACATTCCCTATTTCTCTTTCTTCATATCAATCGTAATTCAACGAAATCTGATTACCCGTAACTAAAAATCAACGTAGCAATTAAGAATTTTTTTTCCTCTTGAATAAATGGAATATGGGTACGCTACATACTATATACAGAGGGTAGAGAACACGTGCTGTGCTGTGCTGTGCTATGCAATATTGTACGGCGGAAGTCTCCTTTGATACTATTCTTGGACTCCGCAAACAAGTCGTTCACTTTGGAAAGAAAACAAACGATATGACGTCATAAGACGCGCAAAGTAGCCAGGCTTTCTCTGTTCATGGGGTTGAGATAGTGAATATACTTTATGTAATTCTTTTATTCATACTAAGCAAAGTTTTTCACTGTTAAGCTAATTCTTTTACTTGTAGTTTTCAAATCTTATTGAGGTGTTTTTTTTATGAAAAAAGGAAATGATCTGGAACCATAGACTGAAAAATACATGGGATACGATAAATATATCAGTGAAGAAAATCTTCGGCCTCGTTTAGATAAACAGAGTATGTATGAGTAGACCTGCTCTACACAACCTTCTACGTCAGCGTGGTAGAGCAATCCAGAAAAACGAAAATATCATATTTCTTATCTTCTGCATTTTTCAAAAGCGGTTGCGTCTCAAATTGGTGAACGTGCCAAGATGACACGTTTATGGCACACGTGCCAAGAGACACGATTACGGTTATGAAGTCATGCATGCCAAGATGGGCTTGTATGAATTGGTATGAGGACATTGTTATCATTGTCAGCAATGCTTTATCAAGGCCTTGCTCTTTTCTCACGTTGTGTATGTTGTTTTTGGTTAATATTGTTTTTCTTTCAAAATATATTAACATATGCATGTATTTACCTAGTTGTATTTTACGGGAAGGGGAGCTACGCTCGTGGTGTCCCGCCTTTGTATCTCGCAGTGTCTAGTTTGCTCTTAAATTCATGAATGGTTTTTGCACACACTATTTTTTCGTCCAGTTTGTTTATGGTATAAATTGAATGGTAGCATGTTTGCATATGTTAGTGTATTTTTTATATTTGCATATATATATTCATGTATCGTTTGTATCGATGCTGTTATGTTATTTTTAATGTATGAAAATAAATGTATTTTGCACGTGAGAACAAAATCATCAATGCACATAATAGGGGATGCGTTAAAGCGCGTGCACGCACGTATATATACATGTATGTATATGTGAATAATTATGTGTATATGTGTGTGTTAGCATGTTTACACATGAATTTGCGCGCGTGTGTGTGCGTACAAGTGTGTAATAGCCTTGTATATATATATATATATATATATATATATATATATATGTGTGTGTGTGTGTGTGTGTGTGTGTGTGTGTGTGCGTGTGTACGTGCACGCACATGTGTAAATATGAGTTTGTGTGCGTATGCATCCGTGTAGCTTCGTCTTTTGTGCGTCTGCGTGTATGCGCGCGCGCGCGTGTACACACTCATGCATGTACACTGACATATTGTTTGAATTTTTTTAGTTAGGAATAGTTCCATCGTATCCACTTCGCTCCTCCTCCTCCTCCTATACTCCTCCTCCTCCTCCCCTCCTCCTTCTCCTCCTCCCCTCCTCCTTCTCCTCCTCCTACCCTCCTTCTCCTCCTCGTACCCTCCTCCTCCTCCTCGTACCCTCTTCCTCCTACCCTCCTCCTCCTACCCTCCTCCTCCTACACTCCTCCTCCTACACTCCTCCTCCTACTCTTAACTTCCTCCTCCAACTCCTCCTCCTACCCTCCTCCTCCTCCTCCTACCCTCCTTCTCCTCCTCGTACCCTCCTCCTCCTCCTCGTACCCTCTTCCTCCTACCCTCCTCCTCCTACACTCCTCCTCCTACTTTTAACCTCCTCCTCCAACTCCTCCTCCTACCCTCCTCCTCCTCCTCCTCCTCCTCCTCCTCCTCCTCCTCCTCCTTTTCTTGGCATCCACTCACTTCCATCATTTTCTGTTCGTCCTTCAACTCTCAGTCTTTACCTCCCTCCCTCCTTCCCTCCATCTCTCTGTCTCTGTATCTCTCCCTCCACTTAATGCTTCTATATAAGCGGTTCTTAACCTTTCTTCAGTGGCCGTACCCCGTGACATCTCAGAAAATGTTCTCGTTCCCCCATCCAAAACAAATACAATGCAAACATATGAAAAGGATTAGTGATGCAAACGTTGCTTTGCTCTCTCGTTGTAAATACACAGTACCACTGCACGTACCCCCTAGGTTCAAGGTTTCGTACCCCTTGGGGTTACGGGTATCCTAGGTTAAGAACCACATTTCTAGAAGAATAGGAGGCATGGGGGAATTAAAATGTAGACAGAGTTCTGTGCGCGGTCAACAGTTTCTGCCACAGCACAGTAGAATATTTCATCATGATCTCCTTCGGGTAGCTAGCGAATATATTTAAGTAACGTTTATAGCTTTTGTTTGCTAGTTCCAATATTTTTGTAGATAGAATATCGCAATACGTTTAGGGAAGTACATGAGTGTCTTGAGGTATATTTTTAGCTCAATATGTTTTCCATACACTTTGTAAAGAACTTAATGCTTTGCAGAAAGTGTTTGACATGGATATATGTGCTATAATGAAAAAAGTGGAAGGAGCGTCAGAAATGCTAGATAGACTAATTCACTGAGACCGCTAAATCATATGTAGATTTAAGTTATCTGGTGGTACTAGGTATCTAAGCCAAGGGGATTGACTGATACCCTTTACTGTTTGATGCAAAGACGCCCACACAACCTTAGGTAATTTTTTTCACTGACATTATTTTTGTCAGTCTTTCTTTTGTGTAAGGTCAGAGCAATATAGAAATGACATTTAGTTTCTCTTGAGAGCACCTTTGATGAATGAAAAATGAAATAATTTTTTTTCCTTTCATAGAACCCAAAGAATGAAACTGTAGACTTTTTTTCTGTAATTGCATGTTATGTGAACGTATCTTCAAGCCATGGTTTTGAAAAATGTTGCATAAGGTAAAAAGATAGATGAACGTTCGATGAATATGCTGAGTTATTACATTATGAGTGTGTACATTTATGTATGAATAAACACGTACATGAACACACTTATGTACGTAAGCACACACACACACACACACACACACACACACACACACACACACACACACACACACACACACACACACACACACACACACACACACACACACA
Organism: Oratosquilla oratoria; assembly: GCF_046742065.1. Taxonomy (NCBI): domain Eukaryota; kingdom Metazoa; phylum Arthropoda; class Malacostraca; order Stomatopoda; family Squillidae; genus Oratosquilla; species Oratosquilla oratoria. Next base: position 28,927,514 of record NC_134819.1, read on the forward strand.
CACGCACACACACTGAAATTATTTCAGCCCTGGGCGGGATTCGAACTACGACGGTCCGGGTTCGAATCTCGCCCAGGGCTGAAATAATTTCAGTATCGCTGCGCTGCGAGTCGTTACTCCAACTCTCTTGGGCGGGGAGTTGGGTGTGTGTGTGTGTGCGTGTAAGGTCACAGCATTACCCGTAGATCGGTCATATATGAGGTCTGAGCTCTCTTCTAGGAGGGAAATTGCTATCGATCACGAGTTCAACACGTGATCCAAGACCATGGTGAATCACACACACACACACACACACACACACACACACACACACACACACACACACACACACACACACACACGCACACACACGCACACACACACACACGCACACACACACACACACACACACACACACACACACACACACACACACACACACACACACACACACACACACACACACACACACACACACACACACACACACACACACACCAGTGCACACACGTATACATACACACAAACTACTGACCATGGCCTACATAAATGTTTGTTCACTGTAATTAACTCCGTCGAAAACGAGATGTCATTTAAACTATTTACTGCCGTAATCTTGAGATAATGAAAGTTGTTTTATCATGCATGTCCCTTTTATCAACGTCTTAATGAACCGTCAAAACTTTTTGTTAAATGTCAACCTTGCTGTCTTTTCTCTCAGATTCCAGTTTTTGTTAATAAACTTGATGTAAACATATAGTTTTCCTTTAGAAAACAAACATAAATTTGAGCGCTTTCGATTAGATATAATTTTTTTAAACACTAAAATGTGCAACAGTGTATCATATGAAATTCGGTTGACACAGGAAGATTGAGATTTTGTTTGTTTTCATGATACAATTATTTTAGGTTATTGCAATATATGCAGTTAGGACTGACGCAGACTAAGAATAGGAAGCTTAGTCTGCCTGAATTGAAACATTTTCTTTCAATGAATTTTGCTCGCAAAGAGCTAAATACAGCTGATCCGGGCATTGTTGACACCGCTTTGTTGATTGGACCACATCCGGCGTCATCAGCTGGCCATTCCACCATTGGACGTAAACAAACATCCCACGGCGCGCCAACGACGCGGTGTCTTAATCCCATCTGTTCCGTGTGGCACGTTTTCTTTAATTCCCTCCACCACCAGAGTATTCTATTATTCTTCATGTCGTCCCTATGGTAACGAGAAAAGATGGAATTTCTTTCAAGAAACCCCTTTTGTATTGAGTGGTACCTTTTCTTACTTTCTGCCTACCGCCAAAACAATTTTATTTATATCAATGCCCCCCCCCACCTCCCGCAGTAAAGAAAAGCTTGGTTGTTCAGCCACCAAAAATACAATTCCCAAACCGGATGGAACCGTAAAAACAGTTTCTCTAAAAGGGACAGTTAAGCTTGATGGGTTAGACGAGCGTGGATTTAAACCCTTTAACATTCATGTATACATCTCTAAGCTGAATACAGATGGTCTGGCGTTAGGTAGAACAAGCTCTTTCGAGCGGCGGCATTAAGGTTTTATGGATCATCTTCGTCACCGAAAAGGAACCACAAAGCACTAAAGTGGCTCAATGAGAGAAGAGGAGAGTGGCGTCGCTAACCTCCCTTAGATGTATAATCACCATTTCAGTACGACTCAAATTCCCACGCGCAGGATCGGCTGCCATATGTATGATACATCACACTACTCGCATTATAAAACATAAAGTCACCGCCGTATTACTCGTTCTCTTTTACTCTGAGTAATAATAAACACAGAAAACGAACACGATCAAACCAGTTCAGAGGATCCGGGGGGTTACGCCTGTACAACTACAATATATATATTTGTATATATATATATATTTGCATATATATATATATATATATATAT
>NC_134819.1:28934407-28946907 GCF_046742065.1 Oratosquilla oratoria
TTCCTGGTAATACATGGAAGGAGAAAGTAAAAATGATAAATGAGGTGTAATCATTCCTGACGAATGAAGATGTTGTTCACTACCCAAGACTGATCAACATAACGGAGTTAATATTCACATGAACAACGATGCCATAACATATTCATGGTTCGTCTAATAACCGACCTGACGTTATGGCAACATTTCCGTCCCAAAGCAAATTATTGGTTGTTGAAACTGAACGCTCAGTGCATCAGCCAATCAAATGCAGTTATGATGGTATTGCCATAACTTGAAGTTTATTATTGAAAGAGTTGCTTATAAAAGGGAATGGAGAGTAGACATTGTCTCGGAGAACTTTACTAAACTCGTTAGCGGAGAGGGTGAATATATTTTAGTAACCATTAAACCATTTCGTTAATCCTAATAAAACTAAATAACCTAAACCGAATAGAATGGTCTGATGTCAGACAGAATGAAAACATTACAGTGCGTCACCGTATTGAAGGGGTCATTATTAACCCTTTAAATCCGGTGACGCTCTTTGAAAGGATTGAGATGATATGAAAAGGATTCGAAAAAAAGAGGGAAAAGATGGGGCAGAGCATATATTTTTTTTTAATGAAGGGAGTGGTGTTTTATATATGTAAGATAGATATATCGGGAATAAAAAACAACCCAAGAAACGTTAAAATCTGTTCAAAATTCTATAGCCACATCTTTATGACAGTGATTAACCAGGTTGTAACTTAATAAGAATAAAAATAGACACAAAATAAGGAATATAGGAAAAAAGTTTTTTCTGTCAATATGTATTTACAAAAAACTTAAAAGAATTAAATGAAAATATGGATGAAAACAGAAGACGAATGTAGGAGGTGTGTGATGGTTGATAAAAAAATATTAAATCCTAAAAAAAAAAAAAAAAAATCGAGAATAGATGAATGAAAAAAAAAAGGATATGAATTACAAATAGAAACGGAAGGTCTCAGACCACGGCAGATTTAATTAGGCGGTGTTGGGCAGAATTGGTTCTGATGTAATCAAATTCACCACTTTATCCTAAACAAGCTGGCGAGACAGACGGGAGAGCGAGTTTCAAGAATAAATAGAAAACAAAAATGGTCTGAAGAGAGAAAGAAGAAGAAAAAAATACTAAAAAATTCTTAACGATAATTTTTTTTTTTCCATTTTCTTTATGTTCAAAACTGTATTTGGGATTCGGTAAATGACCAATGGGTTTATAGGAATGTTTAGTGGTAGTATTTAAATATAACTTAAAACTGAAATTGGAAACAACAGCAACTGGCCTGACTCCACTGACACGAAAAAAATGATCAACAATTAATACTTAGAAACAAAGAATAATCTGTAAAGGTTCCGAAATACTTATTTATGAAAAATATAAAATGCATGGCTGAAAAAAAGGTATTGATAAGAGGGAAGAAAGATAATTTAGATGAAGTGTTAATAATTTTCTAATGAAACAATAAAGAGTGTGCTCTTGGCTCTTTAATATTACTCTTTAATTCATATAAATCTGGGATTTTTTTCTAGTGATGAACGCCAGACGATTTTAATCATTCCACGACAGAACCCTGCTTTGAGGGTGTTTTGTGTACGGTGATATCAGTCACAGATTTTATGCTACCTAACACCAAACTATTCAATTCAGGTGAAGGTAAGACCTCATGTATGATTGGCAGTAAAGACAGAGGGCACAAGACCTACACAACAACAACAACAAAGGCAGCAACAACAGAAACAACAGGAACAGCAGCAGCAGCAGCAGCAGCAGCAGCAACAGCAACAGCAGCAGCAGCAACAGCAACAGCAACAGCAGCAGCAACAGCAAGCAACAACAACAACAACAACAACAACAACAACAACAACAACAACAACAACAACAACAACAACAACAACAACAACAACAACAACAACAACAACAACAACAACAACAACAATAAACTGCTCAAATTTTCTTTTGTCAAACAATTAACAACTTCGTTCAACTGAGGGACCGATTTCAGCCAGATCTGGGTTTGGATCAGTGGTTCTTAAGATTTTCCAGTGCCCTTAGTACCCCTTGATATCTCAGAAAATGTTCACGTACCCCCATCCAATACAAATACAACGCAAACATATGAAAAGGATTAGTGACACAAACCTTGCTTTGCTTTCTCACTGTAAACATACAGTATCATTGCACTGGCTATCATGTCTCGTAACTCCCAAGGTTTAAGGTTTCATACCCCTTTAGGTTACAAGCACCCCAGGTTAGTAATCACCGGTTTAGATCGAGACTTGGAGTCTCAAATACATAATGAAACGACCTGTTCAAAAGAAGAAAAATACAATGTAGCGCTGCACTACAAGGGTTGAGAGGAACAGATGCCGTCTCACTTAAAGCTGTAGGGACGTGGTGACGCTAGGAAATAAAGAGAATAGATACTTCGGACAGCATATTGCATGAATCCATACCAGGAAATGGCGATGCGATGCAATGATGTGGTGGTTATCATAATACTCGTATATACGAAGCCGTGCGTCGTAGTGGAGTTGATTTCAATGGTTGCATATCCTTGAAGATGGATGTTTTTTTCAAGCCAGATACGATTGCCTTATAACAACTAAATTAAAACAAACAAGGAAGTCACTGGAGAGACTTATAATTTGCTGAAGACTATAAAAGTTGCACTTTATTACGTGGAAGAGGAAAAGATGAGAGGAATCAGTGAAAGTTTGTTCCTTGCTTGACTGAAAATGCACCAGTGCTGTAGTTATTACACCTAAAAAGAAGAGAGAATACAAAAGACGGCATCTGAGATGATCCCAACGCTAAACAATAAGACATAAGAGGAAAGATGAAAAAAATGGGACGTCTCAACTTGAAAGAGCGAGATATAAAACACAAACACATGCACTCACTTACACACACATGCGAACATGCACGCACTTATACATGCGCGCACTTACACATGCGCACACGCGCGCACTTACACATGCGCACACGCGCGCACTTACACATGCGCACATGCGCGCACCTACACATGAGCACACGCGCGCACTTATACATGCGCACATGCACGCACTTACACACACATGCGCACACGCACGCACTTATACATGCGCACATGCACGCACTTACACATGCGCACACGCGTGCACTTATACATGTGCACATGCGCGCACTTATACATGTGCACATGCGCGCACTTACGCACGCGCGCACTTACACATGAATGAAAGAGATAGAGATAGAGAAAAATAGAAAAAGGGAGAGAAAGAGAGATATATAGAGAAGAAATAGATGAGTATACGAGATAGAGAGACAGATGGATAAACAGACAGAGGGAGAGAAACAGGTAGACAGGAACACACACACACACACACACACACACACACACACACACACACACACACACACACACACACACACACACACACACACACACACACACACAGAGAGAGAGAGAGAAATAGAGGTAGGAGGGAAAAATACACCCAGTAATTCTTTACGAGGGGAGATATTTGGCTATTAATCCTGATGGAAAGAGAACAAATGTGCAGCATTATCAGAAGAGAATAAAAATATAAGTACGTAATGCACGAGGAATGGAACATTGATGCAGCATCAAATAGAAGAGTAGATAAGAAGTTATAGAAAAAAAAAGACAAAAGAAAAAAAGTAAGTCCTCTTCGCACATTTGTGCCTGCATGACGTAAATTTGAATATATATGCATATGTGCTTATGCACGTTTAAATGCGTTTGTTTAAAATAAGATTCGGCCACATGGTTTGATGATATTTTGCGAGTTGATACTGATGAGTTTCATGAATTTGACGCACTTAGCCCATAGTCTTTCGTTCCACACTTCAGCACATTCGCTGTTGAAGTCGGGAGGTATGCCTGGTCAACTCACCTGGTAGGGCCAATATCACCCTAAGTCCAGCCTGTCTGGATCAGAGAGGGACAGACCCGAGAGTCCAAGACAGATACTCCAGTCAGGCCACGCGGGAAGTACTACTATTACATGTTTATAAAATGACTGTTTGGGTGCATCTTTCAGTGGTGATTATTCTATAAATTTAACAGAATAAGAGAAATGCACTAGAAGTGGGAGACTTAGAGGACAAGCGGCCAGCACGAGGCCTCCCCTCCCCAGCTGAAATAGTTCAGTGAAAAACTTGACATCTTGATTACATCCTCATCCACGTGACGTGCACAGGGTATGATCACATGACGCCCATAGTGCTACTCGCATCAGTGGTTGGTACAAATGACACAGTTATGATAACATCACTTGGATGTAAAAAACAAACAAATAAACATACTGGGATAAAAGATTAGAATGAGAACAATTCTTCACCTAAGTAGGACTTCAATCTGGACTTGAACACAGAGAGGCTAGGAGCATCAACAATATTTAGGGGCAATGAATTCCTTTTCTGGATAATTCGACAAGAGAAGAATCACCCACGAACCTCCAAATGAGAATGTAGCATTTATATCTTAAACCTATGATCTCTAGTGTCAACATCAGGAGACAAGGTGAAGATGTCATTAGGAGAGATAATGGAAAGATCATGAAAGATGCGGTAACAGTGTATGAGATCTTGTCGCAACAGCTTGCCTTTCACAGAGAACAAACTTAGTGAAGATAGCCTATCAATATAGGGAAGATCAGATAATCCTGTAATCTGTTTTGTCCACCTGCGTTGTGTGGACTCAATAGACATATTCTTGGTTACATTAATAATGTAATATAGACATCATCCTATCTAACCTATTATTACGATGAAAATAGAATGAGAAAGATATGGTATATGTGTGTGTGTGTTTTTATTTGCGCAGTGGTTCCTTGAGACATGCAATTTGTTTTAAAGGTTACGCAAGGTTAAAAAGGTTAAGAAACGCTGCGATATTGGATAAGCGAGACAAAGTAGGCATAATTCCTTCCAAGAGATGAAATGTCACAGAAATGAAGAAAAGAATTTGGTGATAGTTTGAAGAAGAGGGCAAACACCAGATGGTAAATGGTTTGATTCCAAACGCTGTAATGAACTCAATAAGTTGTCACTGCACAACACAAACACCCTAGAACAGCGTTTCTCAACCTGTTTACCCTTGCGGAACCTTTTAAAGTAAATTGCATGTCTAAAGAAACCCTTGCACACACAAAAAAACAAACAAACACGTAAACCATATCTTTCTCATTTTATTTTCATCGTAATAATAGGTTAGATAGGATGATGTCTATATTACATTATTACAATAACCAAGAATATGTCGTGCGTGTTTAATTATATGACGTATATGAAATTAAATAAAAAATCAAAAGTGCATTAGCTTATCTCACTTCTTTTCGTGGAACCCTTAGGGATTTCGGGGAACCCTGGTTGAGAAACGCTGCCCTAGAACATTAATTCATACTTGAATAGTGATCTAATTATGGCAGGATTCTCGTACTCGTTCTGTTATGGACGTATTTTTTACTCTGACGGAAATTGTAATTGTTTCCACTCATTATGTGTTTTAATTCCATTTTCGTTGATTTTATTATATAACATAAAGTGTAACTGTAAAATGTTTCACGAACTGTAAAATGACGGAAGATGAATAATTCACTGACGTATATAAAATGTTCATAATTTTCATTATAAATATTACGCCCAACTTTCATTTTCATTATTGGAGAGTAGCAATTGTACATCAAATCGCTACGTTATATTCTTTCATGTGAGCGAGCTAAGTATTTTCTACACTATTATGCTATTTCTCTCTTGTCAGGTCCCAATTATGTTAGACTACATTTGAAAGTTTTCCAACAGATTCTTCTTTGGTAAGATTCATCTTTTTCTCTCGGATTTTATCAGAATATAATATTTTATATATTTTTTTATTAATTCTATCGCTTATAACTTAAAGGTGAAAATGCTATATCAAAAGACAGAGAGAAAAATCTCTCATGGAGCAAGTCTGTTCTTATCAATGACTGAAATTGGAAATCCTAATAAATATAAAATGCAAATATAGACCTCCTATCTTATTTGAAATAAAGTAAAGCTATCTAAGCTATATCGACAGTGTGGTAGCAAAGGAAATTCAATCTCTCTGATGGAAAGGGGAGGGAAGAAAGTGAGTGAAACATGACAAGCTGTTACCGTAGATTATAACACGAACCTTTCCTCCATAAGTCCAGGTTTCTGAGAACGCAATTCATTTAGTATGTATTTTTTTTTATATTTTCTGAGATTTGGTATTTTTAAATGTATTTATATATCTGCTAATTACGTAAACCATACTTATAAAATTATGGATTTCAATGCAATTTTGGTTTCACGTTTGGTAACACGACACTGATATGTCGAAATGAATTAGGAAATAAATTTCTAATTATTATTATTATTATTGTTATTATTATTGTACTTATTATTGTTATTATTATTATTAGTTATTATCATTATTGTTATTATTATTATTATTATTATTATTATTATTGTTATTGTCATTATTATAATTATTATTACTATTATTATTATTATCATTATTATTATTATTATTTAAAAATAAGAAGTAAGCTACTGAAGCAATTCAATGCCTTACAAATAATAAACTACTAATTTTAGAAAAAGAAAAAAAATTGACATACGGTGGTATTCTTAAAAAATTCTTTCCATAAATGTTATAAATCTTTCCCTTCCAAGGGTTTATATAAGATTTTTATTTAAGAATACCACCGTAATATTCTTACGGTGTCATTCTTGAAAAAAATCTTTCCTTATATAAATCTTTCCCTTCCAAGGATTTATGTAAAATTTATATAAGGATTTTTTTTTAAGAATACCACCGATAGTCAAAAGCATCGGCTCATCATAAATGTGAAATAACGTTATGATAACCAAATCTACCAGTAAATTGGAATCACGACATTACTACACCTACGGGAATGATGATATATTCGGAAATGAAGTCCAAAGAGAACTCTGACCTTGAGTGACTGAAATCTCTTTCATCTTGTCACATCTGTGACGATATGACGTCATCCATTGACAGTACTGAAGCTGCACAAAGAAAAAACGACATCCAGAATTTTTTCTCACGTGTCGTGATTTTGAGTTTTCATGTAAAGAAAGCTACTTTTAATTAGTATGTATCTGTTCATCATTATAAAAGAACTTTTCTAGAATTATATATTAGTTTATAAGCTTATTTTTGTAGTTCTGTGTTCTTCGCAAGAGGGGGATTATTGTTGTTGCTGTTGAAATCGGAAAATGTTTCGTATTAGGTACATTCGTCTTTTATACAGATTATCACGTGAAAAGAAAGCTACTTTTAATTAGTATGTATCTGTTCATTATAAAAGAACTTTACTAAAAATATATATCAGTTTATAAGCTTATTTTTGTAGTTCTGTGTTCATCGTAAGAGGGGGATTATTGTTGTCGTTGTTGAAATCGGAAAATGTTCGTATTAGCTACATTCGTCTTTTATACAGATTATCACGTGACTCTTGGGATTAATCTCCGAATTGGGTCATCTCAGTTTAGGCGCGGAATATCGGTTTTGTTCTGATGAACCAGCGAGCTTAGAACTAAGGCGTTTAGCAAAAAATATTTTATTTGAAAACGGTTAACTTTTATTAGTTTTAGAGTGTTCTATCGGATAACAAATAGAATTATAGAGGTTAGGAATATCACTGTACACCCTTCTAATTTTCATCTGAAACGATATCATTTTCACATTTTTGTACGGTAACGATCTAGATACTGGTGCGTATAACTAGAACTACATTTAAATAATTTGTAATAATTTCATAATCAGTTTTTCATTTAGAAGGTGACTCAGTTCACATTTCGATATATTTTGTGTCGTTTATATTAGTTTACCTGTTTTAGATAGTTAACCTCTGCACAGCTATATAGACAAAGCTTATTTCTATTTTAAGTCCTCTACCAAAACCTCAGACTATTTTCCAATATCTATTTCCCAGATTGACAAATTATATGCCCACTCTTCTTTATACCTCTTTTTGGCAGTTAATGATCACATCATTTTTGGAGCAGGATTTCAAGTAAAGCATCGTTCACGTGGAAGGCTCTCGACCAGATGGCTGGAAAAAGAGCATCGGGTAAATAGACGCAGAACGCGGAAGTGTTTTGTAACAAACTGTGGCGAGACAAAACGTTATCTGGTGGCGTCTCGTAGCGTCGGTTCATTCGGGTCGTTGCTGGAAGGTCGGTGGAGCCCAGAGGCAAGAGAGAGAGGTTCGACCTTTATTCATTTTTTTTTTATTTACTTGTTTATCTGTTTATCTCGTTTTATTTGTTGATTGGTTTATTCGTTTATTTGTTTAATTATTTATTGATGTGTTAGTTTATTAATTAATTAATTTATTTGTTAATTCGTTTATTCGTGTACTATATTCATTTATTCATTTATCAATTAACTCATTTGTTTGTCTATTCGTTTATTCGTGTACTAATTTCTTTTGTATTCATTTATTTATTTGTTTATTCGTTTACTAATTTATTAATTTATTCATATATTGTTCCATTCTTTTATTCATTTATTCGTTTATTAATTTATTCATATTTATTTGTTCATCTATTCTTTTATTTTTTCTTTTATTTATTTATTCATTAATTCATTTGTTCATTTATTCATTATGTATTTGTTTATTAATTAATTAATTGATGAATGAATGAATGAATTAATTTATTAATTTCTTTATTAATTTCTTTACCTATTCATTTATATATTTATATATTTACTTATTTTTCTATTAATTGATTGATTTATTTATATATATATTTATTCATTTACTTTTTTATGTTTGTACATTTATTAATTTACTTGTTAAAGCTTCATCCTAGTATTTTCATTGATTCATTCATCCATTTTTTATTTATCTCATTCTATATTTTTGTATTGTATTGTATTCCTTTTTCTTTTTTTATTCAGGCGACGTATGTATTGCCTGAAGTCTCCGGGCCTCCAGCTTATGAAAGCTAAAGATCACTCGGTTGCTGTACAGGGGTACAGGATTAATTCTTTATCAGCGGATAGAGACTCTTTCGGCCGAAGAGGAATTGTCTAGAGGCACCAGGAGCAGATACATACCGTGGGTATCGGAGAAAGAGTGAAGGGAAGGGAATTACTGGGAAGACTTTTATACTGTATGATGAATAGACATGTAGATACATCGATATACACGTACATACACATACATATACACACATACACAAACATACAGATGCACATACACACGTATACACACACATACACATATACACACACATACATATATACACACACATACACATATACACACACATACAGATACACATACACACACATACAGATACACATACACACACATACAGATACACATACACACACATACAGATACACATACACACACATACAGATACACATACAGATACACATACACACACATACAGATACACATACACACAAACACACAAACACACACACACACACACACACACACACACACACACACACACACACACACACACACACACACACACACACACACACACACACACACACACACGCACACACACACAGTTTCATAGACGATGATTTTCTAATTTTAGGCAATTTCTCGCCCGTTCACACTCGTACTTGAGAAGTTTTCCGAAATTGTCCGACAAGACAAAAAAAAGTTTTCCTTGTTTGATAGCTCAGTGCATTACACAGAATGAATTGGCCCCTTTCCCTTCCCCCCTCTCTCTCTCTCTCTCTCTCTCTCTCTCTCTCTCTCTCTCTCTCTCTCTCTCTCTCTCTCTCTCTCTCTCTCTCTCTCTCTCTCTCTCTCTCTCTCTCTCTTTGTTTGTGATTGTACTGCGCTTAGTTGTGGGACTTATTGTCCTCACTGCTGTCATTTATTACTAAAACTATCACATTGTACTCAATGTTATGTTGCTATTACCGATATGACAATATTGAGACTCTGACTCATATGCATTGTACTACTATTGATTGTGTATCCATCTGATGCATTATATTAACATTTTGTGCTTGTATATCCATATATTGACTGACGCCTTGGCGTAATAAATTAATAAAAAAAATCTCTCTCTCTCTCTCTCTCTATTTGGTTTTTGAAGTAATGGACGAGGGATCGTATTGTGTTTCGGTTTCCTTACATTCCCCTTCCTTATACGAATAGCTCCCTCTTCTTTCCTTTTCTTCACCCTCTCCAAGGTCTTCCTCGGTACGAAAAATTCCTTTTCCGGGATATATTGCAATGTGATTGAATTTTTCGTACACTCTCTCTCCATCTGGAAAAAAAAAAATGTTGGCGTTGCTCTGGTGAAATCTTGAAACAACCGATCGGTTGAAAGTGCTACATCCGGCGGTTTTGCTTCAATTGATATGCACACACACACATACACACACACACACACACACACACACACACACACACACACACACACACACACACACACACACACACACACACACACACAATATATATATATTGTTTTTCCTGCATATATATATATATATAATATATATATATATATATATATATGTTGTGTGTGTGTGTGTGTGTGTGTGTACGTGCGTGTTTTATGAGTAATAAGCAACTGGGAATGGATGCAACGAGGAGATTGTATGAAAGGGTAATTGTGCCGATGGCATTGTATGGGGGCAGAGACATGGAATTTACGAGAGGCAGAGAGGAAAGGTTTAAATGTGTTTGAGATGAAATGTCTGAGAAGTATGATAGGAGTTACTAGGTTGGATAGAATGAGGAACGAGGGGAAGAGGAGAGAGAGGGAGTGGAACAGGAGATAAGAGATAGGGCTGATGAAAGAGTATTGGGATGGTTTGGATACATGGAAAGAACGAGTGATGAAAGATTAGTAAAACAGGCGTGGAAGGCGAGGCGGAAGGAGTGAACTTGAGGGGACGACCGAAGATGAGGTAGATGGATGGGGTGATGGGACGTTGAGAAAGATGAGAATGTCTGTTGAGCAAGGAAGGGAGAAGGCAGAATATAGGGATGAGTGAAGAATGTGTATGGATGACACTGTTACGCAAGGAAAAGGAGATGAGGGAGTAGGGGGCGCTTATGTGGTTTATATACGAATGGTATTTTGATGCATCCCGAAGGAATTTCTCCCTGTCTTCACTTTTTCTGCATGAGGGGACGGAGAGGGGGAGTCGCTGATTAAGTGAAGCGGCCTTTGCTCTTGATGTACTGTGTCTTGTTGCATTACGTTTGGCTCAGGGTAGTTGGCGGATTCAGGGATGACCTGTCATCCCTGACGAGTTGAGATGGAAGGGGTGGTGGAGGGGAGTGAAATGGGTGGGAATAGGTACGTATCGCTGACTTGGCTACCCCCTTATAAGGGGAAAAATCTCTTGGTATGTATATATATATATATATATATATATATATATATATATATATATATATATATATATGTATATATATATATACACATGTGTGTATATATGTATATATATATTATGAGATATTTTGACAAGTTAAAGTAGGACAGAAGAAGGAAGATTGGCAGTCTTAATCCGGGGTTCATTCTTGATTAGTTTTACAGTATAATTTTTCCAAAGCCTATTGCTTAATTAGGCAAGATTAAACTGATTAAATTTCTGTCTTCCCTCTTTCTACCAACGTCATACACACATTCACACACAGACACACGCGCACACACACACACACACACACACACACACACACACACACACACACACACACACACACACACACACACACACACACACACACACACACACACACACACAAGGTGATATGCAGGACTTCATCGAAGATTATATACTATCTTTTCTATCGACACTTTGAGAGCCACGAGGAAGCACCAAGAATATCTTCGTTTTTTTTTACCTTGAGTGGACAGCTTTTTCTCTAGGGGACCGGACAGGGGCCGTTCATATTCGTAGTCCACGACGTAACAGATTTGACACGGGGACGAAAAAGAAGAAGAAGAACAACGCGAAGAAGGCGAAGAAGAAGAACGCGAAGAAGAAAAAGAACGACAAGAAGAAGAAGAAGAACGCGAAGAAGAAAAACGCAAAGAAGAAGAAGAACGAGAAGAAGAAGGAGAACGCGAAGAAGAACGCGAAGAAGAAGGCGAAAAAGAAGAAGAAGAACGCGAAGAAGAGTAGGAAAAAGAAAAGAAGGAGAAGAAGAAGAAGAAGAAAAAGAACGCAAGGAAGAAGAACGCGAAGAAGGATAAGAGAAAGAAGAAGAAGAAGAAGAAGAAAAAGAACGCGAGGAAGAAGAACGCGAAGAAGGAGAAGAGAAAGAAGAAGAAGCAGAAGAAGAAGAAACGCTCCCTCAAGGCGAAGTTATTTGTTCATTCTGTAGAAAAGATCTCACTTGTTGGAGGAGTAGGTGGAATAGACAGTATATAAGCTTGGCTGCATGTCTGTGTCTGGTAAACGTCGGTTTTGCTAGCTGGAACCTTCTTTTATGGCATCGAAGGCTAAAAATATGACGGC
>NC_134819.1:28951907-28956907 GCF_046742065.1 Oratosquilla oratoria
ATATATATGTGTATATATATGTGTATATATATGTATATATATGTGTATATATATGTATATATGTATGTATATATGTATGTATATATGTGTATTACTGAGAACCTGCTCCCCCCTTTACTAATATCGGTTTGATGTCGCTGCTATTAGCGAATTACTCTCATATATATATATATATATATATATATATATATATATATATATATAATAATATTACGTTAAGAAATACAAAAGTATCACGAGTATCCTCTAAATTCCTCTTTGTATCTCATTCGATCTAACAAAGAGAAAAGAAATTTCCGGTGAAGTCTGAACGAAGGTTTTCGAAGCATCAGGGGTTAATATATCTCGTATTACATTTGACTTGCATAACATACTTTTCCTGGACTCAAGAAATATAATCAGCGGTAGAGCGGGAGAAAATTTTGCAAGAGGGAGTAAAACGACATATTCTTTCTTGCTTTATCAAACTTAAGAAAGACTAACTTCTCACCAAAACCATAGCTCAGCCTGTTCCCACTTCATAGCAGACTACATCTATTCCAACCAACTTTATTGTACAGATACGTGTATGAAAAGAAGTTCCACAGAATCAGAAAAAATATATAAATTGTGAATATAAAACCGCGTGTAAATTCTATTTTGGGAAACCATGAAGAAACTAGGGGGCCACGGTAATTTCGTTTTCCTCGCGTGTTTTCGGCCACTTCTGGGTTGTTTCCTCCACTTTGGTCTAAAAATATCTTATGTAACAGGGTACGCAGCTGCGTGGCATTTTGTACTTATAGTCTGGATAAAACTCACGTGAATATACGATTACATGCAAATTTTTATGGGAACACACACACACACACACACACACACACACACACACACACACACACACACACACACACACACACACACACACACACACACACACGCGCGCGCGCGCGCGCATATATATATATATATATATATATACACATATAAATGTATATACATATGCATATAAATGTTTTACATATATATAAATAAACGTATATATATATCTATACATATATAAATAGATGCTAATATACATTGACACATATTTGTTAAAATCATGACCAAAGCGTGAATGAGGCTAGGAAGGGATGGATGAGAAAGCTAGTGTGAACTAAATTTCTACTTTTCGGATGAAAAGCCATCTATATGGATTGATTAGAGAACTGAAATGTATGACCATACATAACTAGAGTTAGATTGTATTTGTTCCAGTTAATGTCTGACTAATTTCTCTTGTAAATGGAACCATTCCACGATACACCACATCACTTTTCGTCGTTTCTGTTTTCTCACTGTGACTATCCTCCATACCTTTCCTTTTTGTTCTTCCAAACTCAAACATGACGTTAGAGATACTAATTAAAAAACTATCTTTGGTTTGTCGTTTCTCTCGTGACGATGTGTGCTACTCTGATGATTTGCTTTTCTTCTCCATTCCTTTGTGTAAGACACTCAATTCTAACCAACGTGGGATATTATCATAACCTTGTGCATGGTGGTATGATCATTTCATTACAATTCCGGTTGTATTGATGAAGTCCTCCTAGTTTGATAAAAATAAATAGATAAATAGATGAATGAATAAATGAAAATAAAAAATAATAATCAACAGTGAAGTCTGCTTGTCCAAAATTGAGTCTACATTATCTGTATGAAATGTTCTATGGCTTTATATCTCCATCTAATAATTAGTGTTAAATTGTTACATGGTATTTCAAAGAGCCAGTGATGTCCGTTTCATTACTTAGTATCAAGTCCAATCTTGTAGGAGTGTCATCCCTTCTTACCCGAGTCACCTCTTTTACCCACTGGGTCATTGCGTTCCCTATTGTTTACCACTTGCTTCCTACTCCTAATCGACCTTGTTGCAATTGAAATCTCTCACAATGACTATATTGCATAAACACGGCAAAGGAAACATGGACTGGAAGTGAAGTGTTTATTCCTGACGTTTCGTCTATTGACTTTCTCAAAGGAATGAGCATACTGGATACGTGCAGAGTTTATATACATGCTTTGTGGCTCAAGGGGGTATGCGAGCGTAGAACGTTGTGTTCTGATTGGTCCGCTGAGACAGCCAATCGTGAAGCGCTATACTCGCCATGTTTCCTTTGCCGTGTTTATGCAACTTGTTCACATGGATTTTCAAATGACTATATTGTTACATTTTTATTTTATCTTATTTTCTATTGAGGAGAGTTGTGTTAAATAAGATTTCTTGATACTCGAGTTCATTCCAAGCTCTTTCCTTGTCGGAAGGAGACACGTGACACCAAATAATGTTTCTTTTATTCGATCTTTTTGTTTTAATTTTCAGATGAATTACTTCAGTATTACCCTCACTCAGAGCTGTTTCCTCCACCGTGATGTCATTTCTCACAACAACAATTACCCCCACCACACATTCTGTCTTTTCTGTCTCTTCTCCTGGTGGTTGATCAATTGTTCTTTAGCTGTAGACCAACATTTCTTGGGAGCTTGGCCTCTGATAAGCACAAAATATCAGGCTCATTTACCACCAAGTAACTTATCTTCAACCTAGCCGATAGTAAACCATCTATGTAAGCATAGGCTATTTCTCTTTTCTCTCAGTCGTTACTTGCGGCAAAGGTCGAGGGGATGGCGGTTCGAACCCTCCCACCGACAAAGTTGGACCAATGGCATGGTTCATTAGAATTCCACGCTACAAAGTCCACTTTAAGGGGCACCGTACTAGCCTCCCGATATGAGGGAAGTTTGTGACGTTAAGCCAAATTATCAGTCACTATACTGTTTTGTTCTTCTCTCACTTCCGAGACATTTCTTTCCACACTTTGACAGAGAACTTTCCACAAAAAATTGCTATATTTTCATGTCTTTCTGTTGTCGGTATATCATTTCTAGGAATTCCTAGATGAGTTTTTCTCCATTTCATTTTTTCATATTGATACATGCATCTTCCAAAGGTTATTACTCCAACGACCTCTACTATATTTGGTAGTTAATAAATTTCCAACAAATTTCCAATAAGCATTCTGCACGAAAATATGAATGTGTGGGAGGCGTGAGGAGTAGATATTGCTAGGCGTCAATCACGGTTGACTGGAGATGAAATTGAATTGGGAGTTGTTATCCAGGAGTGGAGGAGGTTAGGTAAAATGCTAACCTGAATTAGATGCAAAAATGAAAATTGATAACCATGTGAACAAGTGGCTTAAACACGCCAAACGAAACATGGAGGTTTTGTCTACTCACTTCCTCAAAGTAGACGAAACGTCGACAATAAATGGTCCACTTCAAGGCTTTGTTTCCTCAGGTGTAACAAATATTCGTTACCTGAACGTCTCTTTGCTACCATGTTGCCTTGTTTTTATTCCGATATATCAGGACGCTATGGCTATTATTTTCCGTCAATCAACAAATTTTAAAACACAGTCTTATTTCTCCTAAGATTTTAAAAATCCTGTTTAGTCTGCTAAAACCAATCAGCCGTAGGATTCTCCTTCATCCTTCTCCCTTTCCCCATCCTCTCTCTCCCTCTGTCCTCTTCCCATCTTATATTGAGATTAGAACTTCGAGGAAAAAATTAATGATCAGCAATACATCATTTAACAAGGTGAATATAATTATATTGTATTTCTAAATTTTTCATAATTCCCAGAGTTGATAGAATATCCTTCATCACTTCCCATAAGTTTTCCTTATGAAAAATTGAATTAAGAATTAGAAATATGATAACCTTATTTTTTGTTTTCTAAACTTTAGAGAAACGGAGATCAGACTTCCGCACCTTTTTTGTTCCTCTCTTCGGTCAACTCAGCTTCCTCAACGCCCACTTAGGATAATAAGCCTTTTTTTTTTTGGCGAGTTATTAAGTGAAGGGACATCCAGGACAAAAATTATGGTAAAAAAAAAAAAAAAAAAATTATGAGGCAGATGAAGGTATGGGAGAGTAAGATGGGGGAGAGTAAGATAAGGATAAGGGGAAGAAGAGGAAGATAAAGATGAAAAGGAAGATTAGGAGGGCGAGGTGAAAAAGATGAAGATGAAGAGGATGGGGAAGAGGAGGAAAAGAAGGAGGAGGAAGAGGAGGAAGATAAAGATGAAAAGAAGGAGGATTAAGAGGGCGAAGTGAAAAAGATGAAGAAGATGGGGAAGAGGAGGAAAAAGAGGAGGAGGAGGAGGAGGAAGAGGAAGAGTAGGAAAAACAGGAAAAGAAGGAACAGGGGTGAAATAATGATAATCCTATACAACATATTTCAGTCGTTTGCTTTCGTCTTTCTTCCTCTCCCTCTCCTCCCCTTTCCTTCCTTCCCCAATTTTATATTTTTTCCTCCACTTCCCCATCATTCTTGCCCTCTCCCTCCCTCCCCACTACCTCTGCCCTCTCCCTCCCTCCCCACTACCTCTGCCCTCTCCCTCCCACTCTCCCCACTACCTCTGCCCTCTCCCTCCCACTCTCCCCACTCTCCTCCCTCTCTTCCCACTCTCCTCCCTCTCTTCCCGTCACCTCTTGCTCCACTTTCTCCTTCCTCTTCCGTCCTTTCCCAAGACGCTGTTCAGCCCACTCAGTAATACCTCTAACGACAACCAGAAAAAAACTAACGAGTTTCATTGCATCTCCAACGAAAAGAAGTTTGGATGTTACTGTATTTGTCCATATTTTTTCATGAGACATCGTATAACCCTTAGATACTGACTTCGGAATCCGGACTTGACGATATGACGTCACTCATAAGCCACGCCTATCCGCACGCAGACGGATGTCAAACACTTAGATTTATTTATATCCCAAAGATCAGATTTATTTATGTCCCAAAGATCAGAGGTAAGAGGACATACTGAGAAGCGTAGGCGTGTTAAGGCGGCTATTAAATATATAGACGGACACGGTGAGTGAATAAGAGAGTGAGAGGAGGAGAGGAGGGATGTAACTGGCTAATTTCGTAGACATTGATCTAGAAAACATGATGCAGTTAATTGAATGGCGGATAATC
>NC_134819.1:28961907-28974407 GCF_046742065.1 Oratosquilla oratoria
GAAATTTTGCAAAATCTCAAAGAACTATCAGTGAACGCAAAATTCTTATTGATAATTATTACGACATAAGCCATTACTGTCACTAGCTTTATTTAATGCAAGCAAATCACGACTATGATAATAAAAAGTTCTAGTCGACATTAACTGCAATGTAGCTGTTTTGGTATTTTTCTTTTTTATCTAAACGAGGCAAAGAAATTGTTCATCATTCTATTTAATTCTGGCTTATAATTATTACGTTTCAACCAATTATTTTTCATAAAGAACAAATAATAGGAGAGAAAATAAATGTAATTAAATAAAATCTGAGCATATCATTTCAGGAAAATATATTTCAGTTCGTGTGGATGATTGAAATCGGAAGAAATTGAATTTTGAGACGTCTTCCGGCAGGATTTGAAGTAACAAGCCATCCTTTCAAAAGATCTCGTTAGTGTTTACATAATACTGTTGCAGACATTGTGGTTGTCAGACTTGATTCTGAATCCTTAGGTATCACGTTTACAATGCGTTAAGTAAACTCAGAGGTGGTAAGGGGAAGTTCACATTCAATATACAAAAGGAAGAAAATATATGTTTTGCGGGGTGGATATAAAATACACATTATATGAATTGTAATACGTAAATAAATGCACTATATAAGTAAATGTTATGCATTTTTAAAAATGAAATGAATTTTGTGAGTCTTTTGACGGAAGAGAGGAACAAAAAAAGAAACGGAGAGAGAGGGAGAGAGAGAGAGAGAGAGAGAGAGAGAGAGAGAGAGAGAGAGAGAGAGAGATCCGTCATTTTAATGATATCCTTTCTACTTCAGGCGACATATACAGAAGCGTAGGTGGGTTAGACGAGTCGAAAATGCATAAATAGGTAAGGAAATAACCACATAACTATGGAACAAACGAGCTAAAAATCCATAGATATACGAAAATATGAATAGGTGAATAAATAAGTACCAAGATGAATAGATAAGTAATAAATAAATGAGCAAATAATGAATAAATGAATGATAATTACACTAAATGAATAGTAAGAAAACACATAAATAGGTTGATGAATACTTAGATAAACAATGAGGTAGATACATTAAAGAAATATCTAGATAAGAATGTAAATTGGGTAGATAAATGTTAGATTAGTATAAATAGAATAGACAGAAAAACATGAATAAATGAATAAGAAATGAATATATAACTGAATGCAGTATAGAAGAACAAGTAATGCATGAAAAGATAGTTATACAAGTAGATACTGGGAGTGGAAGAACTAGAAGAGATCCACGTAGACTGAATAGCGAATAGATGGTTGAATAGGAAAACCTACAATAGAGATAAGAAAGAATGATGGATGCCATATTCAGTATACAGACAATTGATAAAGGAATAGAGAGATCATACCAGGGGTTGTAAAACATTCACGAATAAAGGAGAACTGTACTAAGCATGGAAGGGGAGGCAGGAGAAAGAGGGAAAGGGAAGGAAGGAGAGGGAGGGGTGGAAAAAGATAAGAAAGGGGAAGAGAGAAGGAAGAAGAAAGGGAGAGAAAAGGAAATAAAGACGGAAAGAAGTGAAGGTTCAAATGGTAAAAGATGATGGAAGAGGAAGGTGAAGGAATGAGGAGAGATATGAGAGATGACAAGACGGAAGACGAGTAGGCGGAAGAGGAGGAGGAGGAGGAAGACGAGTAGGCGGAAGAGGAAGAGGAAAAGGAGGAGGAGGAGGAGGAGAGAGAAGACGGAATATAAGAAAGTTGGAAGAAGATAACGGAGAAAAAGAAAAGGGCATCATAGAAAACGGGAAGAGGGAGAGGTAAAAGCAGAAAGAAGAAAGGGAAGGAAGGAAAAACAAGGAAGGAGGTCTGGAGAGAGAAGGTAAAGAATTATTGTTTAAGACAGATCAAGCACATCTATTCAAACATACTTTGTAGTCTCAATTAGTAAAGTTTTAACTCCAGAGTGATGGACTAAAATCAAATGGGAAAGACTACTACATATTTTTTTCATTCAGTTTCTCTTTACACACACACACACACACACACACACACACACACACACACACACACACACACACACACACACACACACACACACACACACACACACACACACACACACACACACACACACACATATACACAATCTCATGGAGAAGTCGTCAGAGTTCTCGCCTGCCACTACGGCGGTCCGGGTTCGAATACCTCCCAGGGCTGAAATAATTTCAGTATCGCTGCGCTGCGGGTTGTTACTCCAACTCTCGTGGGCGGGGAGTTGGGTGTGTGTGTGCATGTAAGGTAACAATATCACCCAAACATCGGTCATACGAGCTCTGAGCTCTCATCCGGGAGGTTAATAACTGTCGATCATGAGTTCAACACGTGATCCAAGACCAATGGGAATCACACACACGACACACATATGTATATATGCTTATATATATGTATATATATATATATATATATATATATGTATATATATATTTATACATATATATATATAATATTATACGTTTCAGCTATAGCTCTGTGACCATCTTCGGAGGTGTCAGGCATTACAGTGAGCATAAGTTCTGCAATTTGAGCTCACAGTAAACCATGAGACACCTGAGGAAGGCCTTAGGACCGAAACGTCGGGCAATAAACCTCACACATTGAGTCTGATGATTACGTTTGTCCGACGATGTGAATCCTAGACTACAGAACTTCACCCACATGTATATGTAAATATATATTTATGTATGTATATTCATATATAATATATGTAATATATATGTATATATATATATATATATATATATATATGTATATATATATGTATAGCGTCAGAACAGGACAAATATCTAATGGGTTAGTTGTGCATTTGAGAGATTTTGATCATTACATTGAATGGAATAAATCTGAAAAATTGTCGTAAATAAAAATATTACGGAGAGGAATGTTATTAAATCATGTTATATTAAGAACAACATGAATATCAGTTTGGGATTGTACAAATTGGATAATTTTATTATTAAAAAGTTGTCGATGGTAGACATGTAACCTAACCTGTATTGAGCTAGTCACGGTGGACCTTCCTTAATTTCTTTTATGTTCTGTATGTACTGTATATAATGTCCTTATTTCTCTTGTTTATATTGTACCTTCGAAGATGTCTTAAATAGACAAAGACGTTCGGTTACCAAGTTTTCATTTTCCTAGTGGTTACCTACACATTTTGTGAATCACATTTTGTTTGCGATTTCTTTGCGTAACCTGGCACTACCTGGTGCATACTTGGATTGTAGACAACAAAACCAGTTTCCTTTTGGCCTTCTGGTTTTCGGCTGGAACAATTTAAAAGAAAAACATGAATTTCCTGTTGTTCAGTGACCACCCAGCTTTCTTTTGGGTCACCTGTCTACGTATTTGCCGCGCCTAATTTCCCTGTGGGTTCAGAAGACGGAGTTGTACAAGTTGATAAATCCCCAATGGCCAAAGTTGAGCTGAAGCTCCTCACAGGAGCTGACAACATGCCTCATCTGTCCTTGACTGAAAATAAGTTTGTAACCCACCCTCGATTTATGGGGAGCATTAGTGTTGTCACTGTGGTCTATGCCAATTCCCATAAATAAGCGAGATTTTTACCACAAAATTCCCACAAGGAAATTTGGATTTCCACATTCTTTTCTCATAAAAAGAAGGAATTATTATATACACAAATAAATTCATTGTAACATATAATTTGTTCACAAAACATCCCATGTGAGCAAATTTCTCAGACAGGCACGCCCTAAGCCATGTATCTACCGCCTAGGCCGATAACTCATTACTAAGATAGTGGGTATATACATAGTAGTTTCCCTCAATCCGTGGGGTTTTTGAGTTATAAACCCAATGTATAGTTTCCACTCTATGTTGATGTTCTGGCTCCCACTGGGTTCTTGTATTCATCTGCGTGGCACTCCGTGGGTAGCAAAGGGTTTAGATTGCGTGATAGTGGAGCGTCAACCATTTATGCGTTTCCTATTTCCTTCTTTCCAATGCACTTTCTTTCCATGACATGTTCAGTATAGTGACGTATTACACACTTTTTTTGTCGTCCTAACATCAGCCAATTCTGTTCACCTAAAAGGCTAATCTAGGACCAGAAAAGTGTCTCAGTCGAACAGGACTTTGTATGTTCAGATGAATTAAGTTGAAAAGGTTTCGCAGAAAGAAAAGAATCGGTAAAGTTCTATGCCGTGTTGAAAGTATCACGTGCAATCTGCTGAAAGCGACTCGGTTGTAAGGCTTACGTCATGTCGTTAGCAAAATCAGACTCGAGATCCTCTCTTTGTGCGACGAAATTTTTACTAAGGCGAGTATTATCAGAGTTAATCTATTAAAACACCTTGTGGGTCGTTAAAGTATATATTAACTTTAAACTTGCGAGTGGATTTGCGAGGGGAGAAATTTTATATCAATGATAATAAAATTTTGATGACATAATTCTAGAGCTTTGACCTCGTAAATTCGAAATGTAGGTAACAGGTTGCGTTTATGGAACCAGAAATAGCGTATGAGTACACAAAGTCTGTCCAATTTTGCTGAAAAGGTCGCCGTGTATTTGACGTCATGTCGCATATTTGATTCTCGTGATTTCGAATTTGAAAACGACAGTATGACGTCAGTCATACGTCCGCCTACCTGCACGTGAACGAAAGTGGTCACAATTATTTGCAAATAAAAAAAAAGCGTAGTTCTAGAAGTTCAGTATTGACACTCAAACGTTTGAGTCAAAATATGAGAACTGGCTCACGAAACAACACAAAATCAACTCATTCAACTCTGTTATGCGCTAAAGGTACTATTTTCATATTGTGGCGTTGTAATGGCAGACTTTTTTATCGAACTCCTCTCTGAACTACAAGGAAGAAAAATCGTCTTTTCAAAATCAAGTTTTTGAAGAGACATCAAAGAGGCCGGGAAACCAAGAAGAAAACGTCGTCGCCTCTGCCTGGGTCATTGTGTCCTGTGTGTTTTTGTCAAATCGAGGACATAAAAGCTCTCTCTCTCTCTCTCTCTGTCTCTCTCTCTCTCTCTCTCTCTCTCTCTCTCTCTCTCTCTCTCTCTCTCTCTCTCTCTCTCTCTCTCTCTCTCTCTCTCTCTCTCTCTCTCTCTCTCTCTCTCACACACACACACACACACACTCTCTTTCTGTGTCTCTGTCTCTGTATATATGTCTCTCTCTATCTATCTTTTTCTCTCTGTCTATCTATCTTTCTATCTACCTATATCTCTATCTTCCTCTCTCTCTCTCTTTCTCTCTCTCTCTCTCTCTCTCTCTCTCTCTCTCTCTCTCTCTCTCTCTCTCTCTCTCTCTCTCTCTCTCTCTCTCTCTCTCTCTCTCTCTCTCTCTCTCTCTCTCTCTCTCTCTCTCTCTCTCTCTCTCTCTCTCTCTCTCTCTCTCTCTCTATCTCTCTCTCTCTCTCTCTCTCTCTCTCTCTCTCTCTCTCTCTCTCTCTCTCTCTCTCTCTCTCTCTCTCTCTCTCTCTCTCTCTCTCTCTCTCTTCTCTCTCTCTCTCTCTCTCTCTCTCTCTCTCTCTCTCTCTCTCTCTCTCACTCTCTCTCTCTCTCTCTCTCTCTCTCTCTCTCTCTCTCTCTCTCTCTCTCTCTCTCTCTCTCTCTCTCTCTCTCTCTCTCTCTCTCTCTCTCTCTCCCTCCCTCCCTCTCTGTCTCACACATACACAATGTGCTAGAATGCTTGAAAGATATAAAAAGATATAGTTTTTCGCGCAGACACATCACGTGTGAAGCAGCATCGGACACGAATAATGAAGTCAGAAAACGTAATCAAACCCAAGACTAATTTTAACTGACAGAGGCGCAAAAGCGGGAACCCACGAGCAAAGCGATTAGCCAATGTATTACAATTATGCAAATCCCCTCTTTCCACACAGCCTCTTCTCTATCACCTTTACCTGCTCCTCCTACTGCTCTCTACACTCTTTTCTTTCTCACCTCTCTCTTTTTCTCTCTTTTGTCTGTTATCTCACTCTTCTCTCTTCTCTCTCTTTTCTTTCTCTCTTTTATCTCTTTTCTTCTTTCCTTTATCTCTATTTTTCTCTTTTCCCCTCTTTTTCTTCTACTTTATCTCCTCTTCCTAATATCTCTTTTTCCTCTCTTTTCTCCACTTTTTCTTCTCTGTTTTCTCTCTTCGCAATTCTCTCCCTCTGTGTCTCTATCACCTCTTTTCTCCTTCCTCCTTCTATCTTTCCTCTTTCGTTTTCTCTTTCCTTTTGCTCTGACTATTTCTCCTTTTAGCCCTTCTCTTGTTTCTTTCTCCTATTGTTCTCCATCAACCGTTTCAAGTTTCCTCTCAGTCGATATTCCACTCCATCAGTTTCTGTCAATTTTCACACCGTATCCAAGGTTCTCAGCTTTCAGTCGTCCCCGACCTCTCCAAGGGCTCATCCTTGCCACAGAAGAGTCGACGTGACGGTTAAAACCGTTAGAACGATAAAGTAACCGAAAACCGTTAACACAGTTCAGATGATTAGGAATTTTTAAATTATGATAATGGAAATTCTTTAATAGAACTGCACACGAGCGCACACACACACACACACACACACACACACACACACACACACACACACACACACACACACACACACACACACACACACACACACACACACACACACACACACACACACACACACACACACACACACACACACACACACACACACACACACACACACACACACACACACACACACACACAACTTCATCATGATCATGAATACATAATTAGCACGTCACTTCAATGTTCCATCTGTCCCTTAATTAGATTAAATAAATCTTTTGATTCAATTTCGTCAAGTATTTGCAAAAAAAAAAAAAAAAAAGTCACTCTAAGTGAAATGTTTACTCTTTGGTGTCTTTGACCGAAAGATAGAGTTTCTTTATTGCTGTGCAAATTTTTGTCCAAAAATTCTCAATTTCATGGAAGCACGTATTAGCACTACTTACTACATTATTTTATATAACTGTAACTGTAATACGTCCTGAGTTTTACTAACTTGTCATATGCTTCGCGGTGCACAAATCGCTCTAGCTGTTAAGATAGACGGAGTATAAAATTGCTGTAGTTGTCATGGTAACTCAGTTTACACTATTGAGAGGGAGATTGATCCCCCTCCTTCTTGAGACCTAGATTCTTGGAACTCCCCCTTACTCCTTACTCTCCCTCCTCCTCCCACCTCCCCCTCCCCCTCTCTCTTCCTCTCTCTTGAATTTTTATCTCACTCTTTTCCAATGTGCCATTTGATATTTTTTTTACTTCGTATTTATTAGGTGGCCCCTGTGTCTCTACCTATCCATTTCTTTTGCAAAGAAAAAATAAACAACGAATGGATAGATAGACAGAATGGCAGCAGACAGACAGACAGATATATGAACGGGGCAGTTAATCAAAGGACAGACATGCAGACAGTCTGACAGGTAAATAGAGAGACAGGCAGGCAGACTGCACACGAAGGATGACAAACGACGCTCACACACACACACAAACACACACACACACACACACACACACACACACACACACACACACACACACACACACACACACACACACACACACACACACACACACACACACACGCACATACACATCCGCACACACATACACATCCGCACACACATACACACACTCAAGCACACACACACACACACACACACACACACACACACACACACACACACACACACACACACACATACAAATACACACACATACACACGCGCACATACATACTCACACACACGCACGCACACATACACACACAAGCACGCATACACAAACACACACATACACGTACACACGTGTACATACACACACAAACCACGCATACACAAACACACACACAAGTTGACCTATGGAGGTACACAGAGATGGGGAGCACGAATGTAACTCTTTCCCTGGATATTGCATTTAGGTAAGTAAGCACAGGTGAGAACAGGGGCTTCCGTGCAAATACATTTGTGCAGCGCATATTGGGGACCATTCACTTCATCACGGATGTAATGTCTGTGATGGAATGAATAGACCCAAACACGATTTCTGAGAAACCTTGGCAGCGTGGCCTGATTGTTCCATGTTTCCATATCATCAGTTACGTTTGGCCAATATTTCTGAATTGTTTTTCGTTCTACGCTTTAAAGAATAGACAGAAGCGGTGAGATAAAGTCGCTTTATTAGTGTGCTGTGGATATTACGTGTTCATGGAAGAATATCAGAAGTTGGATATAAGGACCTTTCCTTCTGGTTGATCTTGTTATGTCATTAGATCCCGAGGCCTTATCTTATTCTGTTTTATGATAATGAGGCTTTGTTTGGGATTTGTATCTTTCTAGCACTTAGATGATTATGTTTCTTTGTATTACTTGCTTTCATCTTAGATAAGCTTAGTGAAAGTTAATGTGCATTAACAGTTTTGTATACATGTTTTTATTCATACATTTTGTCAAGAAATCTTTATCCACAGAAGACATTAAGTGATTGCTTTTACACACTTGATGGTGATCTTTTTTTTGTCGAGCCTTTGTGACCAACGAAGAAAAGAATATGTAAATATTTGACGACATGACGTCATTGCTTGCCTCCAAGCGTCTTAGTTAATTTCATGTAATGCACGTTTCCGCCTTTTCATACGATCTTTATAAACAAACACATGACGTCCAATCGGTAGAAATCTTTTCTATCCTGTTTTTTTCCTGCACATCTTGCTCTAATTTCTTGTTTCAACTTCCTAGATAGTTTTAAGAAACACGGTTGATTAGGAGGAAGAAATGAACGACACGTATGATAGATATTTTCTACGGTATTTACAAGAAGTTAGATATGGTACCTGACTACGACCCGATCTTCAGTGGGGATGAAGGAGGTAGACTAACTGACATCAGCATTAGCAAGGAAGAAGTAGTCAATCAGATTGATAGATTTAAAGCTACAAAATCCCAGGGTCCTGACGAAAATTGTCCAAGAATGCTTAAAGCGTGTAAATTTGGAATCTGTGACCAGTCAACGGAAATATTTAGTAAGTCGGTAGACAGTAGATTCATGCCTACTTCTTGGGGGCAGGCAAACGTTGTTCCTTTATAAAAAAAGGGTGATAAATCTTCTATTCATAATTACAGGCCAATAAGATTAACGCCGGTTATAGGTAAAATGCTCGAACCATTTATAACTAATAGAATCAGAGGTCACGTCGAGAGATAATTTGATTCGTCACTCACAGCATGGGTTCGCCAAAAGTAGGTCATGTGTAACTAATCTTCTAACTTTTTAAACTTATGTCTACAAGGCATTAAATAACAATGATAGTATATCGAAATAAAAATATGACGACGGAGCCTTTATTGTATTAGTAAGACGGAGCCTTTATTGTATCAGTAGGACGGAGCCTTTATTGTATTAGTAGGACGTTTCACTAGCCACAACTTTTTCCAAGTCCATAGTCGTAATACACATGACTGAGATTAAGTAAGAGGAACGTTCTTCTTATTTAATCTCAGTCATGTGTATTACGACTATGTACTTGATGACGCTGTAACGAACAAAACGTCGTACTAATACAATACAGGCTCCGTCCTTACATTTGGCGTTTATTTCGATAGACTTGTCAACTCTCACTTTCATACAACAATGATAGTTACGATGTTATTTACCTTGACTTTAGTAAAGCTTTCGACAAGGTGCCCCACCAGAAACTACTAAAAAGGTCAAAGTCCATGACATAAGAGGGAAAGTGTTTGAATGGTTTAGAGCATAGATCAGTGACAGAAAACGGTCACCATTCACGGTACAAAATCCAAATGGAGGAGTGTTATTAGTGGAGTTCCCCAGGGCCTGGTTCTGGGTCTCTTATAATTCATTATGTATACAAATGACTTTGGAAATGGGATTATGAGTGATGTTAGTAAGTTTGCGGACGACACTGAAATATGACGCCAAATTAGGTCAGGAGAAGACGCCGGGGGAACTGCAGAAGGATCTTAACAAAATGCTCACATGATGAAATGGCAAATGAACTTCAATATCTCAAAGTGCAGTGTGTTAAACGTTGGTTTACACAACCAAAAAATCAGATATAGTGTAGATAACACTCTTAGAGAAAATTCAGTCCGAGAAAGACTTGAGTGCTAGTTAGTCCTGACATTAAATCCAGGAAACAGTGCTTTAGCGCCAGGAATGGAACTAACAGAGTATTAGGTTTCATTGCTAGTACGGTTATGAATAAAAGTGCAGAGGTAGTTATCAATTTCTATTTGGCGTTAGTTAAACCCATCCTTGACCATGCGGTACAGTTTTGGTCTCAGTCCTATAGAATGGATACAGATTCATTAGAATCGGTATAGAGAGGAATGGCCAAAATGATAGATGGGCTCAGAAATCTGCCTTACGAGGATAGGCTTAGGCACTCTAATATACACTCTCTAGAAAAACACAGAGTGCGGGGTGATGTAATAGAGGTGTTCCAGTGGTTCAAGGGCTTTAACAAGGATGAAGCAGATAAGGTCATCATATATAGACAACGGGTCTGGACTCCCAGTATTGGTTTCAAATTGACAAATCTATATTTAAGAAAGAAGGAGGCATGAATTGATTTACCAATAAAGTGGTTAACAAATAGAATAGACTTAGTAACCATGTCGCGAGCGCTGAAAATATCGGCTATTTTAAGAGAAGGTTAGATAATTTTATGGATGAGGATGATAGGTGGTAATGGACATGAAACTGCCTAGTGCAGGCCTTATGGTCTTTCGCAGTCTCCTTCGTTCTTATGAAGCCATGAAACCATTATATCATGTCTGTTGACAGGAATCTCTTCTAACGATCTTTTCAGCATTCAAGCAATGGGTCTAATTGTGTCACTTTTTCCCAAGTAACACACGTGCCCGTGATACACTCCTATGAAAAGAAAACTCGGAACATCACTTGATTAAGCCTTTGACGTCCAAAAAGGACTCCTGCTATTGAATAAAATATTCTGACGTCAGCCAAACTAAGTATGATTCAAATACAGACACCAAAGGATCAAGGCTTCTCATTTGTACTTAATCACGAACGGTGATTCCTATCTAGCTAACATAAGGTCGTCTTGTTCAACCAAAAGCCAGTCGGGGGATTCTCTTCATTGAAGGGGAAGATGATGGGAAGGATGTATTCTTGGAACAAAAGAGGTAATTTCTCATTCATGCCTACCTGAAATCACGAAGAACTCTTCTTGAACAATAATAAAGAGCGAAGAGGAGAAAGAGAGACAGGCAAAAAGAGAGGCAGAAGCAGAGGCAAAGACCAAAAGAGAGAATGCGAGAGAGAGAGAGAGAGAGAGAGAGAGAGAGAGAGAGAGAGAGAGAGAGAGAGAGAGAGAGAGAGAGAGAGAGAGAGAGAGAGAGAGAGAGAGAAAGAGAGAGGGAGAGCGAGAGAACCTTTCATGTGCGCACGTGTAGCACAACAATGGTAAATCCGGATAAAAGGTTGGGTGTTGTTGATCATTATCTCCTTCAATACGCTCATACATTTTTCTCTATCTTCTTTTTTTTTTCTTTACTCTCCATAACGTCAGACCAGCTTATTCTTCTGACGAGCAGACTTTGGAAAAACTAAAATGGGCCTTCGATCCAGGAAGACGATATGTAGTACCAAAGCCAACCTCAATGAAATGAGTGTCCGTTATAGATTAAAGAAAATATTTGTATATTCGTATAGAATAAAGCGTCAGCACATTGATGAATGCTGAAAGGTTGGGAGATGGATGGAGGGGCAGCGGAGATAATGGGCGGAAAATAAAAGAGGGATTTTTTTTTTTTTTTTTTTTTTTTTTTTTTTTTGTGAGGCGGGTTATGGTAAGCTGCTCCATGCTCTCCAACACGTGATGGTGGTCTGGGAGGAGAGGTGGGGTGATGTGGGGGCGGGGTGGGTGTAGATCTCATATACAACCCTGGGGATTTTTTTTTTTTTTTTGCACAGGTCAGGTCAGATTAGTTCAGGTTAGATTAAGATATTTTAAGTTAAAATAGGTTAGGTTAGGTTAGTTTAAATTTGGTTTGCTTTGGTTAGGTTAGGTTAGGTTAGTTTAGTTTAAATTTGGTTTGCTTCGGTTAGGTTATAAACAAAGAAAAACAACGAAAATGAAAACATAATTAAAATACATACTGGGTGTTAGGAAGATATTCATTTGGAAACTTAAAGGAAGTAAGTCATTTATTTGACAATTCTAAGGAGATTCTTCATATGATCCTTTTCCAACTTTAGCTAAACTTAGGAAATGAAAAGAAAACTACATATTTTTTCTCATTTGTACATTTTCTTGAGAATAAAATGCAGTAAGGATCTTTATCAAATGTACGTCATTTAACTTTTTTTAATATTTTTCAAGCACTTGTGGAAGAGTCAAGAAGCGAAGCTTTGTATGCTCAATAAAGGTTTTATCTTCACTTGTGTCTAATTTGACCATTCGGTCTGTAATTACCATTTT
>NC_134819.1:28981907-28996907 GCF_046742065.1 Oratosquilla oratoria
TCTAATGTTTTATTATTTAACAAAATTGTTTTATATTTCATTTAATATATCTTCATTAACGAAGGTCTTCTCTTTGGAATTTAACCTCAGATGTCCTTTTATGTCCAATTCTTACTCTTTACTACATACATACATATATACATACATACATGCATACATACATATATACATATATACATATATATATACATATATACATACATATATATATATACATATATACATATACATATATATATATATACATATATACATACATATATACATACACATAAACATACATACATACATACATACATACATACATAGAGAGGAAGCCCTGGTGGGGACGAAACGTTCTCCATATTTACCTATCTTACCACGTATTTGTTTTCCAATCTTCGATATAAGTATATATATATATATATATATATATATATATATATATATGTATATATGTATATATATATATATATGTGTGTGTGTGTGTGTGTGTGTGTGTGTGTGTGTGTGTGTGTGTGTGTGTGTGTGTGTGTGTGTGTGTGTGTGCAGAAAGAGAAAATAAGAGTAAGATTTAACATTTTGTAAGCGATACGCAGCGTTTCTATCATTGGAAACAAAATTGCGTCGAAGAGGTTGTAGCGGAAGTAAGATCTAAGAGGAGCAGAAGAGCGGAGGGTTGGCAGAGGTCAAGACGGATTCGTGTCCATTTTCTGTGGAAATGCTTTGTCTTTAACCATAAAAAAAGCTGTGTGACTCTGATCCGTAGAGGTGTCGCTAAAACCCTTAAAAGGTTGACTGCATAAATCTTATGCAGTCTTTTACCCATACGGAGCAAGAGAGATGGACAGATAGCTATATATATATATATATATATATATATATATATATATAGAGAGAGAGAGAGAGAGAGTCTTTTACCCATACGGAGCAAGAGAGATGGACAGATAGATATATAAATATATATATATATATATATATATATATATATATATATATATATATATATATATATATATATAGATAGAGGGGGGGAGAGAGAGAGAGAGAGAGAGAGAGAGAGAGGGAGAGAGAGAGAGAGAGAGAGAGGGAGAGAGAGAGAGAGAGAGGGAGAGAGAGAGAGAGAGAGAGAGAGAGAGAGAGAGAGAGAGAGAGAGAGAGAGAGAGAGAGAGAGAGAGAGAGAGAGAGAGAGGTGAGAGGGAAAGAGGTGAGAGAGAGAGGGGGAAGGAAGAGAGAGAAAAGAGAGAGAGAGAGTGAAGGAAGGAAGAGAGAGAAAGAAAGATGAAGATGGACAAATATCCCCTTTTAGCAAAAGTGATATTGGACTCTTATGTATGCGTGGAAAAAGGAAAAATGGTGAGGAAGCATTGAAAGTCCATCATATTTCACAAAAGGCGAAAAAAGTCTCAGCGGTTCAAGTAAAAGTTGAAAATCGTTCAGAAATGTCAGAGAGCAATCTAAGGGAAATATTTAACTTTGACAAGACAAATTGCCCTGGTAATTATAACGGGTTGATTGGACTGCTCAGAATAACAAAGAAACC
The DNA here is from genome assembly GCF_046742065.1 of Oratosquilla oratoria. Taxonomy (NCBI): domain Eukaryota; kingdom Metazoa; phylum Arthropoda; class Malacostraca; order Stomatopoda; family Squillidae; genus Oratosquilla; species Oratosquilla oratoria. The sequence goes on from NC_134819.1 coordinate 28,983,431, forward strand.
GAATGAATACATAATCGAGTCGTATATTTTCTCTCTCCATTGCTGCTACCAAGCGGGGGGGGGGGGAGGGAGGGCCGCGGAGTTGAAGAATCCAGCCAGCCAACGATCAGACAGAATAAAATGCTTAAATAAAACAGTTTCTTGGCACCCAGGATAGAAGGGAATGTTCCCAATAGGAACAGAAGGATTTCGTATTGTATACGTCGAGTCATCATGAGTTGAGAAAGACAATTTTATTAAGCCAAGTGAAATGAGATTGGAAGAACGCTGAAGATAGAAGGCGAGGTCAAGAGAACTATGAACTGTCTTGCCATTACATAAGAACGTAAGAATGAAGGAGGCTGCAAGAGACCATGGGGCCTATACTAGGCAGTTTCATGTCCTTTACCATCTGTCATCCCCATCCATAAAGTTGTCTGACCATTTCTTAAAACAACTGATAGTTTCAGCTATCACTACATGGTTACTAAGTCTGTTCTATTCGTTAAGCACTATTAGTAAGCCAATTCTAGCCTATTTCCTTCTAAAATCTAAATTTGTCCAGTTTAAATCCATTACTGCGAGTGCTGCCCTATTGTCTTAATATGATGACCTTGTCTACATCACCTTTGATCCACTTAAATACTATTGAGCTAGAGGAGGTCGTTTCCATTAGGGATGCGATTGAATAACATAATCAACATCATCATTACTTGCCGTAGGTCATTTCCCGCGAAAGTAAGATGACTGGATGGATAAAAATGAGAAAATGAGTGTCGTTCAGTGCAGTAGCAAATCCAGCGTTGCAACCAATCATGACTAAGAGGATGAGAATATGAGAAATAAACTCAACCTTCATGAGGTTATGATTAGAAGAACATTGCGATAAAAGGACGGGCGATAGATAATTGTCTAAATGTGGTTCATTTTCCGAGTCGAAGATGACTTCAGGTGGAGGTGAAATGAGCAAATAGACGAGATCAAAGGAGATGAAGACAGCCTTGTCCTTGAAACACGGAATATGATCTTGATTACAGACATAATACAATAACATCGCGAACGACAACAACTAAATGTGACTTCGCTCCAGAGCTAAATTTAACTTAATTGAATCTTCAGAGCCCAGAGATCTCTTATGAGTCAAAACAAATCGTCTAGTTTAAGTTAGAAGAAATATTTCAAATGCAATTCAAACATTACCGTGTAACCGTGGCTTATTTCTTAATCTGAAGAAGATTTTATGATATGAAAGTCAGATGGCAAAAGCAAGTGTATCCAAGAGACAGACGACATGACGTCAGAACGCTGTCAGAAGCGAGACGAAACGCAAAACTTGCTACACTCACCTTACAATAATTAGACGCAATTTTCTCCCAAACCAATCCTTTGGCCTTTATCGTACTTAAATTCAAGAACACCAGAGACATGCCACAGAAATTAACAATATTACATGACGACAGCCCGAGGAAAAGGAAAAATTATACCTTGAAGGTAAGGAATCAATGAAATTGTCGTTAGCATCAGCCCATGAATTCGTAATGAGGACAAATGACATCAGAGCCGAAGTAGTTGTGGAAGCTTGTTAGGATTAATCGGAAGAGTGCCTGGAAGAGGGGTCCACAGAAGGACGCCATGGAAAGGAAAGAAATAGCTTGGCGGTATAAATGATAAATTGTCGCCCGTTAAGGAAAGGGTGAATCGTTTTGTTGTAGAACATGATAATATGACGGAAGCCAGAATAAAATCTGTAAATGGCGCCATTCTTCCCTCTTCCCCCTCCCTCCTTCTCCCTTCCCCCTCCCTCTCTATTCCCCCTCCCTCTCTCTTCCCCCTCCCTCCCTCTTCCCCCTCCCTCCCTCTTCCCCCTCCCTCCCTCCTCCCCCTCCCTCCCTCCCCCTTCCCCCCTCCCCCTTCCCCTCCTTCCCCATCCCCACTCCTCCTCCCCTTTCCCTTCTCTTCCCCATCCCCACTCCTCCTCCCCTTTCCCTTCTCTTCCCCTTCTCCTCCCTTTTTTATTACTCCCCACTCATGTCTCTTTCCCTTCTCTCTTTACCTCCTCTCTTTCACCTATTTGACCTCCGCCTTTCCTTCCTCCCTGTCCTTCCCCCCCCCGTCTCCTCCTCCAACCCTCTTCCTCTCTCCCTCCCTGCTCTCTACCACTTTGTTCTCTTTATCGACCCAAGTCCCCTCTCAGAGACCTCGTCCTCTCTTTGTCCTCTCTTTGTACTCTTACCACACAACTGACCCACTTCTCTGTGTCAGGTGATCTGGTGGTACCTCAAACATTTTTTTCTGGTAAAAACAGGTGATTTTATTTTTCAGTTTGATGAGCGCTATTCCATCTAGTCATAACCTTCCTTCCGTACCTAATGGGACTTTCCCCCTAGAGCTGGGCCCGTTCCTAGGTGCGTTCCTAACTGCGTTACTCGATGTCCTGATTGGCATGACTGTGCCCGGGACACCGAGGAACGCTCCTAGGAACGCATCGAGGAACGCGCCCAGCTCTGAATTTCCCTCTATTCAGGCTGTCGCCAGGGTATTCTGTTAATTTCTACGGAGTCCTTAGTTTGGTCATGAGAGGCGAAGAATGGTTTTAGTAAACAACGGTTTTCGTTGACAAAGGATTACAAAGGCGGAGCATACCGACAGGAGACCTTTTGGCCCATATCAAGGTCGGATGTGAATAAATATATATATATATGTATATATATATATATATATATATATATATATATATATATATATATATATACTGTATATATATAATTGATAAATATATAAATAAATAAATGAATAAATAAAAGCTATAATAAAGTAAATAATAGATAAAATAAATACATAGATAACAAACAAACAAACAGGTAAATTGTAAATAATAATAGATTCACATACAACTAGTAATAAATGAGAATCAAGCAAACAATAATAAACAGACAAACTCATGTTACCAGCCCTGTGGATGCTCGCTCTGTTTGTTCGTTCTAATCTGTCAGAAATTCACAGAAGAAGAAGAAAAAAAAACAAAAAAACAATCTCCTTCATTCTTATGTTCTTATACGGTTAGACAACTTTATGGGTGGGGATGACAGGTGGCAATAGACATGGAACTGCTTAGTGTAGGCCTTATGGTCTCTTGCAGTCTTCCTCATTCTTATTACAGTCTTTGTCATTCTTATGTTTTTATACGGTTAGACAACTTTATGGATGGAGATGACAGGTGGTAATGGACATGGAACTGCTTAGTGTAAGCCTTATGCTCTCCTGTAGTCTCCTTCATTGTTATGTTCTTATGTTCTCCGGACTCACATTATAAAAAAAAAATTAGATTAATTCATTTGAAGAACATCCATCACCTGGCAGCGACCAAGACGAAGGTACTAACGATGGTATTCTTAAAAAAAATATTTCCTTATATAAATCTTATATATAAATCATTGGAAGGGAAAGATTTTTTCTTAAGAATACCATCGTAAGAATCTTACGGTGATATTCTTATTTTTTTTTCCTAAATCTTTCCTTATATAAATCTTATATAAATAATTGGAAGGGAATTTTTTTTCTTAAGAATACCACCATAACAATCTTTAACGGTGTATTCTTAAAAAAAAATCCTTATATAATTCTTTCCTTATATAAATCTTACAAAAATCCTTGGAAGGGAAAGATTTTTTCTTAAGAATACCACCGTAAGAATCTTACGGTGATATTCTTATTTTTTTCCTTATATAAATCTTTCCTTATATAAATCTTATATAAATCATTGGAAGGGAAAGAATTTTTCTTAAGAATACCACCATAAAAATCTTACAGTGGTATTCTTAAAAAAATTCTTTCCTTTTATAAATCTTTCCTTATATAAATTTTATATAAATCCTTGGAAGGGAAAGATTTTTTCTTAAGAATACCACCGTAAGAATCTTACGGTGGTATTCTTAAAAAAATTCTTTCCTTTTATAAATCTTTCCTTATATAAATCTAATATGAATCCTTGGAAGGGAAAGAATTTTTTAAGAATACCACCGTTAGTGATCTGAATCCTCGAGGGGTCACTCCTCCTCAATTTAGTTTCTTTTAATAAAACCGACTGTTGCCTGACAGAAAATTAAAAAATTAGCCTCGGATAAAAAAAAAACAAAAAAAAACGAAAAAAAAAACAAAAACGACTGTCTAGTAACAGTGGCCGAAAACGTTTTCTCTCGTCAAGTTTAAGTAAATGAAACACAACGTGTCCTATTTGTATCCTACTTAGCTCCTCATTATCTGAATTAGCTTTGTCTCCCCTCCCGGTCCGAATCTCAATTTCGTTACAGAATGGAGGGAAGTAGGTCCCCCCCCCACACACTCACACACTTCTTTGCGTTCCATTCCTAGGTCACCTTTAAAAAGCCTGCGTTCTTCCGGATCACTCTCTCTCTCTCTCTGCCTCTCTCTCCCTCTGTCTCTCTCTCTCTCTCTCTCTCTCTCTCTCTCTCTCTCTCTCTCTCTCTCTCTCTCTCTCTCTCTCTCTCTCTCTCTCTCTCTCTCTCTCTCTCTCTCTCTCTCTCTCTCTCTCTCTCTCTCTCTCTCTCTCTCTCTCTCTGCCTCTCTCTCTCTCTCTGCCTCTCTCTCTCTCTGTCTTTGTCTCTTTTTGTCTTTGTCTCTATCTCTCTCTGCCGGTCTCATACTGTCTCTCTGCCTCTGTCTTCCTCTCTCTCCCTCACCCTCTTTCTCTCTCTCTCTCTCTCTCTCTCTCTCTCTCTCTCTCTCTCTCTCTCTCTCTCTCTCTCTCTCTCTCTCTCTCTCTCTCTCTCTCTCTCTCTCCCTCTGTCTCCCTCTGTCACTCTGTCTCTCTCTGTCTCTCTCCCTGCTGAATCTCTCTCACTCTCCCTCATTTATGATCTTTTTTTTCCCTTACTCATCCTCCTCTTTCAGTTCCTCCTCCTCCTCCTCCTTCTCTTCCTCCCACCCTTCTACCCCTTCTGTCACTGACTATCCTCCTCCTCTCTCTCTTCTTGTTAGAGAACTTGAAAGAGAACACAATTTTCGATTTATTTTAACTTCTCTCCTTTTTTCCATTCTGCCATGATCGGTTTTATCTCTCAGCTTTTACAACACGCTGCTGTTGTTGCTGTCCTTTTTTTTTATCTGAGACTCATCCTATTCCGGACGCTGTATCGATGTTGTATATGAATATTTAACACATTTCTGTATACAGTAATCCCCATTCAAAGAAGTAGGAATACAACAGTAACGAGATGAGTATTTCGTTAGTTGTTGTGTAATGTCCTGGGTCATGTTTGGCTGTCCTGTTGCTGTTCCTGTTCTGCAACGTCTTAATTTCCTTTTACAGAAATAAAATTAATTTAATTTCCTTCCGCTCCTTTGGATACTTTTCCTCCTCGTCTTCCAGCCGCTAGACTACTTGATTCATCTTCACGGTATAGCCTACCCTTTGCAGCGAATTATTTAAGTACTAAAATATAATCAACTCTGAATGGCTTTCTGTTAATGAAATTTCACTTGCAAAACGAAAAAGAAGAATATTATTTAGTATTTAAATTATTATAGTTTCTATTTATTCATTTATTTATTTATCATTATTGTGATTTTTTCGCATCCGACCTAGGTATGGACCAAAAGGTCTCCTGTCGGCATGCTCCGCCTTTATAATCCTTTGTCATTTTTATTTCAAATCGCATAGTGGAAATCGTAGTTTCATCGTCAAATTTGAGCAAGAATGACACAACTTTGGCTCTACACTGTACATGGTGACGAAGCAGACACGTTAAATGGCGAGTACCTGTTTCTGTCGTACAGGGTGGCAAAAAAATGTATGATGGGAGTTCTCCTCTGGAAAAGTATTTCAGTTTCTGAAATGTTGCAAAATATCGACACTCAAACGGTAATGCTACAGAATTCGTTTAGTTTCGTTTTCCTACCAGGATCCAGGGGTATGAGTAAAAAAAAAAATAAATAAAAAAAATAAAATAAATAAAACAAATAAAATAAATAAAAAAATGAATAAAACAAAATAGATAAATAAAAATAAAAAGTGAAAAAGATAAAAAATTTAATGACAAGGCCAAAATATTCAATATTTGTTCTTCATTTTGTTTGATATGACCCATTATGCTGTAATACGTTTAATTGCTGCTAACACGCTTTTTCTATTTATACATATTTTTTATTTGTTTTAGTAATCAATAGAAATACTTCCAAGCAAACAGAAGTCCTAGATTAATGAAAGGAAGGGATAGGAATATTTGTATTCCTTTTACAGCAAATAATCAAATAATACATAAATAAACAAGGAAATAAATTGATATCTAATTAAGTGAATAAATCAATAAATATGTAAAAACAAATAAATAGATAAGCAAATAATTTACTAAATAGATAAATAAAAAACAAATTGATAGGTAAGCAAATAAACGAATGATTGAAAATTAATAAATAAATAAGATGAGATAGAGTAGATTAGAATAAAATAGACTAAAAAAGACAAAACAAATGAAAGTAAAATAAAATAAATTGAAATAAAATAAAATAAAGTAAAATAAAACTAGATAGAACAATATTGAGATGAACAAAAGAAGGGGACATATGGTTGGAGAAACTAAAGTCATCTCAGCCTTTGTAACACAGTGTACAGATACTCCATCACCATCTACATCTGAAACGCAGTTGCTATGGTTACCGCCAAACAAATCTATTCAGCTCATGATGGATTTTGTCTCTTTCAGTAAACTCCTTCATTCCAACTTTGATCTAAGACTTAGATCGAAGTATAAAAAAAAAAAAAAATCAGTCTAGGACTTAGATCGAAGTATAAAAAGTAAAAGCGAAGAAAATCAGTCAAAGACTTAGATTGAAGTATGAAAAGAAAAAAAAAGTTCGAAGATCGAAGTATAAAAAGAAAAAGAAAAGAAAATCAGTCTAAGACTTAGATCGAAATATAGAATTAATAAGAAAAGAAAATCAGTCTAAGACTTAGATCGAAGTATATAAAAAAGAAAAGAAAATCAGAACTATTTAATGTCACAGAAGACGTGATTATTTCCTCTTCACAAAATTCCTTGTACGTTTTGCAATCAATAAGGAAATCATCGGAATCGTCTGATACAAGTCTCGCTTTCCAGCGCTGAACTTTTCCTTCCAGTCTGTCTATCGGCAAACTACTCTATTTGTCTTCTTGGAACTTCTTCAGTAATATATAAGTCATCTTTCGCCTCAGTAGGTAATTTATTAATTTTTCATATCACCCCCTGGATATCTGAGATGAAGAGAACTCTATAAGGACAAATTCGTTGTAATAGATTTTCTTTGTGTGTTCAATATCCTTTTGGGCACGATCTTCTGCAAGAGTGACCCTGCTTCCTTGTTGCAAGTTGCAAATGTCTACCTTGCCTCTGGAGAATCTGCAGTTCTGGTTTTCCTTTTGCAACACGAGACGCAACGTCCATTTTGCAATATTTAGTGCCACCTGTTTGGAATGAAGGATATCCTGTCAGAACTCCCTCGGCAGGGGGATTCTCTTTGGTGCCAACAGATGCCACAAGGGAAGGCCACGTGATACCTCTCATGTTGCGTACCTCTCCCTCCCCAGAGGCACTAATTGCTTCATATAATTGATCTCGTTCTTCTGCGTATTAGTTGGTCTTCGTTATCAACAACTAGTGGCTGTTTTCCTTCTCGTCAGCATTAACTCAGTGTCGTTTGGGTTTACCCGTTAACTAAAGGAAATCGTCTAGTGTTGACAATTATAGTCTAGCGTTATCTATAATAAAATTCTTGAAGTGCAACACAAGACCAAAATGTCCTGTTGTCATCTTATGTCAAACTCTTGCAATCAGTCTTTGTGTGTCCGTTATGCCTTCCGAGGGCTCAGAATGCATTCTGCGATGTATCTTTATAAAATTCATTGCAAGAACTGTGGATGGAAATATCGATAACACATAATTTCCTAAAGTTGTCGCTTACTCATAGTAACTGCAAGATCATAGATATTTTTTTCCATAAAAGATCAAATTAATTTTGAGAATTACAAACCTAAAATTAGCATAATAGTGAATATTTATTTTTCTACTCTTTATGAAGAAATAGATTATAATGGAATTAGGACAGTAATAAGCCCAAACTGTCGACATCGCTTTGTTTGGGCTATATTCGGCCACATTCAGAGAGAGTGTCACCAAATTATGGCATCTACAAGGTTTATAAGATAATAATAAAAAGAGAATGTAATAGGAAATAATAATAAAAAAAAAAACGCAGACTGTAAATTCATAAAAGAATGAAAATTCGTAATACTTTCTATTACGTCATCAAACACCTTGTTACATTTGTCGAATATTTTTGGTAAGGATTTGATACTGTGAAAAAAATGGATGGTTTACAAATGTAATGATTGCCTGTGGAATTAATAATCGGTTGATTATCTGGAGTTGTTCAGTTTTCCACTCTTTCGCACCCCAACGTTGAGAACGTGGTTCCGATATATTGGAAGCCAGAAAATTACAAAACTTTTGTGTCCGGTCATTAAAGACTTTGGAATTCCAAATTTTATTATTTATGGAGACTATGTTATTTCCATGTCTAATGTTCACACTTTTCTTAGATTTATTTTTTCTCATTCTGTTTTGAGTTTTGAATCTTTGTTCACCGTTTTCTTTTTCTGCGTTCGACTTTGTTGTGAAGCAAATAATCTTCTATGCCGGTGCTTGATCATTGTATCTCACTACCATTTCCTCACTCCTCCACCCAGTAACCCAACATCCGCTCCCTCTCTCAACTTCCTCATCAACCTGTCTTTCCTTATCCCTCACCGTAGGGTACCATCCCCTCAGGTGAATAAAATCGTCTGGCGCTAGATTGAATTAGATATGTGAGTCTGGGTGTCGAAGGGATGATCTGGGACGAGCACGTTACCCCTATTTATTATTCGTAGTCAGTCGCTCTCTCCTGAGTACTCGATTATTTTTCGTAACCAACCTTCCTCCTCTTTGGTGTGGCTTCAGAACCCAACCAGCTGGGCAACAACTAGTTTACACAAGACCACTGTTCTTCTTCTTTCTTTGGGTGAATGGAATTATCTGGTTGTTCCTTGAACAGCGATGAAAGATAGGTCTTTCATCTACTGAGTAGGAAGTGTCTGCGTTAGGTAATGGTACGGGATTTTTTTTATCGACGTTCAGGTTAAATATTTAAAATATGCCGTTCTGGACCGGAATAGACACAAAAATTATAACGGCTTAATAATACGCCTTTGCAGTGTATTCCATATGTATTGCAAAAGTGATCAACTGCAAAATGTAAAATCAAATCCTGTATGGCAGTGTTTAATCCCCTTACTGCGGTGACCATTTTTTTTTTATTTTTATTTTCTGTTTAAAGATAGGTGACTTCAAAAGCTTGAGAGGATGGAATTTGATCTGACAAGTCTTTCAATTGATCAGACAATAATATAAGAAAAATAATTAGAGGGACAGAAGATAAAATGGCACTGAGAATTAATAATGAAAAAGCGATTAGACTATACAACGTACCAGCAGACAACGAAGAAACTGGTGTGTGGGACTGAATGCAAAAAGGAAACATGAAAAAATACGTAATGAGTTTAGAGATAACGCCATTGTACCAATTGACAAGTATAAAAAGGTAGCATCCAGGAATGTGGCAATTATAGAGGGATTAAATCAACATTACACGCAGTGAAGGTCTGCGAGAGAATTGATGAACAGAGAGAGAATAAGAGAGAAAACATTTACAAAGAAGAGAAATTCGGGTTCGTGGCAGGCAGAGGAACAACAAGCGATGTGTTTGCTCTGAGTCAAATTATGGGAAAAACATCGGAAAACGTGAAGAGCTCAGTACACAGACTATATCGATCTGGAGGAGGCCTACAATAGTGTCGAGACGGGAGCTACGTAGGTGTATGAAGAGGAAGAAGAGAGAAACGGAGAAATATGTGAGGATAATAAAGGTTATGTGCGACGGCAATAGAACTCTGGAAACAAGGGGTTTGGTCCATGGCTTGGTGCTTTGTAGTAAGAGTATGCCTTACTTTAATTTGACTCTTCAAGTCCCTATGTTTGATGTCAACAACCCCTTAGCGTCTGTTTCTTATATTTAAAATCGATTATATGCCTCACCAGTATATGGAAAATTGTGTAAAGACGTTGAAGAACTGAAGACAACCTCGAGAGGTCTGGGGATTAAAGATCAGCAGAAGGACGAACGAGTGCCGGAGGTTTTGCAAAGGTGGAAGAGGTGAGAATGCTGAAATGAGGATTATTAATAATTCATAACGTGAAGTCGGGTGGGGAGGATTGGAAAAAGAGGCTTGGCGTGTTGTACGGCAAAAGAATTGACGTGGAAGATAAAGGAAAGGAACATAACACGGAAGAAAGACGAGCTATGATTAACGGAGCGAAGACGTTGAAATTCAACAAAGAAGTCTCAATAAACAAGGCTGGATGTAATAGAAACGAAGATGCTCCTGATGGCCATGCAAAGTTACGAGGCTGGATAAAACCAAAAATGAAAAATTAATATATAGTCAAAGACAGTACAGGATAGAAATTGATACGGGCATATTATAAAGAGGAACAAAAGTTACGCAAGGAGGAGAGAGACGTCAGTGGAGGCAGAGGTAAGAAAGGCCAAATAGATGGTAAAAGCGTTGTGAAAGACTTGACATTTGGGACAGGGGGAGAGAGGCCGAGCTGAGAGGTGACGGCGGGTCAGGTATGCCGACCCGGCATACAGGCAAGAAAAGGTGAAATGGAGAAATGGACACACACAAAGACGTTATATACTCGTACATATACGTATATATATATATATATATATATATATATATATATATATATATATATATTATATATGTATATGTATATATATGTGTGTGTGTGTGTGTATATGTATATATATATATATATACATATATATATATATATATATATATATATTTTATCAACCACAGTCCACTTTAATTCTAAGCCATCAACATCGGAAAAAACCGTGGAGGCACATGCAGAAATTGAAACATGGTACACCCGAGGACTGGAACCAAGGCCAGCACGTGACCAGTGCTTGTAGTGACTTGACCACTACACCATCAAGTCACTACAAACACTGGTCACGTGCTGGCCTTGGTTCGAGTCCTCGGGCGTACCACGTTTCAATTTCTGCATGTGCCTCCACAGTTCTTCCGATGTTGATGGCTTAGAATTAAAAGTGCATTGTGGTTGATGAAAATGTATCTCTAGTCACTGGGACCCATTCAGTGTTGTACATATATATATATATATATATATATATATATATATATATATATATATATATATATATATATATATATATAAACTTTTATCCCACCGTCGTCTCAATTATTACCAAAAGAAAATATCAACGTCATCTTCAATTATCCCAATACCTTGTTCAAAAAATAGTCAATGTACACCGTAGACCATCAAGTGACATCAATCCAGGTGTTTATAAGTTGCCATGTCTAGATTGTGATAATGTTTATTGGGGACAAACTGGAAGAGACTTGACGACCAGAATCAAAGAGCATAAAAATTCAGTAAAATATGGTCAAGAAAGCTCCGCGATATTTCAGCACATTGCAAATAAAGATAATCGCATACATAGGGATGGTGCTGAAATAATTTATAAATCAAAATGCAGTTTCAGAGGGAAAATAATTGAGTCTTTCCTGATAAAATATTTCCCTGATTTCAATATTTCAAATGGTCAATGGTCACCTGATTGGTTGAAGGAGCACTAGGGAACACACCATCAGCCGCAAAACCGACACAGTATGGCCACCACATTCCCCTGATCTCAACCCCCGAGACTTCTTCCTCTAGGATTTCCTCAAAAACAATATCTATAGGAACAACCCGACTACCATCCTAGAGTTGAAAACAGCCATAATATCGAACATTCAGACCATCAGTCAGAACTGTGTGCATGTTATCAATAATTTTGCACGGCGCGTTCAGGAATGCCTCCGACTCAGTGGCGGACATTTGGAGCACATTCACTAAGCACCCTGTCTTCTTTTCAATTTTGTGCCCTATGACTTTGAAATATATAATTGTTGTTGTATCGGCGTAAAATAAATTTAATCATTATCAATACATCGTGTTTGGATATTAAATAAAGCCTAGTTGAATGGGTTTCAATTATTCTGAAACACCCTATATATGTATATATATATATATATTATATATATATATATATATATATATATATATGTGTGTGTGTGTGTGTATGTATGTATGTATGTGTGTATTTCTGTATGCAAGCCCTTTTCTTTGGACTTAAAAATCTAAATATTTTGACAGCAAAGTCTGAGGCAAAAAGATTCTTCGACAGAGCACCCACTTGTGGCAAATTTCCGTGGTGGTCAGCCACCTCTAACACAAGACATGGACAATCCACCTGTTTCATCGTCCAAGGTCGAGCCACCTGTTGCATCTGTGAACTGACCACCTGTTGAGGTTTTCAAGTTTGTTTAGACCTTTGCCCATCCACAACGTTTGGGGAAATCAAAGAAAGGAAGGAGGTGAGGAAGGGAGGATGGTAAGAATATTACGCAAAAAGAGTGAGGCGATAAAAGAAGGAAGAAGAGGAGGAGGAAGAAGAAGGAGAGGGAGGGAGGATGGATGGTGGTAAGGATATTACAGAAAAAGGCTGAGGCGATAAAAGACGGAAGAGGAGGAGAAGGAAGATGAAGAAGCTCAGGGGGTGGGGGAGGAGGGAAGAGTGCCCTGCATTCCGCTATATAAGATAAATTGTTATTAGCCAGGGCAAAGACTGTAACGCGTGCCACCAAATCCAAAGAATCAAGAGAAACAGAAAAAGAAAGGAAGAAAAAAAAAAGAAAGAAAATAAGAAGTGAAGGAAGGAGGACGAAAGGAAGGGGGTTAGGAATGATGGAGAAAAAAGATGAGGACGGTGACCTTACAGGAAAAAAGAAAGAAAGAAAGAGAGAAGGAAGGGACTAATCGAGGCAAAAGGAGATTAGAATTGGCACAAGAACATTTCAATGGATTACCAATTCCGCCGGAGACCTAAAAATGCACTTGACGATCTCATCCCTTGATCTCATTGTCATCATATCCCTCTTCCTCCCACGCTCGGCCCCTCTTTCCCTCCTTATTCTCTCTCTCGCCATTCTGCCTCTCTCTCTCTCTCTCTCTCTCTCTCTCTCTCTCTCTCTCTCTCTCTCTCTCTCTCTCTCTCTCTCTCTCTCTCTCTCTCTCTCTCTTCGCTTTGTCCTCTTTCTTTTTCTCTTTCTCCCAATTTTTCTCTTTCTCCCATTTTCTCTCTCTTTACCTCTCTTTTTCTCTTTTCTCTGTCTCTGTGTCTCTCTCTCGCATTCTCTTCCCTTGTCTGTCTCTCATTCTTTCTCTTCTCTTTTTTTCTTTCTTTTTGTTTTTCTTTTTATATTTTCCTCTCTCTTTGTCTTGTTGTTTATTTTTTCTTTCTCTTTTTCTCCCTTTCTTTC
>NC_134819.1:29004407-29011907 GCF_046742065.1 Oratosquilla oratoria
AGAAATCAAAAAGGACAGAAATGGTGGTTGAAGTTAATGGAAGAGGAACAAGTCCAGTTTAAGAAAAAACGAAATAACATAAAAGAGAAGAAAGAAAAGGTACGGAGAAATAAATGATAATAGTATTTAAGAGTAGAGAAACGCTGGTAAGCGTCGACGACAAACGGAAGCGTATCGTTGTTGGGGGGTGAAAAGAGGAACAGCTACCAGTAAAAAAGAATGAGAAATATAAAAAAAGCGGTTTGCAAAATAGAAAGCGGGATTGATCATGAAAAATAAGGAAGACATGAATGAAAAAGCAAAGATATTCATGTTAAGCAGATATGTTCGGTGATGTACAAGACAAATGGAAATCAAGTTCAAATAACAAAACACTTTGAATAAGTTAACGAATAAGACACAGACACTAGCAAATACAGACAAATTCGAGTATCAATAAAGGAAGAAACAAAGAACATTGGTAGAAGCTAAGAACAAAAATATCCCGAGAAGAAAAAAAAAAAAAAAAAAAAAAAAAAAAAATGAAAATAGCTGACACTAACATAGGGTGAAATCAGCAAATTCAGAGATAAACGACAATTTAAAGGAGAAAGAATCAGACGCAATATGCTCTGCCGAGACCAGATTTAATTGAAATATGAACGTTCACATGTGTAACGGTATATCATGTGGAGGAGGGATAGGGGGATGAAAATAGGAATTGTTGTGATAAAAGTGAGGAATTCTGGGGAAATGTATTACAAAGGAAAAGTGAGGAATTCTGGGGAAATGTATTACAAAGGATTACAAAGGCGGAGCATGCCGACAGGAGACCTTTTGGTCCATAACTGGGTTGGATGCGGAAAAATATAATAATGATAAATAAAAAATAAATGAAAATTGTAACAATATAAATGATAAATAGAATAAATGCATAGGTATAGTTAAATGATAAACAAACAGGTAAATAGTAAATAATAATAAACTGACAGATATCTAATAATGAATGAAAATCAAGCAAATAATAATAAACGGACAAATAATAACAAACAAATAAACAAATAATATAAAATAAATGGCAGTCATTACAGCATCATGCTACGGTGTTTACTTAAACGAATCTTAGAGCTTCGAACTGAACTACATTGCACTGCCTCTGCAGGAAGTTTATTCCATTCATTAACTACAAGGTTGGCGAAGTTGTTTCTACCCACTTCCAAACTAATGAACATAGTAATGAACAATATAATAGCCTAATTGATAAAGAAACCAACAAAACTTTGTTTGATTTTTAACAAAGGACTTAAGGAGATTGAAATAATGAATTGCCGGTGCCCAGAAAGAAAGGATGATCGTGGGGTCCATAAATTTATACTTGAATTGCTGTAGACAGGAACAAGGAAAAAACATATGTAGACAAGGAAGATGCAACCACGCAAAATCTAAATATACGAAAACTTAATTACTCTGAAAAAGTGGATTGGAGGGAGTTCAATGAGGTAAAATTAAATTAATGTTTCTGAAAATTAAGATCAGAAAGAAGCGAATCCCGAGAGGAACATGACGATGACAACGATGACGATAATGACGACAACAATGACAACAACGACGAAGATGACAATAACGACGAAGATGACAATAACGACGAAGATGACAATAACGACAATGATGACGACAGCAACGATGACGACGACAATAACGACGAAACCGAAAACGAATGACGGAAACGGAAGATGAAAACGATGACTAAGACGACGATGACTTTGACGACGAAGACGAAGACCTCAAATACAAGGACAGAGAACATAAAAAAGGGAGAAAAGGTAGTGGAAGAAACAGGAGATAAAACGAAGAAAAAGAAAATTACCTTAATGAAGAAGGAGAAGAAGAAGAAAAGGAAAAAGCGAGAGAAGAAGAAGAAAAAAAAAGAGAGAAAGAAGAGGAAGAAGAAAGAGAAGAATTATTTCTGGAGAAACCCTGACGTTAAGAAGTCGATTTCCGAAACAGACTGAAACTATAACCAAGAGAACGCAGACGTCCTTCCAGCCGTTTCCGTCATTTCTCCTTCTGTTTCCGCAGCCAGTCGCTCCTGCCTTGGGAAGCGAAGGAGTTTTAGTCAAGTATCGCTCACACCGATGGTAAACAAAGATAATGATTACATGCGAGCCCCATCGCCATTAATGCTTTAGATTAAGCTGAACACTGCCTCAGCTAAAAATGGCAACAGCGACGATGACAATAACGAAGAGGATGGTGCGATAATGAAAAGGAGGAGTAAGAGGAGGAGATAGGGGGAGGAGGAGGAGGGGGAGGAGGAAGAAGAAGAGGAGGAGGAGGATAAGGGTGGGTGAGGAGGAGGAGGAGAAGGGTGAGGAGGAGGAGGAGAAGGGTAAGGAGGAGGAGAAAGGGGAGGAAGAGGAGAAGAAGGGGAGGAATAGGAGGAGGAGTAAGGAGAGGATAAAGGGGAGAAAGACGAGGTGAAGGATGAGGAGTAGAAGGGTGGGGAAAATGAGGAGGAAGAGGAGGAAGAGAAGAAGAAGGGTGAGGAGGAGGAAGAGGAGAAGGGTGGGGAGGAGGAGGAGAACGAGAAGAAAGGGAGGATAAGGGGAAGGAAGAGGAGGTGGAGGGGAAGGAAGAGAAGTTGGTAGGAGGAGGAGTTATAATATTAGTAATAGAATTAACAGTAATAATATTAGTGGTAGAAACACGACAATCGTCTATCACACAAAACAGTAAATCGTCAATTTCTGTTCGAAGAAACAATGGATGTCTCCGTCAACTCGCCTTTCGTGCAAAAAAAAAAAAAAAAAAAAAAAAAAAAAAAAATCGACGATTTTTCTGGCACGTGTGAAGGTCACCATTCTCGGAGGAGCCAGAAAATGCTTTGGGATTCGTTCAAGAGCAGTCAGCCAGCTCGCCACGGGGATCCAGTCATGGGAGATCAACTGACAAGGTCGAAAGAAAACCGTCGACCGAAAATTTCCGCCAAGACTCTTGTCTGGCCAAAGTCACTGTGGACGTGCATATTGCGTAACTCTTAGACTTGAAGAGTTAACTGTGAGTGTTCCAAACTCTTTCGAGTCCAAAAGTCTTTCTTAAACTAAATAAAATAGTTTAGCGCGAGAACAAAGCCTTTTGTGCCAACACAGTCAAAAGTCTTCGACAGCTATACCGCAGTAAGATAAACAGCGTCACAAGGAACAAATTGTCCTCATTTTCTGTGGCGTTGAATGACAAAGAACATACATTATTTACGACATCCTGGAAAACATCTCACTCTATCTAAGCAATGTAACTCATGAAGGAAGGAGGCTGTTGGGGCATGAAATGGCACAAACGCAGAGGGTCAAGGCCACAGATGAATAAAATAGGCTGGCGGCAATCAGGGTATATGGAAACTGTTATCTGCTACGGAGGGGGGTGATTCGGGATGGGATATAACCCCATGGTGGTGGTGGTGGTGATGGTGGTGGTGGTGGTGATGGTGGTGGTGATGGTGATGGTGATGGTGGTGGTGGTGATGATGATGATATAATAATAGTAGTGGTGGTGGTGATAATAATAATGATATAATTATAATAGTTATAACAATTATGATAATGATGATGATGATAACAATAATGGTAATAATAGTACTAATGATAATATAGTAATGAAATAATAATAATTGTAAGAATAATGATATTGATGATAATACCGATAATAATAATGATGATGATGATGATAATGATGATGATTGATGATTGATGATGATGATGATGATGGCAATGATGATGATGATGATGATGATGATGATGGCAATGATGATGGCAATGATGATGATGATGATGATGATGATAATAATAATTATGATGATAATGATGTGATGTGATGATAATGATGGTGATGATGTGATGATGGTGATAATAATAATGATGATAATCATAGTAATAATAGTAATGAGGATGATGATGATGATAGAAATGAATATAATGATGATAGAAATGAATATAATGATAATAACAATATCAGAAATATTAACAACAGTAACATTAACCAGAGGAATGACTAAGACCAAAAAGATAAAAGACTAATACAAGAAATTCTGACGACGTGAGGAAGGCAACCCGACGCCACGCGAGCCTCCCACCCCCACCCCTGACCCCACGTCTGCGGCTGATGAGCCACGCGCAGACACTTGACCCAAAGGTCAGGTCTCACCAACTAGAAAGAAAATAGGTGCACGCTGACCACAGTGATTTTTTTTTTTTTTTTTTTTTTTTTTTTTTATAACTATCTGGGGCCTTTGTTCCTTTTGCCGAAGTCCTCGAGGGACCTCAGTCGTCTGGATGTCACCGGAGAAAAAGTTGTGATATGTATGCAATAGAACGGAGGCGGGGTTGAAAGGAGGAGGAGGAGGAGGTAAATTGAGGAGGTGCCGGTATAGTGTGTGGCTTACGAATTTTTTTCTTTG
The DNA here is from genome assembly GCF_046742065.1 of Oratosquilla oratoria. Taxonomy (NCBI): domain Eukaryota; kingdom Metazoa; phylum Arthropoda; class Malacostraca; order Stomatopoda; family Squillidae; genus Oratosquilla; species Oratosquilla oratoria. The sequence goes on from NC_134819.1 coordinate 29,008,840, forward strand.
ATAAAGTATGTGGCCTACCTTTCCAATTAGGTTAAGTTAGGTCAGGTTAAGTTAGGTTAGGTTAAGTTAGGTTAGGTTAAGTTAGGTTAGGTTAAGTTAGGTTAGGTTAAGTTAGGTTAGGTTAAGTTAGGTTAGGTTAAGTTAGGTTAGGTTAAGTTAGGTTAGGTTAAGTTAGGTTAGGTTAAGTTAGGTTAGGTTAAGTTAGGTTAGGTTAGGTTAAGTTAGGTTAGGTTAGGTTAGGTTAGGTTAGGTTAGGTTAGGTTAGGTTAGATTAGGTTAGGTTAGATTAGGTTAGGTTAGATTAGGTTAGGTTAGATTAGGTTAGGTTAGATTAGGTTAGGTTAGGTTAGGTTAGATTAGGTTAGGTTAGATTAGGTTAGGTTAGATTAGGTTAGGTTAGATTAGGTTAGGTTAGATTAGGTTAGGTTAGATTAGGTTAGGTTAGGTTAGGTTAGGTTAGGTTAAGTTAAGTTAGGTTAAGTTAAGTTAGGTTAAGTTAGGTTAAGTTAGGTTAAGTTAGGTTAAGTTAGGTTAAGTTAGGTTAGGTTAGGTTAGGTTAGGTTAGGTTAGGTTAGGTTAGGTTAGGTTAGGTTAGGTTAAGTTAAGTTAGGTTAAGTTAGGTTAAGTTAGGTTAAGTTAGGTTAAGTTAGGTTAGGTTTGGTTAGGTTAGGTTAGGTTTGGTTAGGTTAGGTTAGGTTTGGTTAGGTTAGGTTAGGTTTGGTTAGGTTAGGTTAGGTTTGGTTAGGTTAGGTTAGGTTTGGTTAGGTTAGGTTTGGTTAGGTTAGGTTTGGTTAGGTTAGGTTTGGTTAGGTTAGGTTTGGTTAGGTTAGGTTTGGTTAGGTTAGGTTTGGTTAGGTTAGGTTAGGTTTGGTTAGGTTAGGTTTGGTTAGGTTAGGTTTGGTTAGGTTAAGCTAGGTTAGGTTAAGCTAGGTTAGGTAAGGAACTTAACCTAAACTAACTTGACCTTGTTTAGAATTTTTCCTGAGGTATTACACATTCAAATAGGGTAGGCCACATACTATACCAATTTCAAAGAGGTAAGCCACATATACCGGCACCGTTGAGGAAACCAGTTGTGGAAGGGTAGAAGAGGATATGGAAGAGAGTTGGAAAGATAGCTTAGGAAGGTAATAGAGAAAAGAAGAAGAGTGGAGGTGGGCGTGAGCATGGTAGAAAAGAATCCGATATTTAGTTGGAAGAAGAACGAGGAATAGGGAAAGCTGGTGTTGCCACGCTGACGTAGGTTTCTTGACACGCGGTTGGAACGCGGGGCTAAAGGTAGAGAGCGTCAATTATTCAGTAGAGGGCGATGTGAGAAGGCGAAAACTCAGAGGAGGAGGAGGAGGATGTATTATGTAGACCAATGGTTCTTAAATTTTTTCGGCCCCGATACCCCAAAGTTCAACTTCAAGTCAGCCTGATAACCCCTATCCAATATTAACCTACTATTCCCGAAATCTGACTTTTGATTTACTGTAAAAGAAAAGAGAAACAGGATGGTTATGAAGAAACAGCTGAGTTCTATGGACTCTTGATTTTGATTTTCAGTAAATGAATGAATAAAATACAATACCTACACAAAACTATTAATTCAATATTTACCAGGATCCCTTTTTGGATACCCCCAAGAAACGGGTTCAGTATCCCCTGGGGGTTATTGAGGCACTACTTTAAGAATACCTGATGTAGACGAAAGGGAGAAAGTGGGTGAGGGTGTGGGGGGGGGAGGTTAACAAGGAGGAGGTTGTAGGTTTTTGTAGACTGAATAGGATATCCTTGGAAAACGTAGGTAATACCATGCTTCACTTCCCGTTCTGAGTTTGGAGGATGAATCTCAGAGGAATAAGATTGCCTAAAAGTTTCACGAATTAAATACCAAGCATATAGGAACAAGGTTCAGATGGCCAATACCACAAGGGAAGGTGTGGGGGAACAGTGGATGGATGGGGGGGGGAAATCCGAGTCGAAGGGTAGAGATAGACTATGTTTCACTTTCCAGGAATTTTTTTCTTCCCTCGCTCTCCTTCTGGAAGTCCATAACCATACCTTTTTTTATCCGAGTCGAAGGATAGAGATAGACTCTGTTTCACTTTCCAGGATTTTTTTTCTTCGCTCGCTCTCCTTCTGGAAGTCCATAACCTTACCTTTTTTACCCCTACATCCACTCCTCCTCCTCCACTCCTCCTCCTCCACTCCTCCTCCTCCACTCCACCCTCCTCCACTCCACCCTCAACCAAGACCTTGAAAAGGTCATCTCCCTTGCTAGCGAGAAGGTGGCGCTGATCCGAACAAAAGAAACCTGACGACAGAAAAGTCCCGAGACAGGCCAACAACCGCCACAGAGATGAGTCAGGTCTCTTGTCTGCGGCCGGAGTAAAGGGGACGGAGGGACACCCAGTAAAAAAGGTGACCACTCGTTGATCATCGACGGACACGTGTTTGCTCATCAACTCAACAGTTAGCTGACCTTGTTTACAGTTCCCCGCCCTTCATCCTTCTTGCTTCCCCCCTCCCCCCCTCCCCCTCACCCCTCACTCCCTCCTCCTCACTCCCCCTCCCCCCCACCTCGGCTCAAATTCCTCTTCCTCGTTCTTCCCAATTCCCTTCATCGTCACCCTCCTTCTCCCCATTGCCTTTCTCGCTTCCTGATAGTTCTGTTTCTCCTCCATGTCTCCTCATTCCAACTAATTGTCGTCTGTTGGGCTCTCGACGTTACTGAGCTGCTGGTGGCAGGCAGTGGCAGTTCCTTAGTGCGAGAGAAATACGACATTCTTCGATTACACGCCCGCAACGATCACTCACAAAGCCTCACACGCACAGACACTCTAGGCTCTGGTCCGCAAGGAGGAGGGTTGTCGATCATGAATCCAGGACATGATCCAAGATATTGGTAAATCTCACTTCCAGTATCTCTCTCTCACTCTCTCTCTCTCTCTCTCTCTCTCTTTCTTTTATTTCTTTTATTTCTTTATCTCTCGCTCTCTCTTTATCTTTCGCTCTCTCGTTCTCTCTATCTCTCTCTTTCTCTCTCTTTATCTCTCTATCTCACGCTCTTTCTCTCTTTTTAT
>NC_134819.1:29026907-29029407 GCF_046742065.1 Oratosquilla oratoria
AGAAAAAAATGGATGAATAATTACGGAAAACTTTAAAAGGCTGAGAGAGGTAAGGAAGGAAGGAGTGAGTGAGGGAGGGAAGATTGAAAAAGTAAAAGTAGTAGATAAGAAAAGGCAGGGGTGTACCTGTATAATGTATCATTGAAAAGGTTGAACCAACATTCCTCTTCAGTTAAACCTGTTTCTATTCAATCTATCTAGATTCAAACATTGGAAAAAAAGGGGGGGGGGAATCGTCTTTTTAACGGACAATCCGCCTTGTATGTTGGGGGCAGAGTACATTATCTCATCGTTCCCTTAGACAACTCTAGCCGTTACATTACATTACTGTACCACACGCTTCGCCCATACTCATCACAGAGCCTTATGGTACTATAGATCCTTTTAAAGTATTATATACAGTAGTACCTTACTGTATGATAAGCAGCATACTCAGGTCTTCTCTGAGGATGACAAGCTATGATATTATATATTTTCTGTGTCGTATATGTTACTAAAACGTTGGCACTTAACTGCTATGCTAAAAGATTAAGCGTTCAGTCAGAGATATTATGGTTCACACACATCACTTTTCATTACACTCTTGTATTCTTGTATAGTACTCTTGTATAGTAATCACCCATAAAAGGATATGTCCCGATTATATGGTACACCTATCTCTGGAACTAAAACGTATCGTTGCATCATAAAACATATCGGAAACGCATTAAAATGTTCCATTAACATCGTACTGCGCCCTTAGGAGCGCTTTGGATAGTTTACAGAACTACCAAGTTCTTTATATTTTTAGTCTCGTGGTTTCTCCCCATTGTAAAAGTTGTTGCTGACTTTCTTTAGAAGATTAAATCATAATACTGATCAAAAACTATATTGATGTAGCCCTCTCAACAAGGGGTAACTTTAATGATCGTAATACTGATCAAAAACTATAGTGATGAAGCCCTTTCAACAAGAGTTTACTTTAATAATTTTGTTCTAGCTAACGGCATACGATTTTGTTCCGATTTACAGCAGGTTATCGTCCTCAGTAGACTAGAAATCCCTTCTAGCTAAGCGATGAATATAGCTATTTTGTCCTGGATATAAACTAAACAGTTTTTAATTGAACACAAAGATGAGTCTTGAAAATATGATGGCTATAACTCGGTGTCACAAGGTACTCCATACTACTACTGGACGCTTTTATGTTCTTTATATGACATTATCACCTCTTTAAATCCTACCTGGGTTGTTCTTTGTCATGTTACATAGTTTAGGTGGAAAGTATATCGTTTGGGACGTCATTAGTGTACATTGTTGCCAAGTGTCTGAAATCATCTCTGTTTATCCAAACTCGGCAGTGTGGAGCGTGCCAGCTTTCTGAAATCATCTCTTCTTCACTGTTCTACTGGGCACCTGGGACATTCTCTCCTTCTCTAAGGACGATCGACTAACCATTTAATCGGCTGAGCTCAGGAGGCTTAGTAAGGATACAACGGCTTTCTCTAAGGCGAGGGGGACCGGGCACTGGTGAGACCAGTGTCGAGGGCTACACCTATTAGCTATTGGTAGGGACACAGCAATGGGACCCAATTCGGGACAGAGCAGTAGTTATAGGCATTCCCATCAATGAGCGTATTATTCTGAGGTTGAAGAGCACTTCGGGATTCATTTCTCCTATTACACTAAACGATCCTACCTAGGCTTGTGAACTTCTGGTGTTCTGTGACAAACTTGACACTATAATCGATCAGAGGCAGCCACGGGACACGCTTGATGTTTTGGGCGATTTGAGTACAGTTACTGACACCGACAAAGGCTGGTAATAAAGTATGTATAGGTTTTCATGGCTCTTGAACCAGGAACACTAAAATTCTCTCATTTTTTCAAAATCCAGAAGGTTGAGGATTGATGATTCATGGTTACACATGCATGTTAGTACTCTTTTAGAAAAATCCTAAAGATGTGCTTACATTTGGAGAAGCTCAGAGACCACGGTCTTGGATCATGTGATTGTCTAGTAATAGGCAGCTATTGCCTTACGGGATGAAAGATTGTAGCCCATACTCGCATGTGGCATTATCTATGAGTAATGCTGTGACCTTACACACACACACACACACACACACACACACACACACACACACACACACACACACACACACACACACACACACACACACACACACTCAGCTTCTTGCCCATCAGAGTTAGAGTGCCGGCTTGCATCTTATGTTTTAGTCCTGGTGGGGACTCGAACACAGATCGATGAATTATCGGTCGAACACGGTGCCAACACACCAGCAAGTCGTGTGTTCAGGAGTACAAGGAGGCAGCCCCAAACAATCTAAAATACTCAGCGTTCTTGAAGACTCTGATAATCTGGGTTGGGGTGGGGGGGTCTACCCACAAAGGTAGTAAAACTCCAGAATCTATCAAGAAGTGCGTTCGAGGAGTGCAAGTCGAGAGGTGGTGTCACGCCGCGTGAAACAGGTGGGGATATAAGCCGCGCTACCAGGTT
>NC_134819.1:29034407-29041907 GCF_046742065.1 Oratosquilla oratoria
CGCCTGTGAAAATATAATTTCTTCCTTTGCCCCGACTAACTCTTATTAACAGCGTTTCTCCATCCCAGAAACTACGGTTATTCCTCTTGTACAATCCTCTTTCTCCCTTCCATTCTCCTTGAATTGTCAGAAAATATCTTACCTTCTTGAGAGCTCGTGATGAACGGTTGGGCATGCGACGTTATGAGAGAGTCTGGATAGAGGACGTCGGTGGTCGGGTTGGAGGTCGCAAGAATAGCAGAATCAGCGTCGATGGTGGCCGTCGTGGCCGCCGTGGTGGTAGACGAACCAAATTCAGGGGTCACATACATAGCGAAAAAGTCTACGGGATCATGTAGCCACAGTTCAGTTCAAACAAAATCTTGGATCTCGGGAGGACTGGCACCCCACGCCACGAGGGTGGGATTTGTGACTGCAAATTATGACTTGCCCCGAGATTTGCAAGCCTCTCTCGGGGATGATTTAGTTTTAGTGGTTTTCTTCAGAGCCGCACGGAGTGGTTTTGGTTTCGGGCTGGTGGTTGCGTCGGTTGATGAGGAGAGCTGGAGGTGTGTGTGTGTGTAGAGGTTCTGAATGTCCTTCTTGCCTGCAGAAAGAAAAAGTACACAGCATTAGCAGTTTGTCAAACGGATCTGTGTGTGCGTCGGTTCGTGTGTATATTTTTTGTATATATACATGTGTTGATAAATACAAAATACATAAATACACACTCACACATGTGTATATATGTATATATATATGTATATATATATATTTATATATATATGTATATATATATGTATATATATATATAAGTATATATATTATTATACTTTGTATATATATATATATATATATATATATATATATATATATATATTCATTATACAGTACATATATATATATATATATAATATATATATATATTATATTTAGTATATATGTGTATATATATAAATAATTATGTATATATATATATAATATATATATATACGTGTGTGCGTGTGTGTCTATGTAAATACTTATATATATATATATATATATATATATATATATGTATATATATATATATATATATATATATATATGTTATATATATATATATATACATATATATATATATATATATATATATATGTATATATATATAATATATATATATATATATATATATATATATATTTGTAGACAAATTCACGTACAAAGATGGACATGCGCGCGACACACACACACACACACACACACACACACACACACACACACACACACACAATGTACACATACCCTGCATCACACTGCATCACCCTTGTTTAAACCTTTGACCCATTTGGAAACCTCTATTAGATCGCCACGCACTCTTCGTTTATTTATCTTTTTTTTCAGGGAGTGCAAGTTAAGGTATCTGAGCCTATTTGCGTAAGGTAAACTTCTAAGCCCTTGTATCATTTGGTCATTCTCCTCTGTATAGTTTCTAGTGCATTAATATCCATTCTATAGGACGGAGACCAAAACTGTACCGCAAAGTTAAGGATAGGATTTATCAACACCAGATAGAGTTTGATAGCTACATCTTAAATTTTCTTTGTAACCGTTTTAGCAATAAATCCTAATGTCATATTAATGCTATTCATGGCACTGTTTCCTGAATTTAAGGTCAAGACTCACTAACACTCCCAAGTCTTTTTCACATTTTGTTTTCTCTAATATAGCAGTAGCTAAGTTATACCTTTTTGCTGGCTTGTATAATCCCACGTTTAACACATTGCACTTCGAGATATTGAATTCTATTTGCCATTTCACACACACGCACACACACACACACACACACACACACACACACACACACACACACACACACACACACACACACACACACACACGCGCGCGCGCGCGCAAATAACATATTACATAATATAAATATTACATAATTTACGTATTACATAATATACAAAATTTGTTGTGTATAATATATAAATACCCAAGCGCTGACACCTTGACTTTGGTAGGCTTGAATACATTAATGATTACAAGAACTATGATGATTAGGGTATTAAAATACCTCCAGGTTACACACATCAAACAGGTTTTGTATGAAAGATATGACGAAGATCAGCGCTCACATACACTCGCAGGACTCCTTGCCAATATACATATCCCTGACGGCGAACAGGGTAATTTCTCATGGTCATATGAAGTACCATCATTATAATAGACCACTGCGCACCCAACAGATAAAAGGGGCTACAGAAAATAGACTAAATTAGATTATATCAAAGCTGTAGTTCATCAGGAAATAGGTGTCAAAGAGGTGAGATTGTTGTCACAACCTCTTAAACAATAAAGGAGAACACAAACAACGTTAGATCGGAAGTTTCTCTTTGATCATCAACTAATGGTCTCCTAGCTCAACCGAGTTGCTTCCTGTGTTGACGGTCAGTGTGCCACCGAATGTATGTAAACATTATCCAGCAGATCTAAATCTTGTACATTAAACGATATGAAGAAGATATGGATATACATTTAAGACATGGGAAGCTTTTCAGAAGACAATAAGCCGGAGAGTTTGATGGGAGGACTGTAAAACACAAGATATTGTGAGACTGAAGGGTCAGAACGGTGTATAATAAGGTCATATAACTGCAAGTAATCACCACCTCTTCTCTTGTAGATGTAAGGAAAAAAACGATCAAGTGGTGTAAAATCCTTAATCGATCGATAGAATATTATTGACGTAGTAAAACTGGATCAGCTAGAGTAGTATGGATGGGCTAGTCTATGTTAAATATACGCTTTGAAAATAATCAACTTTATGCACTAAATTCACAGAGTTCAGACGATGAAATGTAAGTCAGGAAAGAAGTAAAAAAAAAGAAAAATAGATACATCTTGGCAGTCGATGACTTCAATGCTGATCAAGAGAAAAACATTGCAGGTAAATTGCGTGATGAAGAAGACGAAAGCGATCTGCTTCCTGAGTTTGCAGAAAATTACAATATAAGAATATTGAACACTTTCTTCCAAAAACATGTAGATCGTAGATGCTCGTGGACAAGTGTATGTACAAGTGTATGTTTTTTCAAATAAAACAGCAAAGATCGTAATTGACTTCATATTAAGAGACGAGAGCTGCAGTGGTAGCAATATTACTCGTATAAGTAAATATAGATTTCACAATTAAATTCAGTATTAAAGCTGAGGGAAAAAGATAAACTTGAAGATGAAAATAAGCCTTTCAAGGGTATAGGATAACACTAAAAAACCTTATTTGGAAATTGAAGACCATTTTGAAACATTCATGAATAAAGTGGCTTCATTGAGAGTATAAATTGTAGTTTATTGAATATCACCAAGGAAACCACGAAGGCAGTTCAGATAACATTAGAAAACGTAGATACTCTAAAGTTATAAGTGACAAAATGAAAAGAAGGACTATGCTGACTAAAAACAGGAAAGACAAAGTAAAGACAACTGAACTGGACAAAATTATCATCGAAAGGCAGATATCAGGAAGAGGAGCATGGGTCATATTGAGGAAGCTACTAGGAGAGGTAAAAGTATTGAACAAGCCGAGCGTAGACTAGCTTTAGGAAAGCACCAAATGGTCCCTTCAAAGGATGGAAATAGATTGTTAAATGCATATCTGGTAAGAAAAAAAAAATAGTAGAAGAATTTTACCAAGAACTACTATACGCGTCAAATTCCACGGTCAGTAAAATCATCTATAGACGGTAGTAGTTTACCAGAAGCTACAAATAAATGTGAAAGAAGCCCGGAAAAAGAAGAAAATTGTGAAAAGCACCTGAGGGGAAGATTACATATCGATAGATCTTCTAAGATACGAAAGAAAAACACTTCTTTGTGGATTACCGCAAATGTATAGACAGTATATATATCAGAAAAACGTTCCTGAATCATACTATAATGCTATAGTTATTTCAATTTACAAGAGACGAGACCATAATGATCTTAGACTTACCAATTATTTATTATTGAATATATACACAGTATGGTCTAAGGTTCTTATAAATAGACTAGGTAAAGGTTGATATGGAAACTAACAAAGGGACTGGATAGGTTTTACGACTGGATAGGTTATGTGCAGACAATAAATCAAATAATCGAGAAAGCAACAGATTATGATAAACGTGTGTTTAGCTTTGGACGACTACAAAATAGCTTTCAACTTATTTATGTGGAAGTATTGTGTAATGTGTATTGTCTATTGTACATTGCCTGATGTTATGTGCCATGTATTATGTTAACGCACACAAATACATACACACAAACACGCTAATACATACACACACACACACACACACACACACACACACACACACACACACACACACACACACACACACACACACACACACACACACACACACACACACACACACACACACACACACACATACACACACACACAAATACACGCACGCACGCACGTATTTGTGAATGCATACATGTATGCATTTTCGTAATAGTAAAGTCACAAATTCCGATGTTCTCTTATTTTGATGTTTGCTATATAGAATTAAAAGTGTACACCTTTAATTCTATTTTACTACATGATCGCAGAGGTGATGTTAAAGTTAGATTATTGTAGCTACGTTGTTTGGTTACCAAGCTTCATCTCTTTGTCATGCAAACAATTCAATTTAATTCTCTTTCCATAAGAGATGATTACTACAACTTGCTTTTCTTCAAATGTTAGGCGCGTTGGAAGACACGTGTACTGTGTGTGTACGTATGTCTGTCCATCGACTCTCCCACGTCAACAAGGAAGGGAGATGTCGCTCCATGTGCCCCTTTGTATTTCCGGTTTCAAACAAAGCAGAGGTAAAACTGATCAGGTGCCACCTGGTGGACTATTGCAGTCCGGAAGGCTTGTTGGTGTCATGTTTCCCATGCTGACGCGTTGATGTCGTGTTATCCGTCCTGCCGGTGTTGATATTTCTCTGCCGGCTTGATTAGAAAATACTGTCTTGCACCACCAGTGTGTCCAGTGGTGTTAACCGGTTTGTTTGATGATATAAAGTTTCAAGCCAAAATCCTTGTTGGGCTCGGATGCTATGGAATGTTGATGGTTTACTTGACAACCGACCTGACGTCATGTCGTCCGGTTGCCTCTAGACGCGCAGTGTCTGGTCTACGCAGTCAGAAACAGGGCTACGTTCATAAGCACACACGAACATAGACAGACAAATGTAAATGGACAAGCAGTCAGACGTAAATAAATATAAGTAGATAGATAGCCCCATCATCGGTCAGATACAGAAAATGGCTACCTTAGATACCGCATAATTTCCGTTTGGTTCATCGATGAACATGCCTCACTATTATTCTCCCTATAACCTGTTGATAACTTAAGTGTTTATCTTTAGTTGAATGAAATCACCTAGCTGGAGCCAGGATAAGCTACTACTCGAATGTAGTCACAAAAGGCTGAAAATCCCAGGATAAGCCTACTACTCGAATGTCGTCATCAAGGGCTGAAAATCCCAAGGGTTCAGATGACGTCAAGTCGTAACGATGAGGCACATGTAGGGAAGGTCAGGGGGCCCCACCCAGGGATCCGTAGGCCACGCCCATCTCCCGCAGCGTTGGGTCTAGCACCCCGTCACCAACATGTCATTAAGGGACACGATCACCGTGTTCACTTAGATACAAGTCCAAGGTCAGTTTCCCCAAAATAGGGAGAAATTAGGGAGGAGTGTCTGGATGCTAGTGCAGTTCCATATCCTGGCGTTGGTGCTTCTGTGTGGAACTGGGTGACACTTTCTTTTCTTTTTCTCCTTCACATTCTTGCGTCTCTTCGCCGAGCTTCTGTCGCGCCAAGGAAGACAAATAGTGTGACTTGGAATTAGTCGGGCAGGGATCGTGGAGTGGAGGGAGAGGAACACAGACAAGTTTATCATATTCAAGTCTGTCTTATTCGTGGACGCCGACAGATGCATGCGCGTCTTCCACATCCTCCCCCTCCCCCCCACTCCCTCTGGTATTTCCCTGTCCACACACAAACGCACACGCAAACATATGCACATGCGCTTACACGCACGCGTACGCACATGCGCTCAAACGCACGCACGCACGCACGCATGCATACACATACACACGCACACACACACACACACACACACACACACACACACACACACACACACACACACACACACACACACACACACACACACACACAAATTGCTTGTCATTCTATGCTCTCAACGTCACATTGAAAAAAAAATCGATCTCAAGAAAATTGTGAGCTTGTTCTTTTGGAAAAGTATGAATCACTGTTTTCTTTGTCCTTTAAGATCTTTTTCTTGTTATTGGGGAGTCCTGCGTGTGACTTTCCTCATATAATAAACATGTTTACCTCACATCACATATATCTCTTCCGCGTCCTCCTCCTCCTCCTCCTCCATCTCCTCCTCCTCCATCTCCTCCACCTCCTCCCGTAGTGTTACGTCACGACTGTCAAAACGGCTGGTGAATCCATTTATTCCTCTCTTCTGCAACTGTCAAGAACGCCGGAGGTGTTAACGTACAATACGTTATTTTATGAAACTCTCACGACCTCTTCCAGCAGACACTACTGGAGCTGTGTTTCTCCTAACAGCAAACTCTTGGGTAAATAGAGTGTCAACGTTCGCACAGGTTGCACACTAGTTGCATATGCAGCCAAGGGCCCTTTGGGACGCAATGTGGAGCCTCGCTCGCTCGCTCGCGGTGCACACCAGTTGCATGTAGCCGGGAACTTCCGTGCGTGGCCGGCCGGGCCTGATATGCTTGCAAGGTGGAATGCAAACAAATTTATCTCCGTCACACACTCACTAACTCTCTCTCTCTCTCTCTCTCTCTCTTTCTTTCTCTCTTTCTCTCTCTCTCTCTCTCTCTCTCTCTCTCTCTCTCTCTCTCTCTCTCTCTCTCTCTCTCTCTCTCTCTCTCTCTCTCTCTCTCTCTCTCTTTCTTACTTCTATTCGTAGTTTGTGAGTACAAGGTAGGCGCACTTTCATGGGCATAAATACACATGCGCGCACACACACACACACACACACACACACACACACACACACACACACACACACACACACACACACACACACACACACACACACACACACACACACGCACACACACGCACACACGCGTGCACTTTGTTTCTTTCCATTGACAATAATTACCGTTCTCAAACGTTAAATTTCTTTAATTCTTCTTCTGTTGCACAAAAACGAACAAAACACGGACAAGAACTCACAAGACGAATAAATTAATAACCTGAAACGTAGCTGGTGTTGGAGAAAGGAGACGATGGTGGCGATGGTGATAATAGGTGTTAAATCGCGGTTGTTAACACAAATGATCCCCTTGGGCGAGTTGTTTGTGTTACGAACGCGGGTATGCCAGTGAACTGGGGCGAGGTGTCTCGTCGCTTTATATAGCGCGCGGTCTATGTTCCTCCTCCTCCTCCCTACCCCCACTCACCCTCCACTGCCTTTTCTTCTTCTGCTGTTATGTCCT
>NC_134819.1:29046907-29051907 GCF_046742065.1 Oratosquilla oratoria
GAAGAAGAAGAAGAAGAATAAAGGAAGAAGAAGAAAAGAAGAAGAAGAAAAGAAGAAGAAAAAGAAAAGAAGAAAAGAAGAAAAAGAAAAGAAGAAAAGAAGAAGAAGGAAAGAAGAAGAAGAAAGGAAGAAGAAGAAGAAAAGAAGAAGAGGAAGAAGAAGAAAAGAAGAAGAAAAGAAGAAGAGGAAGAAGAAGAAAAGAAGAAGAAAAGAAGAAGAAGAAGAAGAAGAAGAATAAAAAAGAAAAAGAAGAAAAAGAAAAAGAAGAAAAAAAAAGAAGAAAAAGAAGAAGAAAAAGAGGAGGAGGAGGAGGGATTCCCAGGGCTCTCTTATGGAAGCCGAATGAATACGTTCTTTGTTGGTTCTCTTTGTACGCTACGCATGCCATCTGGAAGCTTTCGTTTTATGAACTGCTGGTACTCAGAGGAACGCAAAGAAGAAGAAGAAGAAGAACGCAAAGAAGAAGAAGAAGAAGAAGAAGAACGCAAAGAAGAAGAAGAGAAGGAGGTGGAGGAGGAGGGATTCGAGACTCTTATGGAAGGAGAATGAATACGTTGTCTGTTGGTTCTCTTTGTACGCTACGCATGCCGTCTGGAAGCTTTCGTTTTATGAACTGCTGGTACTCAGTCTCCTGCTTAAGGGGGCTTGTGTGGCGTGTCGCACGCTTTATCTTTATTTTGTCTTATGTTTTTCATTTTCTAGCTCTTTGCCAAAAGTCTTTTTTTTTCCGAATGAGATTGTGTAGCGCTATCCAGAGCTAATATTTATTAAAGGAAACGATAAGTGGTGATAGCTTGTTTATCCTGTTACGGAGATCTATTTTTAGTATTTTTTATTATATGCTTTAGGAGATTTTATTTAGCTGAATTGGGCCAGATTGGACCAAAGGAATGTTTCACTCTTACCCTTACTCCGCTGTTCTTCTTGTCACTTGGTGATCCATAATCGCTTTTGAAACGTCTCGCCATGTCTGTCTGTTCTGTGCCGCCACCTCCTTCCATTCTCTTGGTTCTATTCTGCATATCTGAACATCCTCTTCAGCACATCTTCTCCAGTCTTTTCTAGGTCATCCAAGTGGTCGTCTTCCACGCACTCCATGCAGTGTTTCAGTAAAACGAATTCATACCTTTAGATGAATGAAATCGTCAGGTACAAAAAAAAAGATGAAGAATAAAAAAATATCCTTTGCCAAGCAGTCAAGTGATATTATTTCAGGGGATTTCATTCAGTTGAAACTAATCCTCAGTTATCACAGGATTATCTAATAAGTAAATTTCATCTAATTCTCATTATTAGACAGAGTTCTTTTTCTTCGTACGAAATTAGAAAGTTGTTAACGATTTCCTGGACGTCGGACGATGTCACTCATAAAGTTTAATCGGCGACATGTGAATTGTGTACGGATGTAACAGGCTGCCAAAAGGTGAATGTAGATATGTTTGAGGTGACTTCGCCCTTTCGTAGGAGAACTCCATTTGAACGAAATCGTCAGGCAGTACTTAGAATAAAAGCTAAATTCTTTATTTATTTATTCAGTTATTTGGAGGTGGGGGGGAATGAAGACTTAGTTTACCGAATGGAAAAACTCAAAAGAGTAGAGAGTCGTGCATAAAGATCAAAACGACATTCCATGCTCGTCTACGGGCCGGAAGAGTTGCCAGCTAGTCTATTCATTACTCATTTTCATGTTAGTTTTTCCAATTTGCAGGTGTGAGTTTCATTTCTGAAAAGGGATCTTTTAAAGAATAGACAAATACTTTGAACCAGGTTGATGGACAAAAAGTATATTATTTATGTAAACGTTTTGGTTCTTTGATTTAAGTATTATATATAAAGCTCAACACTTGTAGTAATGTTTATCAATTTTGTTGAATATGAGCATAAAACCCCGGGACCGTATCGACAAAAATAAAACTTTCAAAGTGGAATTAAAAGTAGAGTAGATTATCTCCAGCTAAAAGTAAAAACAAAATGATCCTTGAAAGTCTTTAAAAATCTTCTGACGATTTATAAAATTTAATCCTGAGAGATTTACGCTGTTGCTACCTCTACCGTAACCTCATTAGATAAAAACCATCTCATAATAAAACTTCATCGTTAATCATCGTGGCTATTATGATAGTATTAGAAACAAATTCATGCTGTATCACAGTCTGTCATGCTCAGCCTTTCTCAGCATAATTCGTGAACGTCATTTCCTTCCACATGGGCATGTGGTAGTCTTCCGTGGATGACTTATACAAAAGACAACTCTCGGTGAAGACGTGGTATTCCACATAACTCATGTTTGATGCAGATCGACTTATGTTGCCGAGAACCGTTTGGGATAGGAAGGGTGTTTATATGGGAGATTGCTGGAAGAATCTACATGGATTTGGGACTACGTGTAAATGAAGCGACGACCCCTCCCCCTTTCGGTGTATACTACAGAATGATGATGATAATTTGTAAATTGTAAAGAAGCATTTTTCTTGATGTCGTGAATTTTGTCATTGCAAGCAGAACCCACAACCCGAGAGCATTCAAAATATTGAAAATTTCTTAAAGAAGAATAAAGACACTGACCTGACCCAGCGAAGACGGTTGGAGGAATTTTTTTTAAAGGAAAATCTTTTCTGGCAAGAATATATCAAGCAGGGAGAAGTAAATGTGGTATGAAATGACTAAGAAGTTTAATCCTGCCTTATAATGACTTCCATAAACCTCAGACGACTAAGAAATTCGTCTTATCGTTCAGTCGAAGGCTTGAATATATAATTTAGCAAATGAAGATTGAAGCAAAGAAAACAGATGAGCATTCTGAGATAGAGCCAGGTAATAGTATAGTAATATCAACTGGGCCTCCATCGAAATATATAGGTAATGTTTACGTTAGATATATAAATATATTCATAGATTCCTGTTTGATATTGTTTTTGCATCTATCCTTTGTAACGGTGGCTACATTTTTCCTCCCTCCTTCTTTCTTTTTTCTATGTCTCTGGAATGTCTTTCCGTCTGTTTGTCTTCCTCTCCTAGAAATGTTTGGCCCTGTGAGCGGATCTCCAGTTTGTAAAATACAACGGTTGACATTGAACTGTGACATTCTAAAGTCGTCACTGATGTCAGGGTTTGTTTACGTTCCCGGAGTTAGTCACTCACCAAATCAATCACATGTAGTACTCCTGCATGATCCAGATCCTTCCTTAAAACTAACTCCAAAACCGTAAATTTGTTCTGTATGCCATCTTTTGAATGAAGATTACGCTGATAGATTACTGAAATTGGTTGTTTAATGAAATGACTTTTATTTTTTGTTAAAAGTAACCATAACTTTGGAATTACTTTTAATCGATTATGTAAAAATTTGAAAATATTTTCAATATTTAGGAATAAAATCGTGACCTTAAAAGTGTTTTCGAATACGGCCCATGATTAGTTTGAAACTGATTGCATTTTAATTCCTCCGATTTCCTGACGTCATGTCGTCGTTGACTCAACGCTGTCCTTCTCTCTCTGTAATTACAAGTGTTTTGATGACAGGAATACTTGTTTTGATCTTTTGTAGAAACAAATAGAAAGTATTATTTTCGCACCTTGAATGTGTTATTTCGTTCTTTACCAAAATAACTTCAATGAAGTACAGAAAAAGAGGAAATTTATAATACATTAATAGTATAAATATCACTATTGTCATTATGCTTGTGATAATAATTAACTAAGGTTTCTGAGTAGTTGAAATTGAGTAATAAAACAGATGGTGATTCATCAGTATTTATGAATTACTATTCAAGAGGCGATTCTATTTAGCCTAGATATTTCTCGAAAAACCCACGTAGAAATTGGTCGCTAAATAGACAAATTGGCAACGAACAGATACGCAGAAATAAATAGTTTTCTTACGGTCACCGACTTCCATACATATCATTACTGAATATATAGCGGAGATATTTTCATCACAGATAAACCCAGGGCTATAGGCTCTCGTATCCTGTGAAGCCCAGCTCACTGTTCATATTTAGTATTAAAGACTAATTCACTGTTTGTATACTTTTGACTACGGTAAAAAAAAAAAAAAAAAAACGCTTTCTAAAGTGCGTAAAAAAGTACGGACTTCTCATTTTCTGATTTAGTGCCGTCAAAAACTCTAGTCCACTCCAAGCCTTGTCTAATTACTCAAAATTAATCCTGTTTGATAAATTTACCATTGTACTTAAAGGTTGTTCTATTTGTCAGCTATTGTGTAACGAAAGACGTTCTTCCTTATATTCAGTCTAATCCCACATTTAAACAAAATAGTCCATTAGAACACATTATCATATACTTGTTCCTAACATTTGCTTCCAGGTTTCAAACATTTCCCATCTCAAAATCACATTCTTCAGTGCTGGGAACATTTGCATTCCTCCTTTGCATAATTTCAGTGACGATAATGTACTTGAGTAATAGACTTGGCATGCATCTGGGTTCGAATCCTGCACTCCTATCTGATTCCCAGTATTGGCAGTAACCTATCCAAATAGTCGGAGTGCATAGGGAGTGACGGCTTCGGCCGCAGATACGTGGTTTCTGACATAGACTCCTCATCTTCTTCCTTCTCCTTGTCTTGTTAAGGTCACGGGTAGAGGTTTCACTTTTTCTTCGTTCAAATTTGGAACGTTTGCTAAATAAAACCATTTATTTTGTTGCCACAATTCTTCTTCTCCTTTTGAAACATGTTTTTCAAAATTAAATTCGCTTTGAATTATCACCCTCAGGCCTTTCTCCTCTATTATTTGGATCATTCTTTTTGTTTTCATAGTATAATGACTCTCTGGCAACTCGACCCTTCCTGTCCTCATTATTTCTGCATTTATGAGGATGGAATTTCAGAGACCATTTTCCTGACCAAGCTCTAAAGTCACTTTCTTTGGTCCTCTCCGTTCTGTATCGTCGACATAAAGGTACACATTACTCACATTTTTTTTTATTACAAGATGCAGATAATTCAAAATTATTTTTGTTCCTTTACCTATAGGTTT
>NC_134819.1:29061907-29066907 GCF_046742065.1 Oratosquilla oratoria
TAAGCAACTTTATGGATGGGGATGACAGGTGGTAATGGACATGGAACTACCTAGTGTAGACCCTATGGTCTCTTGCAGTCTCCTTCACTTTTACGCTCTTATATATTCTTTCTCTGCTTCCTTTTCCTTCTTCTCTTTCTCCCCCTCCTCTTTTTCCCCTCTCTCTTCCTTTACCTGTTCTCCTTCATCTCCTCTTTTTGTTATGTCTCTTCCAATTCCTTTTCCTCCTCCTATTTCTCATCTTCTTCTTTCTCTTCCATTTCTTCTTCCTTTCCTCCTCTTCTTTCTTCTTTTTCCTCCTGCTCTTCCGGATCTTTCTTCCTCCTTCTTTTCTCGCCTTTTCGAGTTTTGCTCGTGGACTTGTTACCAATAGCCTTTAGATGGAAAAGGTCCGTATTTCTTCATTTATTTCTCCTTTCATATCTCTCTTTCTCTTTCTCTTTCTCTTTCCCTCTCTCTTTTCTTTACTCCGTGTATGCGTGTTTGCGTAATTGTTTCTGCCCAGATACAACATAAGGTATAAAATCAATAGTTGAGGGTCTCTTTCCCTATCTCCATTGTACTCATACTTGCTTTTAGATATAGTTAGGTTGTCTGACGGACCTATCTTTTTCCTTTAGGCTATTCCACAATTGACTGCAACTGTGTGTGTGTGTGATTCACCATGGTCTTGGATCACGTGTCGGACTCGTGATCGACAGTTATTAACTCCCCGGATGAGAGCATAGAGCTCGTATGACCGATCTATGGGTAATACTGTGACCTTACACGCATACACACACATCCAACTCCCCGTCCACGAGAGTTGGAGTAACAACCCGCAGGGCAGCGATACTGAAATTATTTATTTGTGTGTGTGTGTGTGTGTGTGTTTGCGTGTGTGCGTGTGTATGTATATATATATATATATATATATATATATATATATATATGTGTGTGTGTGTGTGTGTTTGTGTGTGCATGCGTGTGTGTGTGTGTGATTGTGTGCGTGCGTGCGTGTCTGTCGTTTAGATGCAGTTCATTTGATCCTCATCCATTTGACCATATTCTAGGGTTACATTTCCTGTACACCATTTTCACACGCTTATGATGCCATTCGCTTGACCACCCCTCCTCCCTCCCTCCCTCCCTCCCTCCCTACGCAGCGGGATGAGTTCTAGTTTCTCTCTACATTTGCTTTCAACCGACAGTAACATTACTTGAATATTTTCATTGCTTTTACTAAATCTACTATTATAATAATCAGAATGATCTAACCCTATGTTATTTTGAGCATCATTTTTACAATTGTTATTGTAGTAACTACTGAAAGTATCTTAATTTTACAATGAATGTTTTGATGTTATTTTTTTTATTGATTTAGAGATATATATCTGGGTTTTGAAAAGGCTTTTGATAATCTCCCCGAAAAAAAATGCTAACTAAACTTGTTTCGCAAGTAATAAGAGGAAACCTGCTAAACTGGATTAGTAACTGGTTGAACAATCGTTATTTTAACTGGCAAAGCAACTAGCAGTGATGTGTTTCTTTTTAGGGACATACTTTTATGTGATTTTAATACCATTTTTGTTTTCTTCCTTGTAAAGGGAAGGCTACCATCAAACCTGAACATGATTTAGAGGGTAGAGGTCACCAGACCTTTGGAATAAAGACACTAAAATTGTTTTCCTTCACCGAATCTCGTTGTTCATCTTCGCTTATTTGTCCATTCATTCATCTGTTTCCGAATTTGCTCTGGGCCGAAAGGTCCTGTTGGCCTCTTTGAAAGTGACGTCACTCGTAAACAGTGGTGTTCCACAGGGCTCTGTCTTGTACCCTCTTTTATTTATAAGTTACTTCTATCAATGAAACAGGGTAGGGGGATGTCCCTTGTCCTATCTTACTGTACAAGGCGGAGTTAATGCCTTCTGATATGAGCTCCTCCCATCTCTTACACCTCAAGGAATTATATTTCCTTTTATTGTAAAGATCTGTCTTTTATATTTCCTCCTTCATACGACTTGATCATTTGGTCTTTGTCTCTCGAAAAGCCTCCCCATAAACACAGTACGGTTGAAACGGTTCTTTGCAGTGGCTCTGACTGTGGAGATAAAAACCGAACCCACTTTGATGGTGGTAAGGATCAGTTATCACCATGGATATTGTACTGGATTTGACACTTGTCTCTCACAACTGAGGGAGCAAGAGTATAGTTAAACTTGGGGTGATAATGCATTCCAACATATATAAACTCTTCTACTGGAGAAGTTGTCTACTGATATCCAGTAAAAGTACCTTTAAAAAAAGAAGAAATATATATATATATATATATATATATATATATATATATATATATATATATAATATATAATATCTATATATATATATAGAGAGAGAGAGAAGGTTTCTTTTGACCAATGAATTCCCTTAGTGTATCTATAACAGACATACAACCCCCAAACCAGTAAAAGGATTAAACCTGACCTTAACATGGTATGCAGAGGATTACAAGCATTGACTACTGCAAGCTGTGTGTGGGGGGGGGATGCTATTCAAATAATGCAACTTTAAAATATTCATTAATTTTGCGAACCGGGCAACCATGACGTTCAGTGGGTCGTTTGACTAAATATTTCCGAGAGGAAGAAATGAAAGCCAAGGGTTGTCGACCGCAGGAAAATTAATTAACAGCTCTATGGACGCATCCTTTGATATCCCAAAAGGAAGTGATGAACGTTTTCATTAGATATGAAATTAAATCCAGGATAAGTTTTTTTTTTATTCCTCGAAGAAATAAATTCTTCTACAAAGAGGAAAATGAAATATAAGACTTCTATGGTTCATCTGACATTGAATGTTTTTATTTTCTGTCTTTGTATATAATAATAAATAATAATAATAATAAAAATGATAATAATGATAATGATGATGATAATGATGATGATAACGATTGTTAGTAATAATAATAGTAATAATAGTATAGTAATAATAATTTAAATATTGTAATAGTATGTTGGAGTTTGCTCCGCATCTTCACAATTTTTGTTGTTTGTATCCAACTACAATTTATTCATATATCTTTTTACGAGATAAATTTACATTCTGTATGCCAGACAGGTGACTTCTGTGATAACACGTAAAACTCCATGAAGTAAAATGGAACGAAATGTTATGAACCCATGTACCTGCAAATGAAAATACACACACACACACACACACACACACACACACACACACACACACACACACACACACACACACACACACACACACACGCACACAGTATCGCTACCCTGCAAGCCGTTACTTCAACTTTCGTTGGCGGGGAGATGTGTGCGTGTGTGTGTGTGTGTGCCAGGTCACAGCATTACCCATAGATCGGTCATACATGAGGTCTGAGCTCTCATCTGGGAGGGTAGTAGCTGTCGATCACGAGTCCAACACGTGATCCAAAATCATGGTGAATTACACACACACACACACACACACACACACACACACACACACACACACACACACACACACACACACACACACACACACACACACACACACACACACACATGCACACACACAAACGCACACACACATGTACGTATAATGTAAACAGGTAAGAGGATCTATGATACATGCCTGGCTCAATAATATGGCGAGTTCTTTGTTGTGGAGTTTCCTTTCCACAAACTCTCTGTGTCTAATAATCCCCTTGGCAACTTCCGAAAGTCTATCAGTCGATACTCCATAATATATATTGTATCCTATCTGGTGTATAAGGTAATATATGAATATGTATTCATGTATTGACTTAGTCTAAAACGTGCCTAATGTAGGCCTAGTGCAGGCCTTATGGTCTCTAGCAGTCTCCTTCATTCTTATGTTCTTATGTTATGTTCTGCGTGCTTCACTAGAGGCTGAAGAACTTGAGAGGGTGCGTAGCAGGAATATAGTATTCCATGAGATGTAATTTGAGGAACACTCCGTGCGGTGTATAGAAATACAAGAACCAAGTAAAGGTGATAGTTTCTGCGGGAATTCTTGTGGCCGGGGAGAATTTAGAGATTTGCTTGTATATTCAGATCCTTGATAAAAAATAAATAAATAACCTCTAGTATTCTTAGTTTCTCTTTGTCACGATTCATGGTCTGGGTTTTAGCATTGTTAACAAGTTACTTCCTCGATAGAGATTTTTTTTTCTGGGATAGGTTTTGATTTATTTATTTGATAGATGATAATATAGGCGTATTAATAGTTTCGTAGGCTACAGGCCAGTGCATGCAAAGGAACACAATGCATCGTTCCCATTTGTACATGTATAGTTGTATGCAACATACGTTTTTTGATGAGTTATAAGTTTTCAATACGTTATTCTTTAGATTGAAGTTGGTGGTCTTGTCCTGGATGAAAATAAGTTCAACATTAGCATTTGGTCTAATGTAGAGTTGAAGTATTCTTTGCATTATCCTCTCTTATTCCTTATGCGTTGAAGGATAGTGGACATTATAATATATATATTTGCAGAAACCACCAGGAAATTGAAAAAACAGATACCAAACGTTTTCGTCTATTAAGACATTTTCAAAAATGTCTTAATAGACATGAATAAATGAATAAATAAATAAAAAATAAGTTCATCACTGAAGCATTGGCGGGTGGTTTCTTCTGTGCAAAACTCAAGAAATACCTGCAATATCTTCTCTGGCAAGTCATGTTCGGGAGTAGGTTAATCATGGTAGGTTCTTTTGAGTATATCGACAGTGATCGTTCTTACCGGAACATTTAAAAATAAATACCCAACATCTATAGATCCAATAAGCCCTTGAGATTCATGGTTTTTAAGAATATATTAAAATTCCCCAGTCAATTTAATGGGACAGGTATCTGGGCTATGAGATTTTAATAAAGTAGGGAGATTCTTTGCCGGCTCGTTAGTTGGAATTAGGTCCTGCAATATAATTGGACGTAATGGATTACTTGGCTGGAGTGCTTTCACGTTACCATGGCAACAACCCAAACTATAATTC
>NC_134819.1:29071907-29089407 GCF_046742065.1 Oratosquilla oratoria
GTTTTTTTTTTTTCGTACAAAATCAGTAAATGGCTTTATTGGGTAAATAAAATCGCCGTGAAGATTCTGCCAAGGTCATTATTGCATTTGATGTTTTGCTAAAAATAAAGAAAAATTTCCAACACCTGGGCGAGAAAAAGTGGTTTACAAAATCGAAAACGTTATTCAAACACATGTGCAACATATCTTCACCAAGCAAACCTAAATCCGATTCAAAAGTTTACAAAAGAAAAAATATATAAAAAATATTCGAGTGCAATTTTCTTTTTTTCAGACACTTGTAACTGAAACTGGAACATTGTCTCGAATGGACGAATGGATAGACTTTATGGAAACAAGCCAGAAAAGGCAATATAGATAGAATTGGGAGATTTAATAAAAAAAAAAGAACAAACCCTTCGAATAACAAGTGGAACAATGTCTCGAATGTATGGACTTATAGAGACAAACCAGAAAAGGAAATAGAAATAGAATTGAGAGATTCAGTAAGAAACAACCATTTCGAATAATAGGACTCGGAAGAAACGTTGCTAATAAGTTAAAAATCTACAAAGTGGTTACAAAGGAGGTGCGATTACCGACAATGTGTGTGTCTAATATCAAAACTTATAATCTTTTACAGAGTGGGCGTGAATATCACCTAGACAGAAAAAGAGTTGCATTATGTATTAGCCTAGAAACACAGATAACGCTAATTGATTTCAAACCTGTAAATCAAACACTCCCAAAGAATTCTCAAGGCCAAGGTTCCAGCCGTAAATGCACCGACTGAGGATGGAGAAGACAGTGATAAAGATAGAGTGCATGGAGAATCGTAAACAATAATTCATGGAATATAAAGATTTAATACTTGTGCTGGGTGACTTGAACGCAAAGGTTGGAAAATAAAAAGGTTTCATCATACATCGAATGATAATAGACTGAGACCTTTTGGGTGGACAAATAACTTGATCATAGGCGGAATAGAATTCACATACAAAGATATCCCTAAATACTCCTAATGGTAGAAACAGGTAAATACAAAATACAGAGAAGTCTTGCAAGGTGTACAGTGTTATGGAAACGCAGACTGTAAAACTTGAGGTCCAGCAGTTAAATCAGAAGGCATGTAACAAACCAGAAAATACGAGACAGAGATTGAAACAACACTAGCTGGAAATCAAAAATAAAATTGAGGTGTTCCAGATGAAAGAGGATAAGGGGAATATAGACCTTGAAGAAGAAACAAAAATGCTAGAAGACTGCAGGAGGAAGAAGAGTCCCAGGAAGAACACGTACAAGATGGGGGACTTATATTGTAAGGAAGTACTTGAGCAGTGTTGGAAAAGGTGTCCGTGAATGGACGACAGCATCAGCACAGAACGACAGACTCTGAAGATACTTGGTTTTAACATCGGTCTTATATATAAATATGTATATATATATATATATATGTATATATATATATATATATATATATATGTGTGTGTATATATATATTCACAAGACCAAAATGTAGTTGAACATTTGTAAAATGTTTGAATATAACCCAGTGTCAGAGAAACAAAGCAAAAGAAACAGAAGTGGTTGATATAAAGATCTCCTGTTTCTTTTGTTTTCTTTTTCCGACAGTGGGTTATATTTAACACACACACACACACACACACACACACACACACACACACACACACACACACACACACATATATATATATATATATATATATATATATATATATATATATATATATATATATACACTCAACCATGGTTCCAGACAAGATTTAAATAACAAAAGGTAACTTCACTTCAGAAAATTAGCAAAATTACCTCATAAAGAGGTATGGCAATTGATTAACCTGTCTCAACAGTCTGCGATCCCCCTTCCAACACACACACTGACATAATTTCATGATGTCAATCTTTCAAGTACTTTAGTGATCCCCACGGACCAGAGTCACGCAGTATTATTTCATGACTGGGGACTATTCTCCTCTTTAGAAAAAAAAAAGGATGTTGGTAATTTTCAACTTACAAAGGATTACAAAGGCGGAGCATGCCGACAGGAGACCTTTTGGTCCATATCTAGGTCGGATGCGAAAAAAATCATAATAATAATAAAATAATAAAAACTATAATAATGTAAATAACAAATGAAATACATGAATAAATGCATAGGTATAGTTGAATAATAAACAGGTAAATAGTAGATAATAATAAATTGACATATAACTTTTACTATCTTTTCCTCCTGCTGACCTGAAATTTGTCCTTTGGCACCTCGATCACCTGATCTTTTCAACGGCGATTTTGTCTCTAAGGAAAGAAGCGCTTTCATTGCAAAGGATCACAAAGGATTACAAACGAGGAGCATGCCAACAGGAGACTTTTTGTTTCATAACTAGGTCGGTTGCGGAAAAAAATAATATATAAAATAAATAAATAAATAAATAGAATAAATAGTAATAAAAATAATGATAAATAAATAAAAGAAATAAATAATAATATAAACACTAATAAATAAAGTGAGTAAATTAATAAATAAGTAAAGTTAAATAATAAACAAAGGTAAATAGTAAATAATAATCAATTGACAGAAAAATAATAAATGATAATCAAAGAAATATAAAAAAACAGACAAATAATAACAAACAAACAAATAAATAGCCTTAGGTCATTCTGAAATGAACTGATCTCTTGTTACTAAGGCATTGGTTGTGTGTAGATCAGGTTGTCGTCTCTTAACACTCAACTTGTATTTGAAGGCTGATGCACAAGATAGGTTTGGAAGTTCTGATAATATACGACATGCACCCGTGCTAATTAGCATGTACGGGACAGGCATGTCGTCATTAAGACTAATTTTGTATTTGGAGTTGTGTAACAATGCACTAATTGACAGGACTTGATTAGGGCAGATTGCTTTCAAATCATTCCCATTTAATCAAATTGTATATTATCGATAAATGACACTTTGACAAATTAAATTGCATTATGTCAAATTGTGCTATGAAAATTTTCATTTAGTCTAACTCCCTAACGTACCCCAACCTACTTGACCTACCCTAGCCTGACCGAACCTAACCTAATCTAATGTATCCTAACCTTAAACTAAGCTACCTAGCCGAGCCTAACTCGCCCTAACCTAACCTAACCTAATCTAACCTTATCTAATCTAACCTAACCTAACCTAGCCTAACTCAACCTAACCTACCCAAGCCTAACTCAACTAACCTAATCTAATATATCCTAACCTTAAATTAAGCTACCTAGCCTAGCCTAACTCAATCCTAACCTACCCTAACCTAACTTACCTAATCTAACCTTACCTAATCTAACCTAACCTAACTTAGCCTAACTCAACCTAGCCTGGCCTAGCCTAACTCGACCTAACCTAACCTTACCTAACCTAACTTAACCTAACCTAACCTATATTGAACAACTTAACTGAGATGGAAAAACCTAACCTAACCTGAGAGGATTTTGTAAAACGTAACTTGATGAAACGAGATGGGAAGTCGTTTATTGACTTTGAGGCCCAAAGGTTTCTGCAGACTGAACGAAGAGTAGTTAGAGGTTAGCTAGAACAACGTCACTAGAATGCCACGGTGCTACATCTGGCGTTAGACAGAAGAGAATCAACAAAGGTAACCACCTTTCTTGCCTGAGGGCAATTCTTCGTATTTGGATGTCGCCAGGCGGTTTTATTCATCGTCGTCACTCTGATTTCAAAGGGTTTAAAGCTGTCTGCTTCTTCTTCATTAAATGAACTCCATGGTACCCATGATTAGTAAAAAAAAATAAACTAGCGGCAACCTGAACGAATATTAATCATTTTGACCCAAATTACAGTGAGTGGGTAAATCGAGCTAGTTTTTATGAAGATTGAAAAAAGGGTGAAGAAAGACTAGTAAAAGAGGTATGGAAGGCAGATGTGGAGGGAGTGAACATGAGGGGACGTCCTAGGATGAGGTGGATGGATGGAGTGAAGGGGGCTTTGGGGAAGAGGGGGATGTCTGTTGAGGAAGGAAGGGAGAGGACGGAAGACAGAGGTGAGTGGAGAATGGTTGTATATGGATGATGTTGTGATTGCATGAGGAGGAATGGGCAGGGGGGTGGGGGGTGGGGTAGTATGTGTGAGTAAATTTTGACGCAGCCCGAAGGGATTTCTCCCCGTCCTCTCCTTATATGCAAGGGGGGACGGAGAGGGGGGGTCGCCGATTAAATGAAGCAGCCTTGCTGTGGATGTGCTGTGTCTTGCGACACTGCTTCTGACCCAGAGCGGTGGGCAGGGTGCAGGGATGACCCGTCATTCAGGAGGTGCTCAGATGAGAGGGAGGGTGGGATGGGTGTGGAGTGTATGTAGGGATGAAATGGGTGGGAGTGTTTTTATGCCTTTCCCTTTTTGGCTACCTCCCTTGTAAGGGGGAAAAAGCCTTGGTATATGTATGTATGTATGAAAAAAGGGTTTCTTTCATCTGAATAAAATCACTTGCCGGCACCCAGACCAAAAAGGAAACGTGCCACCCGGTATGGAAGGGGATACAAAGCTGAGGCGGAAGTACATCTTTTCCGAATTACGTTTTCTTCGCCACGTTTTCTTTCACAACGCCACGAGGGTTCCCCCCTTTCCTCTGCCCCTTGGGTCTGGCTACTACAAGATGATTCCAACCAGGTAGGAAGGGAAGGAGGACCAGCGAGGGGTCTCGATCCTTCAGAATTACGTTCAGACTCAAGTCCGTAGCTTATCTGAAAAGAAAAAAAAATCGTCCGATATTAATCAGAATTAAATTACAAAACGAGGAGATGAGGTTATGACGTTTGCATTCCCGCGTAGTAACACATGCAGATTCTTTGTATTTTTGTTAGAAGACTTTTTTTCCTTTTCCTATCGATTTTTAAGAAGATAGCTCTCCACTTCTCGCCCACTTTCATTTCCACGAGATTATTTTTGCAATGTTCGCACAGTCGGAAAGGTCACAACTTGTAACGGACTCCAAGGTCTGCCCATACTGTTTTTCGGATGAAACCCAATGTGTGTGTGTGAGTGTGTGTGTGTGTGTGTGTGTGTGTGTGTGTGTGTGTGTGTGTGTGTGTGTGTGTGTGTGTGTGTGTGTGTGTATGTGTGTGTGTGTGTGTTGGTGTTGGTGTTTGTGCGTGGGGTATATTTGTGTGCTAATGACACACACACACACACACACACACACACACACACACACACACACACACACACACACACACACACACACACACACACACACGCACGCACGCACACACACAGCGAGAGAGAGAAAAAAAGTAGAGAGAAAGATAGAAATAGATAAATAGGTAGATTGGTAGATAGACATAAAGGGAAAGAGAGAGAGAAAGAGGGGGAGGATGGAGGGTATGAGGTTGATAGGGAGGGAGCGAGGGAGGGAGGGTATGGCTGGATGCATAATTGATCGAGTTAACACCAGCTGTTGGTGAGCCGCTCCTGCCCCGCCACACGAGTCCGAGCAACGTGATCCAGTCAGCCCAAGAGGTTAACTAAACTACTGCTACTACTACTACTACTACTACTACTATTACTACTTTTTTTTTAACGACCTCCATCCTCGTGGAACTGTGTGGTGAAAGCAGTCAGGATCTGTCTCCCACAGAAACAGTTCATTGGCCCCTCTCTCGCCAGTGACTGTGGTCGACAACCCTTATATAATTTTGTATTGTTTTACTTTAATGAAGCCTAATACAGAATTTCATTTATCCTATTTTCTACTACTACTACTATTACTACCACTACTGTTACTACTACTACTATTACTACCACTACTGTTACTACTACTACTATTACTACTATTACTACTATTACTACTACCACTACTACTACTGCTGCTGCTACTACTACTATTACTACTATTACTACGATTACTACTACTACTGCTACTACTACTACTTATGCTGCTGCTACTGTTACTGCCACTACTACTAGTATTACTGTGGTTACTACTGTTATTACTACTACTACTACTACTACTACTACTACTACTACTACTACTACTACTACTACCACAACCATCATTACTACTACTAGTAGTGTCACTGCTACTTCTACTACAACCTCTACTGGAAGAACTACTACTACTTCTACTGTTACTATTACTATTACTACTATTACTTTATTTCTTTTCAACGACATCCATCCTCGTGGAACTGAATTGGAATCTGTCAGAATATGTCTCCCACAGAGACAATTCATTGGCTTCGCTCTCGCCAATGACTGTGGTCTGCTATTCTAATATATTTTTTAACTTTAATGAAGCCTAATACAGAAGTTCATTTATCCTACTTTCTACCGCATTCTGTTCATAATCGAGGTTCTGTATGTGTGCTTATTTAGGGAATAGGGACCTGGTACCTCTTAGACATTGGAGAGCTGATCTTAAGAATGAGAATGACAGTCCACATCTCATCCACACCATAATACTGTTCTTTGGTTGTTTCTTTCCTGCCATTACCTTTGCCAGACGAACGTAGAATGCCTTTGCCCTTGGACCCATCCCACTTGAAGTCGTGAAGGTTATCGGAGTGATTGAGCCCTGGTCCACATTATGTATACGTTCCTCGTACATCATAATTTTCTTTCTCTCATTTCGGGAGTGGGGCGTCTCAATAGTTAGGACATTGCAACAGAAGGCCATTGGATCAAAGAAGGCCAATTGTCCCCGTGTCCAGAAACCTCTTGCGCTGACGTCTACTCGTGCTTCATCCGATGTGTTTGATGTGCGGCACCCGAAGTTCTCATCTCCTAGGGAGAATAGTGTTGGCTCGATGGTCACATCCTTTTAAACCTCCTGAAGCATTTGGACAAAGAGATCCCTCATCTCGTCATGTCTCATGCAGATGAATCCACCCCGCTTGTATATCATCGCATGGTTTGGATCAAAATGTTTACCACAAGAACATCTGTTTGGTAGCCTATCCAGTGGCCATCCATACCTCAGGGTAATGGAATTCACGAATTCCTTTTTGTTTAGGTTGAATCCCTTTGCCCTGATTGGTAGTGCTGTCAGCAGCCAATTGGACGCCTCATCTTCCTGTTCCATGGCTATCTTTCTTCTCGTGTGATTCGATAGCTGATCCAATAAGGTATGAAGCTCCTCTTTGTCTCGGTTCCCTGCCCTTTGATATGTTTCTTCTAATTTCCCTAATTATATTCACGTTGGTTTCCTTTTGTTGATCTTGTGACACGATGTTGTTTGTCAGGGAGGACATAAATTTCAGAGAGTTTTGATATTCTATGATGGCAAGATTAAGCGAGTTTAGGTGATCAGCCTTCCCATTCTTGATGGAAGTTCAATCAGTTTTCTTTCCTGTTCATTTAGTATCCGTCCATTGGCGATGGCCGGAATTAGCTCCCTTCTGATGGTTTCTTTAAGAGGATTTGATAATTCGGTGATGTTCGGTACCGTCCTTAAGATGTAATTCTACTTGTGTTTAGTCTTTGCGAATTTAGCTCAACTTTAACGTTAACTTTATCTTTGATATATTGCTTTTTGAAGGATTCAGAACCGATCACTGCATCGAGATGTCTTTCCAATTTTTTAGTTACTTTCACTTTACCATCTTTAAAGAGATTTTCAGCCGCTTCAAAGTAATCTGGGTTTACTAAGAGGACATACTTCTTTGTATTCGGGATATAAGCCAAGTTCTGACCGTGTCTCTTCATCAGTTCCCACCACTTTCTTATATCCGCTACTTTCCCTTCTCCTGTGAGGTGATCTGCATATGATACTTGTTTAACCTTGGTCTTCCTGAGTAGTGCCTTCCGAGAATTGGATGAATTCCACTATCGTCTCTTCCTTCCTAGCTCTGTTGGTGACGTCTAGCTGCGCTCGTTGCCTGTATGTGTTCTCCATATTTTGGTCACGAGTGGACGCTTGATTTTGATGTGTATGGTGGCCTCTATGTTGTTGAAGGCGCTCTATGTTTCGACTATAGGACTGCTTCGCAACACTGCTACTACTACTACTGCTGCAGCTGCTACTACTACTGCTGCTGCTGCTGCTGCTGCTGCTGCTGCTGCTGCTGCTGCTGCTGCTGCTGCTGCTGCTGCTACTGCTACTACTACTACTACTACTACTACTACTACTACTACTACTACTACTACTACTACTACTACTACTACTACTGCTGCTGCTGCTACTACTGCTACTACTACTACTACTACTACTACTACTACTACTACTACTACTTTTTTTTTATCATAAATACGACCTCCATCCTCGTGGAACTGTGTGTTGGAAGCAGCAGGATCTGTCTCCCACACAGTTCATTGGCCCCTCTCCCGCCAATGACTGTGGTCGACGACCCTTTTATTTATCTATTTGTTTTTTAATAATGCCTAACACAAAAGTTCATTTATCCTACTGTCAACCACCGTCTGCTTAAAATCTAGGTTTTGTATATGCGCTGATTTGGGTGGTGGGGACCTGGTCCCTCTCAGGCATAGGAGAGCTGATCTTAGAAATGAGAATGACAGTCTACATCTCGTCCATGAAACAATATTGCTTTTTGGTTGCTGCTGCTGCTGCTGCTGCTGCTGCTGCTGCTGCTGCTGCTGCTGCTGCTGCTGCTGCTGCTGCTGCTACTACTACTACTACTACTACTACTACTACTACTACTACTACTACTACTACTACTACTACTACTACTACTACTACTACTACTACAAAAACTATTACTACTACTACTACTACTACTACCACAACCACAACCACCACTGTTTCTAATGGTGGTGGTGGTGGTGGTGGCGGCGGCGGTGGTGGTGTTGGTGGTGGTGATGGTAACAACAACAGCAACAACAACAACAACAATAATGGTGACTTGAATTAAGTCCATGGCTGTTAACGATTTCCACTGTTTACTTCCACTTTCAATTCTCAAGCAGCCTCGTAAGGACCAACAAGTCTGTTGCTGTTTGCATCTCCTTTGTTTTTCTATGTATCATCATCGTCGTCATCGTCGATGTCGTCGTCGTTGTCTACTGTTTACATATTTTTTGTATTTCTTTGTATAATCATTATCGTCGTCGTTGTCGTTGCCATCGTCGTTATCGTTGCCATCGTCGTCGTTGTCGTCGTCATGGTCGTTTTCGCCATCGTCGTCGTCATGGTCGTTTTCATCATCATCATCATCATCATCATCATCATCATCATCATCATCATCATCATCATCATCATCATCATCATCATCATCATCATCATCATCATCATCATCATCATCATCATCATCATCATCATCATCATCATCATCATCATCATCATCATCATCATCATCATCATCATCATCATCATCACCACCACCACCATCACCACCACCATCACCACCACCATCACCACCACCATCACCACCACCATCACCACCACCATCATCACCACCATCATCACCACCATCATCACCACCATCATCACCACCATCATCACCACCATCATCACCACCATCATCACCACCATCATCACCACCACCACCACCAAACTATTTTGAATACAACCAAATATGTTGCTGCCGTGTGGGAATTAAGTACGTACATAACAGAATTATATAAGACAAACTTTTCGTTTTCTTTTACTTTTTCATTCAACCATAAATACCAGATTACTTCGTACAAAGAACCCCGTTTCTTATAGAAAAATAATCACTGCATCTTCCGTCAGCAATATTGAAAAAATAAACTAAAAGCTGTATTGTCTCTCTCGCTCTCTCGGATCTACCCATACCCCTCCTATCTGCTCCCTCTCCCCTAACGTAACCAATTTGGCAAACGTCAGGCACCATATCCACATGTAAGATTATATTTTCTTTCCATTATATATTTTTTCAAATTCCCATTGAAAACTGATTTATTTCTTGATACTAGATATGTAAAAGATTCCAAAACATAGATCCTGTCAGTTATTTGTCGATTCATGAGAAAAATACTGAAAAATGATTGAAAAAAAATTTAAGATGAACGAAACGTACGAGACGTACAAAAAAAAAAAAAAAATGAATCCGCTTATAAGAGCTCCATCTTGCGAGTCGTGTATTTTCCGGCCGATTTTAACAAGACATGTTCTTAAACCTTCATCTAGACTGGGTTTTCTGCGGCAAAACCTAAGTATCTCGGCTACACAAAAAATCGTTTCGGCCACAAATAAAAGAAAAAAAAAGTGTTTTGTCCACAAAAAGTGTTTCTAATTTTATTTTTGTTCAATTTTTTTTACTTATATTTTTAAGACAGCTACCAGTCGTTAAAAAAAGGCCTGAGCGTTTTAGCTGTCAACGTAAGAACATGTCGGTTCACTTTGGAAAGAAAATGAACAATATGACGTCATGATGGGGAAGGTTGAATGATCAACCGAATCTACGTACGTTTTCATTCCTTTTGTTTCCGTGCTGTGAAGCAAACCAGCCTGGATGGCCATCCTAATGATGCTATATATCTGTTATTTCTTTCCGAGATGAACTGACCTGGTTTTGCTTAGTCTTTGACAAAGGTGGTGGTGGAGGAGCATGTCGACAGGGGACCTTTTGGTCCATATCAAGGTCGGATGCGAAAAAATCATAATAATGATAAATAAATGAATAAATAAAAAATATAATAATGTAAATAAATAAAATATATAAATAAATGCATAGGTAGTTAAATAATAAACAAACAGGTACATACTAAGTTGGAATATAACTAATAAATTGACACAGCCCTCAGACTTGCTGTGATCCCGAACATGACATGACGTCACTCCCTAGACCAGCGTTTCCCAACCTGGGCGTGCTGAAAGCAATTATAGGGGTTGCTGGGAAGTGATGCATACAAAAATAACATTGATATGTGTATCATTGATTACCCAGTTGTGCATATTTGACTTTTTCCATGCTATTTTATTTTTCTAGGGTGTTCTTATTTCTTCTACAAACAATATTGTCAATTTGTTTCAGTTCTAAGGAATCAAGAAAATTAATCATAAAGCAGTACACTTCACTTTCTTTTATCCTTCTAATAACAAGATAGGGGTGCTGGACTGCTTAGAGAGGACAACAGGGGGTGCTATGGTCGTAAAAGGTTGGGTTCTCTTGCTGTATTTTACGATTCTAGTAATTCATTCTAGCTGCTACCAAACAATTTTATTCAGCCGAGAGAAACTTCACTGAGAAAGGATTAGTCACATTCATTCTTTCGTGTTATGGGAATTTTTCTTCTTTTATCATCTGTCTCCAATTTTGTTTCTGTCTTTGGTGTTATAATTCAATTCACGTGATATGCTGGTTGCTAGCCTTTTTCACATTATGCCATATGCGTCCTTGTCAAGCTCGGCAACGCGACTGTACATCTTCCATAGAATGAACTTATTTTCGTCTTCATTTTTTCCACCTGTGGCCTCACACTTCTCGTGAACAAAAGTGCAGGAATAGGTTTTTACGTCACGTGTTTTCATCTTTTGTCCTTCAATTGCCGCTTCTGCTCACCCGACATTACGTAATGTCGTCGCTGCAAGTCACGAGACAGTCGATTGGCTAACAGAGCTTAGGTCTACACTTTACATTTCTGAAGCATTGCTGAAGCACTGGAGTCAAGAATTTAAGAAATATACCGTAAAATTGTCCAGTAGTAATGTTAATGTAATTTTGCAGACGTGTTGTGAGGAAGTGTTATTGCAACATGTCATTAATATGTAATGTCACAATACTGTTTTCATCATTTGGAAGTCCATTTTTTATTTAAATTCTCACATCTGAATTACAGTTTTTCTAGAACATAAAAACACTAAAAACTATAATTCCTTCAAATTTGAAAACTAATGATGATGAAGCAAATATTCACCTCATTTAGATGAATGAATTATGAAACATACAAATTACCCAAGCTTAAGCGTGACGTCACGTCGCCTCGTGTATCAAACCACAGAATGACAAGGGCTGCGTGACTCCACGTCGACTCTGAGGATCTTTTAGACAAATATGGACATACTTTGTGTAAACTTTAGGCAGCGTCAGTGTCCCTCTTGCACTGAGAAATACAGTCAATATCCTATCTTTCTGCTGTCGTTTTTCCACAAGTCCTAACAAACGTTTCCATTCGACGTGTACTACATTTCGAAGTTTTAGTATTCAGTTAGACAAACACTTAAACAATATACCGTTAAGCTACTTGAATTGTTTTTGTGGCAGCTCCCTCTATTCCTCGGTAGGTCTGCATACGTGTTTGAGGGAGCAATTATCTAAGATTTAATTAACTAAACTTTCTTTTCATTTGCACTCCTCTAATGGAAAATATGTATAATTGATAAGCAAATGTTAATTAGAAATCAATCTTTTCTTTAGTTTTCATGTAATTAAAACTGCGACCACAACTTAGGTAATATGCATTCCAGTTATGGTTTCCACTTAGGAGGATTTATTTTTCATATCTTTCGTAGCCATGGCAACGCAGCTGCGGTAGAGAATCACAGTTGTCTGGCTGTGCAGTACTGTGCTTGATCCGATTACTATGCGATATCAGCATCTTTTCCATTAATGTTCCTTTGTCACCTTTGTCGTAACCGTCGACTTTGTTAATAACTATTTTCATACAACGGTAACATCTTTGTAATGACTGCATCTAACTGGATGTTAAGAATATAAGGATATGATAATGAAAGACTCCAAAACACCATAAAGCAGTTCTGTGTCCGTTACCATCTACAGTATCATTCCCATCCATAAAATTAACCTTCTATCTCTATTAGATCACCCTGCACTCTACGTCTTTCCAGAGTGTAAGTCAAGGTGCCTACGCTTGTCTTTGTAAGGTAAATTTCTGAGCCCATGTATCATTTTTACCATTCTCCGCTGTACTGATACTTGTGAATTAGTACCCATTCTATAGAACGGAGACCAAAACTGTATCACATAGTCAAGGATGGGTCTAACTACATCTATACTTTTGTTTGTAACCATCTTAGCAATAAATTCTGATGTCCTATTAATTCCTATTCGCGGCACTAATGCACTGTTTCCTGAATTCAAGGTCAGGAATCACACTCCCAAGTCTTTGTCACATTCTGTTTTCTCTAAAATGGTGTCATCTAAGCTGTACCTGTTTTCTGGGTTGTGTAAACCTACGTTTAACACAGTATAATTTGAGATATTGAAGTTCATTTGCCATTTCACCCACCATGAAAACGAGATATTAAGATCTTCCTGCAGTATCCCGACGTCTTCTCAAGACCTAATATGACGTCCTATTTTAGTTTCGTTCGCAAACTTACTAATATCACTACTAATTCCATTGTTCAACTCGTTTATATACATAATGAACAATAAGAGACCCAAAATGAGGCCCTGAGGAACTCCACTAGTAACACTCACCCATTTGGATTTTACAATGTTTATGGTGAACAGCTGTTTGCTGTCACTGATCCATGTTGTAACACATTCAAACACTTTTCTTCCTATGCCATGGGCTTTGACTTTATTTAGTAGTCTCTGGTGGGGCACCCTGTTAAACGCTTTGCTAAAATCAATGTAAATAACATCGTATCTATAATTGTTATCTCGTCTTGTAGACATTACTGTAAAAGATTAAGAGATTTGTTACACATGACGTACCCTTGGAAAACCAATACTGTGAGTCACGAATCAAAATATGTCTTTCGATGTGAATCCTAATTCTATTAGCTGTTATCGATTCCAGCATTTTACCTATAACCGACGTCAAACTGATTGGACTATAGTTATGTATAGAACATTTAACCCCTTTTTGAAAAGAGGAATAACGTTTGCCTGCCCCCAAGAAATAGGCCCGAACCCAGTGTCTGCCGAGTTCTTTGATACTTCCGTTAACTGTTTACAAATTTCAAATTTATATTTTTTTAACATTGGATTTTTTTTTTGTCTGGACCCGGTGATATTTTAGTTTTAAGACTATAAATCTGTTTGACTAAGAGTACGTCTTCCTTGCATTTTAATACTGATGCTAGTTACTCGTAGTCTACTTCCCTCATCCCCACCGAAGATCTGGTTGCTTTTTGTAAATGCATAGAGAAAATATTTATCAAAAATCTCGATGATTTTCACTGTAACACAACCACTCATTTTAAAGCAGCCATACCAGTTATCCCAGCGTGCCCTGACCTGCTGTTGTACTTCATGATAAACCTCACATTATTGCAACATCCTTGTCATAAGCGGCGACGGATTGGCTGCTGCGTTCGCTATCCTAGCGACTCTGTCCATAATAGTCGACACGATATGGCAACACTTTATTCATAACCGCCTCTGATTGGTTGTTGCACCCGAGCCCAGTTTACAGTAGCCAATCAGGAAGACTTATGACTAGGATATTACATGATACGAGTTTTATTACCCAGACAGTTGTTCAGATAAGATATACAGAAACTTTTAGTTTTCACTAAGGTTTTTATTATATCACCTTAAAGGAAAACTAAGACTGAGACTTAAAAAACCTTTGTCATTTAACCATAACGAAACGGTGAAGCCACAACAAATTCTCGTATTTCATTGGAGCCAAGCTGTACGTAATGTTACTGTGTGTGACTTTTGCAGTAATTGGCAGGAAGAGAAATTGAAAAGGTGATATGGCAGCAATTGATGTCAAAATCATTTTACGATCGGCAATGTCAACAAAAAATGGGTCAAGGTCACCCAATGCACCCGAAGAGATGTCCACTAAAAGAAGGTGTCTGCAACACGATTCCTTTTGGTCTTCCTCCTCCACCATTCTCTCTCTCTCTCTCTCTCTCTCTCTCTCTCTCTCTCTCTCTCTCTCTCTCTCTCTCTCTCTCTCTCTCTCTCTCTCTCTCTCTCTCTCTCTCTCTCTCTCTCTCTCTCTCTCTCTCTCTCTCTCTCTCTCTCTCTCTCTCTCTC
The DNA here is from genome assembly GCF_046742065.1 of Oratosquilla oratoria. Taxonomy (NCBI): domain Eukaryota; kingdom Metazoa; phylum Arthropoda; class Malacostraca; order Stomatopoda; family Squillidae; genus Oratosquilla; species Oratosquilla oratoria. The sequence goes on from NC_134819.1 coordinate 29,086,773, forward strand.
TCTCTCTCTCTCCCTCTCTCCCCCTCTCTCCCTCTCTCTCTCCCCCCCCCTCTCTCTCTCTCTCTCTTTCTCTTTCAGTCTCCCCCTGTCTTCTTGTTCACGGATTACTAACAGATCGTCTTCCTCTTCTTCGGCTTGGCAGTCGATTCCCGATATTGCGTTCTTGGATCATTTCAACTTCTTTTGATGCATCCTGACGACGATGTCTGAAGTGGAAGTTCTTCAGAAAGTCAAAAGAAGAGAGGAAGATATCATGAAAGTGACTTCTCCCTTATATATCAATTCCCTTTGACAAGCTTCCCTCTGCTGACTGAAATCCTTTAGCCTTCGGACAATGTTTCTTTATCTGAGGTGCTGGATTTTTTTTCTGTAGTTCCTGTGACCAGATATTAGGGAGCGCTGGCTTCCCTTAACCTGAATATGTATGGGATGCTGAAGTCGGAACATATTAAGAAGATCTTCCTTAGAGGAAATCCCTTACAGATTTTTTTTTTTTTTTTTTTAAGTTGAGCACTTAAGGCTTCGACTCTTGAAGAAATTACTTTTTTTTCGCGAGGGTCACTTAAAAAAATCATAAACTTTTCCTCAATATATTTGCATTTGTCGTTTGTTTCGGTACACCAGAATATCTCTACTCCGCATCCCTTATCTTTTTGTCCTGCAGACATCTCTTTCCAGTACTCTGTCATTTACTTTCCAGCTGATGAAGCTTCTCTTCAAAAATTTACTTTACTCTCCAGTTTCTTTATTTGAGAAGATACATGGAATAAAAGGATATTTAAGTATATTACTATATCTTTCACGGGAAGGATAGGGAGGAAGAGGAGCAGGAGGAGGAGGAAGGAGAGGAGGAGGAGAGGAAGGAGGAAGTGATGGAAGAGGAATATATGAGGTGATTATGAATATCATCGACCTCTCATGATTTGATTATCTGTCTTTTTTTTTAAACTCGAGCAATGCAATGACTGCAAATCAGGCAATTTGAGATGTCATAAAGATGGATGTGATTTAAAACGACGACATTTATACCAGGCTAATATCACCCCTTACCTTCGTCTATGGCTCTTGTATTAAGTACGGCTGTATTACCTGGGAAACACCCGAATCTTATCCTTAAAAAAAAGGAGAGAGAGAGAGAGAGAGAGAGAGAGAGAGAGAGAGAGAGAGAGAGAGAGAGAGAGAGAGAGAGAGAGAGAGAGAGAGAGAGAGGATGATTATTTCAATTCCAAAACAGATGCTGCAGGAGACATCTCTTTATAATTCATTTTTGAATAGTTGTTAAGAGCTGGAAGTGTGTCTCATGTTTGTGTTGGATGAGTGGACGGACGTTGACAACATAGTTTAGTTCCTCGGAGGTTCTGGTGTGTATTCACTTAGTTCTGGGTTCGAATCCCGCGTTACCTGCCCCAACAGTCTAAGCGCACAAGGCAAAGCTGACGGCTTCGGCCGCAGTTACACGTCTCCTTAACTTCATGTCATCTGTTTTGACCCCGAGAACTGACACAGTAACGATCTGAAGACGAACACCTTTAGTAATACCTCCACATATGCGGAAATGTTGAGTCTAGCTGAGGTCACTGGCCACTGTGTAACTAGCGCACAGGCGTGGTCGTTCGCTGGGATGTCTCTGTTGTTTGTCTTAGGAGGACTGTCCGTGATTGTTCCGTTGGTTTTGCTGCAGTTGAAGTATACAGTTTTGCGTTTCGACCTGTTGATCTTGGTGTGCCACTGTTACCTCCCTGCGTATGCCTCGTCACGTATCTTTTGCGTTACATGTAAAACTCCCTCCATTGTTTTCTCTTCTGATATGATTAGTATCGTCCGCATATAAAAGTATATATATATATTTATATATATATATATATATATATCTATATATATATATATAGGTATATATATATGTATATATATATATATATACAATGTATATATATCATATATATACATACATACATACATATACCAAAGGCTTTTTCCCCCTACACGGGGGGGGGTAGCCAAAAAGAAAAAGGCATAGAAAATACTCCCATCCATTCCATTTCCTATATATTCCACTCCCCTCCACCCTCCTCCCTCCCATACATATACACAAACACATACTCATATATATATTGCACTGAAGATGTAATATACGAAATCGCTCTGCTTCGTTAGTTTTTTTTCAAGTGGTCTACTTTGCATAAGTGAACACACGTACCCGTGTTCTTATTAGCTTATATATATGTGTATGTGTCTGTGTGTATGTATGTATGTGTGTTTATGTGTGCGTGTATGTATATGTATATATATATATATATGTGTGTGTGTGTGTGTGTGTGTGTGTGAGAGAGAGAGAGAGAGAGAGAGACAGAAGGAATTACTGTAATTGTGATAAAATGAGATTTTGAAAAGAGGAATAGTTGGTCACGAGTCGGATGATCAGAGATTCCATCCTTAGCGGGCAAATGTTGCTGTGGCATTTGTCTATCTAAGATCACCTGTCCTTTTGTTGGTGTTGTAAGTAGTTATCTGTATCAATGACCACACTTTGCTTTTTGTTTAGAGCCTTGGCTTATATTGTGTCTCCCTCCTAAATTGTCAAATGTCCCTCTGTGTCGATTAGGGTCAAGAGAACGTTTCTTTCCTCGTTCCCCCC
>NC_134819.1:29094407-29106907 GCF_046742065.1 Oratosquilla oratoria
TATATATATATATATATGTGTGTGTGTATGTATGTATCTATGTATGTATGTATATATTTACATTTACATAAATATGGAAAGATACATATATTTACAACTATCCACTAAGTCTGATTTCTGATGTCATAAAAAGGAAAGATACATATATTTACAACTATCCACTAAGTCTGATTTCTGATGTCATAAAAAGCTTGCAAGCAAAAATAGCAAGATTTAACCATTGCGTCAGAAATAAATTATTTTGTTTCACATGAATTTTACCTGACACAGATTGGATAACCAAACTTTGGATGAATAAAATACGTTCATGAAAGCCGGTATTCTCAAAAGAGGAACTATTTTCGTGTGTTGAAATAAACTAAATATTGTTTGGGAAGAAAGAAAGTCGAGGAGATTCGGCTTTTCAAAATAGAAAGAAGGAAAAGATAAGTGACTTAACCCCATCGTCTTTATTCTGACTAACCCCAGATCATTTCGTTCAGTTTAATTAGATTCAATGAAGTGAAGTGGTTAGTGCTTAGATCTAAGCTTCAGTATAATAAAAAAAAAGTGTGAAAACATAAAGAAGATTTTCATTCTTCCTGAAAAACAGACGACTTCGTTTTGTTGGGTAATCTTCCCTACAGCTTGGTGGATTAATGTTTCCATATAATGAGTAAAAGTAGCAACGACTGCAACAACACTGAAGCAGAGAGGCCAAACGCAGAGTATGGGATCCAATATATTTGACATTTCGCCCAGCAAGGCTTCTTCAGAAATAACACAGTTAAGAAACATTCTACTCCTTATATAGACCGAGCTTGCGGGGAGAAACAAACATAAGAATGGTGTACACACAATTTGAGCAAATTGCTTGTTACTTGATTATTAAAATTGCCAACGGTTTATTTATTACAAAGAATCCACTGTTCTGATTTATATTATCAATGAGGGATATAAACGCAGATTCAAAATATCTACGTTTCATTGTATGGTTTTCATATTATATATTTTTGGAATTATTCCAGTCAGCATTGGCCCCTCTCCTACTACTATAATTCTCAACACCAACAAACGGAAAACAATAACAACACGGGATAACAAAACTATTTTGTTGAACTTTATGCCAGACATTCTTAGCGTAGAGGAGACTGGCTGTCTTCTCTTTGGGACCTACAAACGCCTATTTCTAACATGGGGAGGAACCAGTAATAACAAAAAAATATATAGAAATAAGCTTGGTCATTAGGAACCTCATGGTTATCATGTGTATTTAGAATCTAGAAACTGGAAAATATATCCCAGTATTGCCACTGTGATCTATGCCAGTTTCCACAAATGAGTGAGATTTTCTTCCACAAAATAGTCACAAGGAAATCTGGATGTCCACATTTTTTCTCCACAAAAAGAAGGAATTATTATATACACAAATAACTTCATTGCAACAAATAATGTGCTCACAAAACATCCCATGTGAGCAAGTTTCTCCGGCAAAATTGTAGAAAATTCCCGCAAAATGGCATCGGTGATATATCTTACCAGGAAGAAAAGTCGGTTGGTATCACATTCTAGGAAGTGTCTTGGGGATTATTTGCTGCATAGGAAACATTGGGATCACATGTCTTTCTCACGTGGCGTTCTAGATATCTAGTTTCTCTCAGATGTACACACGTTATCATAAACTTATATACAGACAAGAAAAACGATATTGAACAAGAATATCAAGCCAAGCAATTTTATTGGATTATCTTATGTTTCTTAATCAGTGTCGTTGTCGAACTCCTGAAATAGTCAAGAAAGAAGATAAGGAATTATATTGAAAACAATTCCTTTTAATCCTCTTTACCCCCAACTAATAAAAAACTCGACAGGAGAGGCAGTTGGCAACCGGTCATTCTGAGCTTAAAGTAGAGAGGCAGACATGAAGCCAATGGAATCAGTTGGCTGGGAGGACGGCGTAGATGTACACTCGGTCACAGGGAACATGAGTCACCATTGCAAAGGGTGGAATGAAAATGCATATACCCATTGTATGTCTCCGTATATTTGGTCGTCTTTATATATATATCGAATCGTATTAAGTCACTTCCCTCTGACAGGGTGAAAATGTTAAGTAAATACTAGATATATCGTCCTCAATATAGTCAGTGGCCGGCCATACTTCAGCGAGTTTATCAGGAAGGCCTATGGCATCGTCAGAGACGTCAAACAAATTGATAATGGGTTACGTGAAGTGAGAGAACAGGTGATGAGTTTCCGTGTTTCACCTCCACGATGGAGATAAACAGAAAAAGATATAGAGTTGCGGCGGCAGTTGTGATGGACGGGCAATTAACTTCAAGAGGTGGGATAGGGAGGACGAGAAGAACATTGCAATTCAATTTCATCAAGAAATAAATTGCAAGTCGTAAGCAGCCCAAGAGAGGAGAGGCGTGATCTATGATGGTTTTCTGGTTTGTTGACGATGCGTAGACAATGATTCCATGACCCCCTTCCCCTCCCCCCCAAAATAAAGAGAGAGAGAGAGGAAGATAAAAACGTCATTATTACAACGAAACAAGAAGCCGAGGTGAAAAAGTGGAGACAGAAGGAGTTTTACAGTTTAGTTGTTGTTGCTTAGAGTTGCCAAACAAGAAAAGAAACTTGGAAGAAAAAATGTGGAAGTTTGGAAAACTTCTTGTATAAAATGACATGCTTCACTTGATGCGTGTGTATTTGTTTCAATAGGCTCTTACGATATGTGAACTATGTGTGTGTGTATGTGCGTGTGCGTGTGTATTTACCTAGTTATATCTTACGGAAAGGGGAGCTATATTCATGGTGTCCCATTTCTGTATCTCGCCATATTTAATTTGCTCTTAAATTCTTACATTGTGTGTGTGTGTGTGTGCGTGCGTGCGCACGGTTGATGCATGAGGAGGGGAATGGTTTATCCTTGACCCACTCCCAGAGAGACACCAGACCCATCTCGTATATCTTCGTCTGACTCGAAGCGTTCCTTTGACACAAGACACATGAAACTTTTAATCACATATTTTCCTGTATCTCTATAACAGAACTGAGAGTTACTACTCGAACTATCACATCAACTAACCCCTCCAACACCGAGTGGCAACTATCCTTTCAGTCTGACTACGCAGAGGATAGTTTATTCATTTCCGTGGCACCCCAACCTCGGTAGAGAGGGGATTGTGGCCAATATCGATTCCCTCGCCTCGTTCCATGATGATGATATCGTTTAACGTTACAAACTCCTCCCATCGAAAGGCTAGGACGTTGCCCTTTACAGAGGACTTTGTAGCGTGGAATTTAATGAACCATGCCCTTGGTTCAACTTCGCCGGTGGCAGGATTCGAACCGCCATCCCCTCGACCTTCGCCGCAAGTAACGACGCCCTAACCCGCTCAGCCAGCGAGGTTTCCTTGTTCTATACTACCAAATAATACCTTTATCATTTATTCTGGCTCTCGTGAGGCTAATCAGTCCATATCCGAGGCATTCCGTAACAGTATTTTTATAACACGCTTTTTCATAGATACATTTCAGTTTTATTTTTTATTGTTACTTATATTCTCGTATGCATCATATATTCTGCACCAGTTAGGGGAATTTGAGTCAATCCTATTGCGGGGACTTTGATCGTAAAAGTATTTCAATATATATTTCGTTTTTTTCGCATCCAAAAATATATTTGAATTTAAATTTAGCACACGTAGAATTAATTTCAGTTCCAGACCTAACCAACTGGTTATTGATAGAACACCACAAAGTTGAAGATGAGATAGATTTCGTCAGATGGAATGAAGTGAAAAGTGCCACCGTATACGTAAGTAGTCAACTGAAAGGTAGAGGAGAAATGTGTGTGTAAGGGTGATGCCCAGAGGACTAGAGATAGCTAGTGAGAATGAAGCAGGAGATGAGTCAGTTGTTGTTTGCTGATGACACTGCGCTTGTGATTGGGGTAGAGAAAGGTTTAAGGCAGCCAGTAAAGGACTTCGGGGAGTTATATGAGGGAAGTTCAGAGTAAATGTGGGCAAAAGTAAGGTAAGAAAGTCAGAGACTTAGGAGAGGCAGAGAAGAGGAATCTGTGTATAAGATCAAGTGTTGAAGATGTATAGTGGGAGTTAGGGGATAGAAAGAGTGAGAAATGAGGAGGTGAGGCGGAGAGCAGAGTTGGTAGATAGGGTCAATCAAAGAATACAGGGATGGTTTAGGTATATGGGAAGAATGAGTGAAGAAAGACTAGAAAAAAAGAGTGTGGAATCCAGAGGTGGATGGAGTGAACATGAAGGGGAGCCCGAGAATGAAATTGGTGGGAAGAAGTGTTCCTTGAGGAAAAGGGGAAGGTCTGTTGAGCAGGGAGGGTAGAAGGCAAGAAATAGGTGTGAGTGGTCCAAAGGGGTTTCTCCTTGTTTTGTCTAAATATTAGTGCCCCTTCCCCTCCGGCCATGTAATGAAGCTGTGGGGGTAAACCAACTTCAGCTGTCAGGCACTACCCGGGTAGTGCTGTGTCTTGCTGCACTGATTCTGACTCAGGGAGTAGGCGAGGGCTGGTATAGCCTCCATTCACAAGGAGCTAAAATAAAAAGGGAAAAATAAAGGGTTATGAGATGGGTGGAGGGTGCCTACTTCCCACATAAGGTGGAAGAGGCCAATTGGTGTATGTACGTAAGAAACAGTTAGACAATTTTATGGATGGGGATGACAGGTGGTGATGGACATGGAACTGCCTAGTATAGGCCTCGTGGTCTCTTGCAGTCTCCTTCATTCTTATGTTCTTATGTATGGGTGAGATAAGAAACATTTTTTTTTTTTTTTTTTTTTAGAGTTCAGGGATCGAACTCGTGACTTCGGAATGACAGTCACGATCTCATACGATGACAAGAACAGGCGATTTTATTCAGCCTTTGAATGTATTTTCTGCTCTTTGATTAAGGAGCTTTACCCACAACTGAATAAAATCACCAGGTGGCAAAATGTGTCGTTTACATGAGTCTGTGGTATTTTGTTGCGGCCGAAGCCATGACATCTGACCCTGCGTGCCTTGACTTGGAGGAATACTACCTGGTATGGAAGGGATGAATAGCGTGCAAAGAAAAGAATGAAATAAAATTCCAACTTGATTGACTTTGACAGAAAACTTCTGCTTAGAGAATTAGAGTTCTTTTATATTGTAGACACATGCAGTTGTCTCAGTTTTTGCTTCTTTCTCTTCTTCACTGTCTTCATCGTTTTATTCTTTACTCTCTTTTTCCTCTTTCCCCCTCCTCTTTTTCTTATTCTCATCTTTCTTCTTTCTTTCTTTTCTCTTGTTAACAAAGATTCAATGACGTGTCACTCTTGCAAAAGAAAAGTTTGATGAAAGAAAGGAAAAATAGAGAGAGAGAAAGAGAAATGTTCAATATTGCTAGGTCCGCACCAGGGTATAGATGGCTGGCGTGAAATGGCACTGAGAGGGAGGGTGGGGGTGGGGGGTGGATGAAAGGTCAAGACTTCCCCCCCACCCCCCACCCCCCAGCAGGCGGCAACAATTGGCCATTTGTCGACAACAAGAACGTTTTTCCAGGACAGTTGGTCGAGCCGGTCATTAATTAACCGAGCAAGTTTCTTTGTTCTTCACTTTCCTCATACGTTCGTGTGAGACGAAATAATAGAAAACAGATTCTGGACAATGTATATTATAATGTTCAGACGACGAGCCATTTGGCAGACGAATTAAAATCACTCTGCGTTATAGAACGAAGAAATTTGACATGTCTGATGAAATCAACTGAGATGTGGCTTAACTTAACCCTGAGTTTAGATCCCACCCTTCTGCGTTATAGAACGAAGAAATTTGACATGTCTGATGGAATCAACTGAGATGTGGTTTAACTAAACCCTGAGTCTAGATCCCACACTTCGGCTGAATAAAATCGCTTATTGCTTAACCAGAGTGTAACCTAGAGTGAATGTTCCTCCTTTGACGATTTAACACATTGATTGTGGCTGCCAAGGAAAACTCCCTCCTCTCCTCTCTTCGTGACAAAAGGGTTAAAAGCTGTGACGTTTTGCGGCCAATGTAGTCGACGCCACAAGAAGTTCCTAAAAAAGAAACTCAATCAAACCGGCGACAAGGGATCTTAACTCATTACAAGTTGCTCGACCGAGAGCTGAAAATGTCTCTCTCGACTTCACATCATTAGCCCGACTTGTCGGTGTGTGAAGCGGAAACTCATCACGCTAACATGCAACGAAGAAGTTAAAGTAAAGAATAAATACACACTTATACATACATACATACATACATACATAAATACAGGGTATTTCAAAATTAGATGACATAACTTCAGGACTGTGTTCCCTATCTCTACATAATGGGAATATTTTCTATGAACATATGCCCGGAACGGAAACACTTGGTTTCTGAGCTATAGGCTTCTGCACACTGTATGTAATGCACGAAAGCGCTCTGCTCCCGTCGTTTCTTTTCATAGTGGTTACCTTGCATAAAATATATATATATATATATATATATATATATATATATATATATATATATATATATATACATATACATACATAAAAAGTAACACTGTAGTCCTTGTTGGAAATTTTAAATGCAGTTTGATCTAGGAGAAAGAACGCTTTTAAATATACCAATGAATACAATGGCTCAGTGTGTAAAGGAAGTGACTCGGGTGAGAGGACATGACATTTCCACGAGATCATATCCACTTCGCCATTAGTTCTTTGATCTATCTTTACCCCATAGGAAGACGTGACCATATAACAAACGAGTTTCATCCATTGAATGAGGAAATAGAGCCAAGAAGAGTCGTCAGTCACATAGGCAAGGTAGACTCAGTTTTGGAAAGGAAGATTTCTCAGGCTTGAAGAAATTATTTGGAAAAAGGGGCCACATGAAGAAGAATCGTCACCCCAGAACGCCCACATGAAGAATCGTCACCCCATGAGATCCCACCTGAAGAACTGTCACCCCATACGCCGAATATCAACAATGGAATAAAGATTAGGTTAGGTTACGTTACATTAGGTTAGGTTAGATTAGATTAGATTAGGTTAGGTTAGGTTGAATGAAGGTTATGATTATTGTCATCAACTTATACAAACGAAGAATCGTAAACCCAGGATGGCCCACATGTAGAATTGCCACCCTGGGATAGCCCACATGAAGAATTGTCACCCTGTCGAAGTCTAGGGTGACGATTCTTCATGTGATCCGAAAAAATTGGACTAGGAGGAATTAATGGATACCATTAGAACCATAAGGACATGGAAAAGCTTTCCTTAAATTTACAACCTGGGAGTGAACAAACATGTGCCAAAGATTAGTGGAAGGAAAAAGTGGAAACAAGAATTGTTCAATAAAAGTTATGAGATAGCAAAGAAGCTATGGACGTGGCTTGGGAAAAACTAAGAAAGAGAAGAACTAACTAAACAAAGGAAGCTTACAAACAAACAAGAAACGACTATACAAAAATCTGCAGGGAGAGGAGAAAAGGAATTTTGAATCGGCTGTTATAGATCAAAACAGAGATGAACTGAATCTGTTTTACAGGTTTATTAAAGGTAAATTGAAACAGAGGGAAGAAATCACTAGGCAAATAGTTGGTGGCGAGGATTTTGAAAAAAAAAAAATCAGCTCAGGTATAAATAACGAACGAAAGTTTCCAATCTCTCATCGGAAATGAGAGCCGAGTTTTTGGGGAATGTTAAATCATAAAAAATTCAGATTTAGAATATACAAACATACAAGTGAAAGAAGTGCTCATTTCTTTGGGATCATTGGATTTGAAAAAAAAAAAAACTCGCTGTTCTAGCTATCATGACCTGGAACCGAATTCAGGTTTCAGAATCCTCAACCGCGCCTTTTACAACCGCTCCACAAAGAGAATGAAAGACCGAGGGGTGTGTGTGTGGGGGGGGGGAGGCACATAAGCTACTTATCTACAAGAAATCGATGCGGATTCAGACGCGATCCAAACACGAAATTTTCCCTTTCCGCCCTCAACGGCCGCTGGAAGATTCAAAACGAAACTTTCTGTCTTCACCACGACGGTAGAAACCATTCATGAACACTGGTGTCGGGCTGTCACGATCTAGGATCGAACGCAGACTTGGAAAAAAGCCCGTCTGATACAACTGCGCCTCCAAGTCTTTGTGGTCATGAAAGACTCCTTCACGGAGTTCATTTCCGGGACAGAAATAAACTCTCCTGGCAGCTCCCCAGGAGGCATCAACCAGTGTAGCATTTATTATTGATGGTATCTGTAACTCTTGAGGACACCCGGACTTTACCCATGACATTACATCAGATCAATACAAGAGTATCTTTCGGTAAATCATTACAAAAATACATTCGTACGTCTTCACGCTGTTCCACGAATTACAATAACAAAAGTTTTCGAAGTCCGAAGTTGTCTTGCATGTTGCGCAATACATATATATATATATATATATATATATATATATATATATATATATATATATGTAATTTTTTTACATATACATTCGGTGCGGAGATGGGGGTGCTGGATGTCTCTCTCAGCTGAATAAAATCCCCTGTCGGCAGCTATAACACATACTAGAATCGTGAAACACGGTGACTTTGACAAAGCAGAGGAACTTGCACGCAGTTGCAGGCATTTCCTGAAGGAGGTTGGGTTCTTCGCCAGAAGGGCTTCTTCTGCTTCTCGATCTCACTAGCTGGAGAGAGAACTCAAGATCATTTTCAGCTGAATAAGGTCGCCTGTTGCTTGCCAGAAGAAGAAGAATGTGATGAGCCTACGCCAGGAGACGCGCAACTGTCACCTTTGCTCTGCTGGAAATTGGAAAGAAGTACGGGACTCGAACCCACAACTAAACGAACGCGAGACTAGCACGCTTCCGATGACGCTACCGAGGGGGCATCTCAGAGGTGAATAAAATCGTCTGGCGGCACCTGGTGAAGCGGTACAGAAGGCGTGAAGATGTCACATATAGCCCGGGACATTTGTGTACGTGACCGTAGACACGCTGAAAGCGGCTAAGTGTCTTTGCAGCTTCAAGCTGTCCCGGTGTATGGTCATATCGCTTCAAGCAATGAGTTCGGTCTCAGCAGACACCCGCCGAGTTCGAGCCGCACTCCTCCTGAAGAATACGTCCCTCGTTTTTAATCTGGGATGGGTGTTCTCCCCTTCCTGGGGAATAGGGGCGGCAGTGCTGTGAGAAAATACCAGGGAAGCTGCGACTATGACCAGAAGAATAGGAATTTGTCTCAGTTTTATGAATAAGTTTGTAACATTATGAGGAGATGCACACGTATAGATGTGTTCTCCCCTCGGAGAGAGAAGAAGAAGGAGGAGGAGGAGGAGGAGGAGGAGGAGGAGGAGGAGTAGAGGTAAGGGTTCACTGGGAGTGTATGGAGGCAAGCAAGACCTCCCTACGAAAGGAACGTAGTTCTAAAAATGTTAAAAAGTATTTGCCAGTGAAGGTAGAGGTTCTTGTTCTCTGTTTCCTGAGGGACATCCTGGTGGCCAGCTTTTATCCCTGGCAAAGAAAAAAAAGAAAAAAAAAATATTAGTATGTGGAGAATGAAAACTTTAATGACGTTGAAAGCAATAGGAGAGGTTCTTCGTATTTATCTTAAGTTTATTAACCCTTCAAGATATGATCATCTGAAACGTGTTCTAGGAAAACCGTCTTCTACTTAGTTCCGTAAAAACAAGTCATTTGCAGAACATGCATAACAATGTTGAGAACAAACCAAGTAAACAGGGAAACATTGTTAATCTCTATTTAAGCTTAATTATGTATATTTCCTTCTGGTCTAATTCAGTTTATTTTCCTTAACTAAGAAATGAAACAGAAATGACTTCGATTAACCTTTTCATAGTTAACTGAGCCTCACATTAGGGAATCTTATTCTGTTGAATGGTGATCACTGAGTTATTACAAAGGATTACAAAGGCGGAGCATGCCGACAGGAGACCTTTTGATCCATATCTAGGTCGGATGCAAAAAAAAAAAAAAAAAAAAAAAAATCATAATAATAAAATAATAAATAAAAACTATAATAATGTAAATAACAAATGAAATACATAAATAAGTGCATAGGTATAGTTAAAATAATAAACAAACAAGTAAATAGTAAATAATAAATTGATATATAATTAATAATATATTATGTTATGATGTTCGCATGGGTGCTATACTTCATCTGAATAGAATATCCTATCACTGGCCACAATTGAAGAAAAGACCATCTCGTTCACATCGTAAAGGTCAGCTGTAGGAGGTTTAACAATTTGGGGGGAATAATTCAACAGCGGCATTGAACTGTTTGGTGGGAGACCAAATAGAAATGAATATGGGAGACCAAATAGAAATGAATATGGGATCCCCCGTCTACCTCCTCTTTCCTCATCGATTCTTAAAACGATGAAAAAGGAAAGACTATAATCAACATTGAATATAGAAAGGACAGTATAGAATCCGACGACTTAGAAAAAAAGGACATTATGAATTCCTGGGAGGGTATAGAAAGGACAGTATAGATTCCGATGACTTAGCAAAAAAAGTACATTATGAATTCCTGGGAGGGTATAAAAAGGACATAAAATGGGTAATCATAATGGTGCTCCTAATACTTACGTAACGAAGTTTCTAGATCAAAATCGGGATATCGGTAAATCATGAAGAGCCAAGTCGACTGGGAATACGTTTCATTTAGTACACGTTCCGAATATGGCTATGCTCATCATCAGAATATTAAATTTCAGGAATGTCAGAGGCATTTTAATCAAAACTAAAATACGAATGAGCTTTTATGAACCAAACGGAACAATTAAAATCTGAGAGGCTTGGGCGAGATTGTCTAGTTCTAATTAATTTCTTTTCGCATGATATGGTGTTTTAATTGTTTGAATATTTCCATATTACCTCATCCACATTTTTTATTAAGCTGTCTATCGCAATCTCATTGTATAATGTGTTGATTATATAGTTCCATTTGAAATGCTCACGGAATAAAGGATGTTCCCAACTTCCTAACTCTTCATTACATATTGAAAGGTTTCGTATAAGTCAAAGCAACATACGAGTAAATCATAGTAAGATATCAAAATAGATTTAGATATTATACTAAGTGGGTCCAAATACCTCGTTTGAAGGCTTCAGAGTTAGTGCGTCAGCAACCGAAACTGTATTATGAATGACGCAGCTGGAAATAGGTGACTATCTGAATAATCGAACTCTACCGCAAACGGTTTCCACGGGGAAGGGGAGTGGGGGAGGGGGAGAAGCGAGTGTGTCAAGCCTCAACCTCCATAACACCTGCTCAGAACACCTGAGGTGTTGCGTACTCGTCGCTGATTGTTATTTCTTGGACAACCCCTACAACTCTTGTACGGTAATACGAAAAGGATTACAAAGGCGGAGCATGCCGACAGGAGACCTTTTGGTCCATAACTAGGTCAGATGCGAAAAAAAAGGATAAATAGAAAAATTAATAAAATTATAATAATATAAATAATAATAAATAGAATAAATAAATGCATAAGTATAGTTAGATACTAAACAAACAGGTAAATAGTAAATAATAAATTGACAGATATCTAATAATAAATGAAAATTAAGCAGATAATAAACAGACAAATAATAACAAACAAACAAATAAAGTTTACAGGTGTCCATATACACACATACACACACGAATACACACACATACATACTTGTTCACACTCTGTGGCGCGGTTGGTAGAGCGCTGGACTGCCAGCACGGTGGTGCTCATAGTACTTGGTTCGAATCCTGCCCAGGGCCGAAATTATTTCGGTATCGCTGCGCTTCGGGTCGTTACTCTGACTCTCGTGGGCGGGGAGTTGGGTGTGTGTGTGTGTGTGTGTGTAAGGTCATAGCATTATCCATAGATCGGTCATACGAGCTCTGAGCTCTCTTTCGGGAGGGAAATAGCTGTCGATCACGAGTCCAACACGTGATCCAAAGACCAAGGTGAATACACGCACACACACATACATGCACATAAACTCACGCGCTCGCGACGCGCATGCTCCTGCATAATACTATTATGCTTCTTTCGCATTTTTTCTTTTCGGTTTTTAATTTTATATTTTACCTTCGTCAAATATGCCAGATTGTTGCTCTTTTTCAAATATATGTTTTATTTACTGCTATGGTGATAAACCGGTTGAGCGAAACACAGCTCTTAAACTCTCGTGGTAAGATATAACGATACGTTTGTTCGTGCGTACGTGTGTGCGTGCGTGTGTGTATGTGTGTGTGTGTATATGTGTGTGTATGTGTTTGTGTGTGTGCGCGCGCGCGTGTCTGTGTATCCGTCCGTTCGTCCAATATTTGGCTAATGCCTTGACTTTACACAGACCACTCACCTTTATCAGCCTTGCTCAAGGAAACATCAACGGCTTGCTGTGTTGGTGGAGTCTTTCACTTCCTGAGAATGGCACGAACTCGGTACTGCAGCAAGGCGGCCGTGAAGCTAACGACTACACCAATGTGTTGT
>NC_134819.1:29114407-29129407 GCF_046742065.1 Oratosquilla oratoria
TATGGAAAGTAAAAGAGAAACATGAGATGCAAAAGACCAGGGAAATTATTCCTACGATGATGGGGAAACAAATCCGTTGGAAACGATCAGACTGACTATGTGTTTAGGTTAGGTCAGTATGAGAGGAATAGAACACGTCCAACGAAAATGAAGTTTAAATCGCAAACCATGGCTAATGAAGTAATCAGGAAGTCCTGGAAGTTAACAAAGAAGATGAATTAGGGAGGAAGTGACTAAAGATGAACGTGTAAGGAGACGGGAACTTGTTAAGGATGGCAAAGAAGAAAGTCAAAGGAGAGAGGAAAAAATTCTGGAATGTTCTTAATCAGAGCGTGAAGAAATGATTTCGAAAGAGGCATGGGGTGTATATTGCCCTGTAAACGTTACACGAAAACTATAAGTAACTTATGGTAACGTAATTTACTATCGGCCAGTTTAGAGACGAATGTTTAATTTATGGTAAATGAACCTGATATTTTGTTCTTAGTAGAGACCAAGCTCACAAGAAGTGTTGATCTACAGTTGTAAAATAATAGATACGCCATCTGGAGAAAACACAGTGAATACTAAAAGGGCAGTGTGGTCATGGTTTTCGTGAGGAAGGACATAATGGTAGAAGAAACAACTTTGAGTGAGGGCAAGGCTGAGGCAATCCATCTAAACCACTTTCCCAACCGTGGGATTGCCAAGACATCTTGTATGCCAAATGTTTAAATTCATATTGCTATAATAAAATTCAATGATGTTAACTTTGTCTTTTATAACCTTACAATAGATTAGGGGGGTCGAGGTCATATCATGAGGATTATAGAAGAGGCCAAACGCAAAGTATGGGATCCAATGTATTTAACGTTTCGCCCAGCAGGTCTTCTTCCGAAGAAGCAGTGCTGGGCGAAACGTTAGATACATTGGATCCCATACTCTGCGTTTGGCCTCTCGACTACAGTGCTGTTGCAGTCGTTGCTGCTTTTACTCATGAGGATTATATTGTTTTCGCCTGGAAAAAAGGTTGGGAAACACTTATCTAAACATTGGAGGAGATCTCGTTGTGGTGTATGCCCTCCATCCACCAAGACCAGAGCATTGAATGAAGCTGAATACCAAGAAAATATGTTGGACACAACTTTTTTTCAATATATATATTGAACAAAGTAACAATATAGTCTCTGTTGGATACTTCAATTGCAGGGAGGTCAAGTGGGAGTGGAAAGCAAGTGGTAAGGCAGGTTACTGGGGAGAAACATATCATTGGAAAATACAATGACCCAATAGATAAAGGAGTTCACTCAGGAAAGAAAATGTAACATTCCCACGATATTGGATTTGTCAGATACCAAAGAACCAGACATTATTGGCTCTTTAATGTACATTTAACCCCATAGGAAAAACATGAACTGGTAACAATTGAATTTCAGTTGGCGGACGAGGAAATAAAGCTAAGTAACGAGTCAGTGAATCAGGTAGGAAAGGTACATTCAGTGAGGGAGGGCAGTCTTCTCAGGGTTGAAGATTTATTTGAAGAAGCAGACTGGGAGGAATTCATAAATGCCCCTAGAACTATGAGGAAATGGTATAGCTTCCTTTACATTTATAACCTGGGAGTGAATATGTACCTATGAAAGAAAACAAGGACGGGCCGACAAAAGGTGTGATAAAAAAAAAACAGGGACATTACAAAGGGGAACAGAAAGAGAAAATTAATTTAGAGTAGGGTATTATAGATAAATGCAGATATGAACCGAATTTTTTATAAGTTTATCAATGGTAAACTGAAACACAGGGAAAAAATCACAAAAATAATACTGTAGTGGGCGGTGAGGTTTTCGAAGAGTTTCAGCTCAGGTGGTAATAATATATTAAATTTCCCAATCTGTCTCCACAAAGGAGAGTTTTTTTTTCAGGGGAAGGTGAGCTGAGCAAATGTTTGGAGAATATAAATGTTGAAGAATGTTGGAGAATATAAATGTTGGAGAGAGGAAAGTTCTTAATCATTAGGGGTCATTGGATGTGAGAAAAGCTTCAGGACATGACGGAATCTCAAAATAAATACTTGAAGAATGTAAACAACTTTTCGTAGACAAGATCCATAGTCTTATTGTGTGTTCATTAGAAAAGAAAAGACTAGTGACACAGGATTGAAAAAGAGTTAATGTGGTATCATTTCACAAAAATGAAAGTAAGAAGATACCACTAATCTACAAGTCGATATCACTGGCAAACACAATATTGAAATCATATGGAATGTAAAAGATCGACCGTTTAAATATCTTGAAGAAATAAACATTCCGACAGACTGTTTTTCTTTAGATCTGGAGGGTCATATGTGTTGAACCTATTAACCTTTTACTCGAGAATCATTGGAAGAAAGAGAGGACTGTGTAAACTGTATTTACCTGGATTTAGAGAAAGCTTTTGATAAAGTATTTCATAGTCGTCTTATGTGGAAATTGGAGGTAAACTATTCGAATGGATGAGAAGATGTTTTGAAGGGAAGGTACTTGAGATCAGTAGTAAAGGTTAAGATGTTTGGATAGAAAGCAGTGACCAGTGGAGTTTCATAAGGTCCGTGGCTATAACCTATAATGTTGCTTAACTATGTTAATGCTATGCATTTATTTATTTTATTTATTATTTACATTATTATATTTATATTTATTTATTTGTTTATTATGATTTTTTCGTATCCGACCTAGATATGGACCAAAAGGTCTCCTGTCGGTATGCTCTGCCTTTGTAATCCTTTGTAGGTACAAGTTATGCCAACATGTTTGCAGATGATGCAAAGAAGAGTGAAAAATGAGGAAGACTGTGGCGCTGATACAAAAAAATGCAGACACTATACATTTGCATGGAGTCATGAACGGAAAATTAATTTTCATACCAAAAAATATATAGTATTTGAAATAGGTAATATCTAAAAAAAAAAAAAAAATGAACTATTCCTTAGGAACTGAAGCCATTTCAAAAGAAAAAGATGAGAAAGATTTTGGAGCTTTGATAAAAAAAAAATGAATAAATAACTAAATGTCACCTGACAAACCTGTCAGTAATATTTTGGGAGAGACATGTAGACTACATTAAGGTAATTTCTCACTATATGGGTAAGGGGATGAAAAACAAATGAAACCTGATCCATCAGAGACTGAAATATGTCAATGGTAAGGTACCCGCACAGAATGAAGGATATAAACAAAACCAAGAGAATAAAAAGGACAACAAGGAAACTAATTTCCATCCTGACAGATAACCCATATGACGAGAGACTAAACGCACATAACCTGCTATCACCGAAAGATTGAAGAAAAAGAATAGACTTGATTTTAGTATTGAGGTTACTAAAGGGGATAGACAAAATTGACAGAGACCATGAACCAAATTAAGAAAAGTTAAATCTAAAGAATGTGAAGAAATACAATTTTCCATACAGATGCATAAATTCTTGAAAAAAGATTAGAAGGCAATATAGCTTAACCTGGAAGAATACACGAATTCATATCTAGATATGATAATTGGAAAATAAGGACTTAGCCTTAGTTAGAGCCATACATTAATTCGAAGTTAGGTATGATTATTATAATTGGAGAGTAAGAGATAGGGTTCTCCATATGAGCGTTGCTCCTTTCCTGTGCGCTACAATTAGGTAAATGAAATTAGGTAACCACGCGCGCGCGCGCGCACACAATGACACACTGACACACACACACACACACACACACACACACACACACACACACACACACACACACACACACACACACACACACACACACACACACACACACACACACACACACACACACACACACACACACACACACACACACACACACACACACACACACACACACACACACACACACACACACACACACACACACATATATATATATATATATATATATATCTATGTATATATATATATATATATATATACAGTATATAGATACATATACATATACACACACACACACAAACACACAGACATACACACACACACTACACGGCGCAGTGATAGCGTTCGTAACCGCTACTCCAGTGGTCCGAGTTCGATTCCTGCCTAGGGCTGAAATTATTTCAGGATCACTACGCTGCGAGCAGGTACTCCAACTTTCATAGGTGGGGAGATGTGTGTGTATAAGGTCACAGCATTACCCATGGATTGGTCTGAGCTCTCATCCGATAGGTTAATAGCTGTCGATCACGAATCCAGAACATGATCCAAGACCTTGGTGAATCTCTTTTACGCACATACACACACGCACACATACAAGCGAGCGTATGTATGTGTGCGTCCTTCACTCTTGTACACACACAAAGAGCAAACACCCATTGGCCTCTGCGGGTCAAACAGGATTAATTAAATATTCATTAAGTAATTTAAACCCTTCAATACGGTTATAGACATATCGATTTTGTGCCTGTTAAGAGCAAGCGATCGTTTGCAGGTGAAGAGTCGAACTTGGGCTTAAAGGGGTCTCGATCTTTGAGGCATTTCTTCGAAGTGGAGTCCGCTTCCTCAGGTACACGGAATCGCCTCCTGCGCTCCGAGAGAACGAAACGCACGAAGGACGTCAACGTATTGAGACTGAAAGGTTTTTCGTCTTCCAGCTAGGGGATGCCGTCCTCGGTATCAGTGAGGTGCAGCGGAGATAAACAAACGGTGGTATTCTTAACCCTTTAAACTACGATGACAAGATTCTTGTCATTTGGTCAAATAAAACAAAAAATCATAAAACACCAAAATGTTTGATCAAACACCAGAAAAATATGACGTCAGTCCTCGCGCGGTCAAGCTGCATCAGATGATATTCGGATGTACGGGCCGGCGCGAAGCCTACCATATCCGGTTTTTCGTATCTACACCACAAGCGGCTGACATGAGTTTAATGGGTTAAAGAAAATCCTTTCCTTATATAAATCTTATATAAATCCTTGGAAGGGAAATACTTGTATAAGGAAAGATTTTTTTTTAAGAACACCACCGTAAGATTCTTACGGTGGTGTTCTTAAAGAAATTATTTCCTTACATAAATCTTCCCCTTCCAAGGGATTTATATAAGATTTATATAAGGAAAGAATTTTCTTTAAGAATACAACCGAAAACCATCTGGCAACATTCTCTGGAATAAAAGGGAATTGTCACACGATAAGGAAGCAGAAGATAAGGTTCTTCCAGTTCGAAGATCACAGGAAATCAAAGTTTTCTTCTCGTTGTTTGATTAGAAAAACATGCCGGAGTGGTTCACTCTGAGGTTGACGGCGTTGTCGTCGTCGTCGTCGCATGCACGAGCGCCACCACACAGTCAACCACATTTGTGCGATCAAAGAATCACATATGATATACGATTGTATGGATACCAGATACTAATTTACATCGAATAATAAAAAACTGCTTCTGCATCCAATCATTAGCCAATAACAATACATATAAAACTCGTACGGACAACTCCAAAAGGACATCAAACATAATTTCAGCAAAGAGAAGGCAGGAAGTGATTATTCCCCTGTCAACCGACAGGGGGGGAGAGAACGCAAATTTACCTCGAAGCGGACGATCCGTATTCGAAGAAAGTATCGTTGATTAGACCAATCTGCCTGAGAGCAGGTAATCAAGACTCAAGCATTCACGGTCGTCATGACAACGAACCCTCCCTTTTTTTTTTTTTTTTTTTTTTTTTAGTTTGAAACTCTGTGGAGTTCTTCCCGGTATTTTTTCCTCTTTGTGTTCCAAACCCGGAAGCGAAATGTCAGGAGCACACTTCACATAAACTTGGCCACGTGATTGTCTTTCGGAGATTTTTTTTTATTTATTCCTGAAAGAAAATATAAACGAAAGAATGCCTAATTACCCAGCGTCATATAGTTTTCAGGCTCTGAGGACATTACCAGTGAGGTGGGATGGACGATTATGGGCACGGCACTGAAGGACTTTGATCTTGCCCCTCTAAAAGAGCAAACCTGCCTCCCAAGTCTGCATGCCTTGATATACATATGTATGCATATCTATGTACAGTATATATATAAAATATATATATATCATATATATATATATATATATATATATATATATATATATATATATAATGATGAAGGTGGAAAAAAGTCACGGGTATAGTTCCGAGTTACGAATTTATTCCTGACCGGTTTCGCTCTACGCTTCTTCCTCTGAAGAAGCGTAGAGCGAAAGCGGTCAGGAATAATTTCGCAACTCGGATCTCAACTCGTGACTTCTTTTCATAATGTCTCAGCATATCTACTATAATAAAGTAGTAGCCTGTCTGTCTGTTTGTTTGTTTTTTGTTTCTATGTTTGTTTGTTCACAAACTCCTCACCCATCACCATATATATTCTGATACCTTGTCCCTCCAGGTACTTTCTTAACTATATTTCATTAAAAAAAAATTTTTTTGTTAGGGTTAAGGGTTAAGTTAGGTGAGATATGGTTAGGTGAGTGATTATTCACGAACTACTTCTAGGTTTTAGCAGATAGACCCCCTATAACCATATATATTCTGAAACCATATAACCCAGCGTACTTGGATAGCTATCTTTTATTTGTCTGTCTGTTTGTTCGTTTGTTTGTTCACGAACTCCTCCTAGGGTTTTGGAGGTAGACCTCCATAACCATATGGAGTTCTGGACGAGTTTCTGGTGAGGGTCCCAAATCAAATCAATCTTTCACTGTGTTTTACGACTTTAGTATTCATTCCGCTTACCACCAGACAATCTATTCTGCGAGGGAAACACCCTTCACAAGGAAAATAGAATAATATATGTTACGATATGTGTATATATATTTGCATATACGAATATATATACACATGCATTAAACATTCAAACCTGAATAATGATAATAATGATAATAATATAATAGTAATAGTAATGATAGTAATAATAATAGTAATGATAATAATAGTAATAATAGTAATAATATTAATGATAATAGCAATGATAATAGCAATGATAATAGCAACAATAGTAATAGCAACAATAGTAATAGCAACAATAGTAATAGCAACAATAGTAATAGCAACAATAGTAATAGCAACAATAGTAATAGCAGTAATAATAGTAATAGTAGTAATAATAATAATAATAGTAAAAGTAATAATAGTAAAAGTAATAATAGTAGTAATAATAATAGTAATAATATTAGTAAATAATAGTAATAATAATAATAATTAATAATAGTAATAATTAATAATAGTAATAATTAATAATAGTAATATTTAATAATAGTAATAATTAATAATAGTAATAATTAATAATAGTAATAATTAATAATAGTAATAATTAATAATAGTAATAATTAATAATAGTAATAATTAATAATAGTAATAATTAATAATAGTAATAATTAATAATAATAATAATTAATAATAATAGTAATAATAATAATAATAGTAATAATAATAATAATAGTAATAATAATAATAATAATAGTAATAATTAGTAATAATAGTAATAATAATGTGATAATGATAATAGTAATAATAATGATAGTAATAATAGTAATAATAGTAATAATAGTAGTAATAGTAGTATTGATAATAATAATAGTAATAATAATAATAATAATAGTAATAATAATAGTAATAATATTAATAATAATAATAGTAATAATAATAGTAATTAGTAATAATGATAATAGTAATAATAGTAATAATAATAATAGTAATGATAATAATAATAATAATAATAATAATAGTGATAATAGTAATAGTAATAATAATAATAGTAATAGTCATAATAATAGTAATAATAATAGTAATAATGGTAATAATGGTAATAATAATAATTATAGTAATGATAATAGGAATAACAATAATAGAAATTATATTAATAGTAATAATAATAATAATAGTAATAATAATAATATTAATAATAATAATATTAATAATAATAATATTAATTAATAATATTAATTAATAATAATATTAATTAATAATAATAATGATAATAATAATAATAATAATAATAATAAGTGTGTATTGAGTTAACAGTGATACAGTTATACACTAAAAATCTATGTACCATTTGAACTAATTATAGGACTAGATTAAACTGTGTTGATAATGAGAACTATGGGCGCTGTTCTTGTAGCGGTCAATCCTTGGTACTCTGATGGGCACGAGTTTGTTGACACGCCTGGTGGCGTGGCGTGGTAGGGGAGCATCCGGTGGGAGGAAGTGTTGGTGACGAGGGTGAGTAGATCTTTCCCAAACTTTTTCATTGCCTCCTGATGCCTCTGGGAGATTCAGTGTTGTTAGGGCGTTGTTTGAACCGTCGTAAGCAGATCCCAGAATAATCTTGCACGCCCTCTTCTGTATTTTATTTGTTGCTTATGTGTGAGAGTGAGAGAGGCATTGGGGAAGTGTGCATGAGGATGGGGAGTATAAGGATGGTGTACACTCCGCTGGCGTCCCTAATGACCTGAGTAAACGCAACATGTACAGTTTGTATGAGTGTCATCACTGCGTTGTTGAAGTATTGATTCCAGTTCAGGGTGGTCATCCACCGTTATACAGAGCAGCTTAGTGGACTGGACCACTTGGAGGGGATGGGCGCCTAGTGACAGTAGGGGACGAGTCAACGCCTGTGGGGGACTTACAGAAGTACATTATATCAGCCTTGTTATGGTTGATTGTCAATTTGTTGTCCTCAGTCCACGTCTTAAGTTTGTCCAGGGTGGACTGCAGTGGTGAGTAGTCAGTCTGTCTGGCATTGACAGGAATGCCAAGGGTACTGTCATCATCATATTTCCAGTGATGCTGGGTGTTGATGAAGGCATCGTTGATAAGGATGGGGATGCACAGTGATCCTTTCGTAGTGCCCTGGGGAACCCAGCAGGTCAGGAGAAGGAGAGAGGATATCGACCCCAATGCCTGACGGCCTGATGTCGCCTGGTGATGAAGTCGGCCAACCACGCTGTCAGTATATCAGATGTGGGAAATATTTCAAAATACGCTCACTAAGATGATTCAAACTTACATTCCTTTTAAGGACAGACGTCCCCCAAATCAGGTTCGCCCAAAGTGGCTCGACAAAGAAACTGAAAAAAGTATTGCTAAAAAGAGACAGGCTTATAAGAAATATAAGTGCTCGGGTGTATCTAATGACTATGAAAGTTATGTATCAATACAGAGAGATTTAAAAAAGACAATAAGAAAAAGAAAACGACAATACGAAATGAACATCGCTGAGAAATCCAAAGAGAATCCCAAAGAATTCTATAGTTACATTAGAGATAAAAAGGTTGTTAGGAATCACATTGGTCCACTATTATCTGCTGACGGTCAACTTGAATATTCAAATGAAGGAATGTGTAATATCTTAAACAATTATTTTAGCTCGGTATTCGTAAACGAAACACCTCAAGGTGAATTCCAAACTGAAACCTGTGAAAAGTCTAGGGTAAACTTACTCACTACGGTAAATATAACAAAAGAAAAAATTAAAAGATGTATAGACAAACTCAAAGTTAATAAAACACCAGGGCCTGACGGTTGGCATCCAAGAATCTTAAAGGAAATGAAAAATGAGATTGTTGTTCCATTAGAAATTATTTTCAAGAAATCCATCATATCCGGAGATGTCCCAAGAGAATGGAAGCTAGCTAACGTTTCTCCCATATTCAAAAAAGGTGACAAAAAGAAACCAAATAACTATAGGCCTATAAGTTTGACTTCAATCGTAGGAAAAATAATGGAAACTATCATCAGAGATGCTATCGAACATCATTTAGAAAGTAACCGTTTGATAAATGATAGCCAGCATGGTTTCAGACGGAAACGTTCTTGCGTGACTAACTTACTCGAATTCTACAACACAGTTATCTCGAATTATGACAAAAGAAACAATATAGATTTAGTATATCTAGACTTTGCAAAAGCTTTTGATACCGTCCCACACGAAAGACTACTTACTAAATTAGCTTTGCATGGAATAAGTGGTAGCCTATTAGGTTGGACTAGTAATTGGTTGAATGATCGAAAACAGAGAGTTGTTTTAAATGGAAAAACTTCTGAATGGAAAAGTGTTGCAAGTGGAGTTCCTCAGGGTTCCGTTCTTGGGCCACTTCTATTCATAGTATATATGAATGATATAGACCATGGACTAAAATCTACTGTTTCCAAATTTGCTGATGATACAAAACTGTGCGGAGTGGCAAATGATCACTCAAACCAATTAGATATTCAAGAAGATTTAGATAAATTACAGCAATGGTCTGAAAAGTGGCTAATGAAATTTAACACAAGTAAATGCAAGGTAATGCACATAGGTAAAAATAACAGTAAGTACGATTACAAGTTATTTGGAAATTCGTTAACAAAAGTGGATAGTGAAAAAGATCTCGGCGTAATTATCAGTAACGACCTCAAATCATCCAAGCAGTGTATTTCAGCCTCTGAGAAAGCGAATAAGATTCTAGGACTGATTGCGCGATCTTTTGATTTCAAAAGTCCATCACTCATTAACAAGCTATATAAATCGTTAGTTCGTCCACATTTGGAATATGCTGTTTCCGTATGGTCACCGAATCTCATTAAAGACATTGACAGATTGGAAAGAGTACAACGGCGAGCCACAAAACTGATTCCAAATATCAAAAATAAATCATACGAATATCGACTAAAACATATGAATCTGTTTTCCCTAAAAAAGCGTAGACTCAGAGGTGACTTGATACAGGTCTTTAAAATTCTAAAGGGAATTGACAACATCAAAAGTCACCAAATTTTTACATTGAATGAGAATCAGATAAGAAACAATGGTCTCAAACTGTCCGGAAATAGATTCAATTTGGAAGTAGGTAGAAACAACTTTGCCAACCGTGTAGTTAATGAATGGAATAAACTTCCTGCACAGGTAGTGCAATGTAGTTCAGTTCAAAGCTTTAAGAATCATTTAGATAAATACCTAAGTAAGATGCTGTAATGATTATAATTTATCTTATATTATTTGTTTTTGTTTTGTTATCATTTGTCTGTCTGATTTTCATTTATTATTAGTTATATGTAAATTTATTATTATTTACTATTTACCTGTTTGTTTATTATTTAACTATACCTATGCATTTATTTATGTATTTTATTTGTTATTTACATTATCATAGTTTATATTTATTATTTTATTATTAATATGATTTTTTTTTCGCATCCGACCTAGATATGGATCAAAAGGTCTCCTGTCGGTATGCTCCGCCTTTGTAATCCTTTGTAAACTTGAAAAAGACTACAGTGTGATCGACAAGATCAAACGCTTTTCTTAAGTTTATGAAAGTGACAGCCAAGGAGGTGTTACGCTTGCCTAGGTGGTCGTGTAAAAAGTAGGGAAAATTCACAAGGTAGTGGATAGTGGAGAAGGAGTTCATGTTGCCAAATTGTTGTATGTCTATTGAGGTTTTTATTTTGTCATATGCCACGTCAAAAACAAAATCCTCGCAAATAAGGTTTAGAATGGGAGGGATAGTGATTAGTCTGAGGTCACTCAGTGACTGCGGCTTATGAAATTTGGGGATGGATATTACGTAAGAAAATTTCCAGTCACTAAGGCATGGATTTTGTGATAAAGAGGCATTAATTGTGGAGGACATTGGGAGGGCAAGTTCTGGGGCAAATTCTATATCAATTTTTGTTGGCGGGTCAGAAGGTATATTGATCTGTTATGCTTCTATTTCCTTACCTTTGTAGTGACATAAGCCATTTGGACAGAGGGAGAGGGGTGGGGTGGAGCGGGGTAGGAAAGAAGGATGGAGAGGAGTTAGGCTCTGACAAATAGACGTAAAGTGAGTATTGACCTCTTGAGCTGTTTGGTCGAGTGAGAAATGGGAAATGTAGGGAAGAATAGACGTTTCCTCTTGTAAACTACAAAGAGCTTTGATCTCGATAAACCACCGACAGCAATTTTGCTGATTGGTGTGATGTGATCTTTCAGGGTAGTACGATAACATGACTTCCCTGATTTCCATGATGACCCTGTTCCTTAGGGACCTGAACAGGGAGTTGTCGGTAGAATAAGCCCTGTTTCGTTGTTTGGTGAGTCGTATGAGGCGGAGTGTCATCCATGGGTCATCTGATAGCTCCACAGAGATTTTTTTTTTCATTGGAAACAAGTGGTGGAAGGCTTCAATTGTGGTTGTGGAGTAGTTCCTCCACTTGGTTTCCACATACTCCACGTCCAAAACTTCCCTCAATGGATGCTGAATTATCCTTCACGTCCAAAATTTACCTCGATGGGTGCTGAATTATCCATCTCCCGAACTTCGTTACGGCACTCAGGCATAGGTCGGTGATAAAAGGTGACCATTTCCCTTGGCATAGAGGTGATAGGTGTTGGGGTGTGTATATGTGTGTATCTGCGTGTGTGTGTACACACGTGTGTGAGTGTGTGTGTGTGTGTGTGTGTGAGTGAGTGTGTGCGTGCGTGCGTGCGTGTGTGAGGAGGTAAGCATACTATCCCCCCTTTATGTATCTCCTCTTAGTATATATAAGTTAACATACCCTTTGTAAAAACACGCTGAAGAGGATCACATGTAGTGATCGCAATATACGTATATTCAAATATCTTTTCTTCGATAGTGGGATATTCAGTCTATCTTAACAATGTGTTAGAACATTCACTCGCTTGTGATACACACACACACACACACACACACACACACACACACACACACACACACACACACACACACACACACACACACACAAACACACACACACACACATATATATATATATATATATATATATATATATATATATATATATATATATACGCGCGCGCGTGTGTGTGTGTGTGTGTGTGTGTAGGTATATATATATACATGTATGTATGTGTGTGTGTGTGTGTGTGTGTATAAATATATATATCATGTATATATATTATATATATACAAACATATATACTCGTATATATATATATATATATATATATATATATATATGTATGTATGTATATATACATGAGCATATGCAGATACATCACAAAATTGACACGTGATCCAATGAATTGCTGGTTACCATTAAGAAAAAGAAGAGACACTAAATTCGCAAGCGCTTTCGTGCATTTCACATCTTCAGGGGAGATGCAGATAAAAGTAGTACAAAGTCCAGTAGAGAAGTAGTGGAAGTGGCAAGTGGAACCCATAATACAGATAGATCACCAAATTGGTACATGATCCAATAATTTCTTTGTTACCACTAAGGAAAACAAGAAGCACGAAATCCCCAAGCGCTTTCGGATATTTCACATCTTCAGGGGAGATACGTATTAAAGTACATTATATATATATATATATATATATATATATATATATATATATGTGTGTGTGTGTGTGTGTGTGTGTGTATGTGTGTGTGTGTGTGTGTGTCTGTACGTGTGTGTGTTTATGTGTGTTGTCGAAATAGCCTATCAGATAATTTTCATCTCCGTGGTTTTGTATAAAGAAAATTGAAGGACATTTCACTTCGCACTGCCTTGAAGACTACCTGCTATCATATATCATGCTCATATAAAACAAAATCACTCCAGTCTTGCATCACATACTCTATTTTTTCGTGTTTCCAGACGTCATTACATTTTTTCATTCTAATTTTGTATTCCCCTTAATCGCATTTTTCATTATAACAAACATTACATCTAATACGTCGAGCACAAGAAAGCGCTTGTCCTTGAACCCATACAAATGCCTTATCTCACTTCTGCACAAACAAGATTAAATGAAATCGTTTACATAAGCCCTCTTTACGTTAAGAAGCCTTACAAAACGACGAAATTCTACCAAAGCTTCTTGAATCTTAACGAGAGCTGGGAATCATTCGGTTAGATAACCAAAAGTGGATAATACAAAGACGAAAAGCTACAAGAAACTAGGACTGGTATTCTTTTTTCATTCTATTGAAACTAAATTTGAATTATATTATACTTTCTTGCGTGAGGAAGAAAGAAACTAGGACTAGTATTCTTCTTTCATCCTCTTGAAATTAAATTTGAATTGTATTATACTTTCTTTAATTATTTCAAAATGAATTGTTTGAGATATACGGAAGATCTTATAAGAATGTGTAATATGATAAATGTTTGCGTGAGGCAGAGTTCGGAGTTTGAAGAAAGTTGTCGAATAAGGTAGATCTAAATTCTGAGATGGATTGGGTGCATGGAATGAGTGGGTATGGAGAGAACAGCAAATAAAGTGTGGAAAGTAAAAGTAGATGAAGTGAATTTGAGAGGAAAACCAGTAATGAAATGGATGGATGAGGTGAAGAGGGCTTTGTATGTACGTAGAATGTGTGTCGAGGAGGAATGAGAGAACGCTGAAGATATAGACTGATAGAAACAATGGAGGAAGACTATGCGTAGGTTAAAGGGTGGCGCGGCCTGAAAGGATGTTCTTCGCATCTATTGGTTGTGCGCGGCCCGAAAGGATGTTCTCCGCATCTGTTGGTTGTTAGGGGTTCCTGTGCAAGAGCTGTGCTTTTCTGCATTTCCTTTTGACCCACGCATTATTTGATAATTCAATAATTTATTTATTTATTTATTTATTTATTTATTCGTCTATTTATTTATCTATCCATTTATTTACTTATTCATCTATCTACTCATTTACTTATCTTTCTATTTATCTATTTATTTTTCATCTATTCATTTTTCTATTCATTATCTATTTTTGCATAGTTTGAGTTTATGTCCTGACTCGTCTACCCCCTTTATAGTGAGAACCCTTGTTACGTATATATGGAATAAATACACATAATTTATAATTCTGTCTTCATGGCGCAATGTGCATTTCATCAAGAACGTAACTTCGTCAAAAATATAATTTTTGTTCGCTCTGGGCTCTCCCAGAACTTACATGCACACACCTCTTTCTCCATGGCTTGATTATAGTCACACAAACAATGCCTGTGTGGGCCTCAAGGTGATCTGATCTCATCGTGGTAATCTAATTCCCTTGAGGAAAAGATGCGTGTCTAGTGTCTACGTGTGTGTGAGTGTGTG
>NC_134819.1:29139407-29166907 GCF_046742065.1 Oratosquilla oratoria
AGCATATGGCTACTGTATTGTTTAGCTTGTTTCATCTCTCAGTAATTAATTCTCTCTCTCTCTCTCTCTCTCTCTCTCTCTCTCTCTCTCTCTCTCTCTCTCTCTCTCTCTCTCTCTCTCTCTCTCTCTCTCGAACTCGAAATCGCTTTCTTGTTTGTAGCTTGACAACTTTAGTTCTATCAAAATCACAAATTGTACCATGATTGCCATCCTCTTCCCTTCCTGTACATATGACAAATGATATCAACAATATAATTGAAATAAAGAGAGAAAGATAAAAGGAATAAATGAAGAGGAGGAAGAGGAAGAGCTAGAGGAGGAGGAAGAAGAGGAGGAAGGAAGAGAAGAACTACAAGCAAGCAAATGGAAGAATAGGGAAGGAGTTAAAGAGATGGTGAAGATAGAAAATAGAAGAAGGACAAGGAGGAGGAGGACCAGGAAATGGGAGTGTTGGAAAAAGGGGTAGGAAGAGGAGGAGGAGGAGGAGGATAAGGAGGAGCAGCAGCAGTATATGGAAGTGTAGTAGAGAGGAGGAGGAGGAGGACCAGGAAATGGGAGTGTTGGAAAAAGGGGTAGGAAGAGGATTAGGAGGAGGATTAGGAGGAGCAGCAGCAGCAGTATATGGAAGTGTAGTAGAGAGGAGGAGGAGGAGGAGGAGAAGAAGGAGGAGGAGGAGGAGGAGGAGGAGGATAAATTGTAAAGAAGGACCTCTCGGGCAGGTAAATGCTATTTTTGTATGCAGGCAAAGGAGGGAGACGTGGAGGAGGAGGAGGAAATACAGGAAGAGGAAGAATGGTGGCGGTGGTGGTGGTGGAGGTGGTGGTGGTATTGATGGTATTACGAACGGCGTTCCCTCCCCCCACGTCCGTGTTTCCCATTCATGCTGCCGCCAGATGATTTTATTCATAGCTTTGTGTCACCTAACAGCGACCTCCCAACCCCACCCCACCTCCCTCGGTAGTGACGAGGTTACCCCGAAGTCTTCTGAAGTCGTTAAAGTGAAATACGACCGCCACCACGAAAACGCCTACGAGAAGGTTCCAATGTCGCGTGAAATGATGTCTGGTCCCTTTCAATACAGTGACGGCGGCTTCGACAGATCCTGTCCTTATTCGTGATGCCAAACAACTTTATTCGGCTGAAGAACGATCTCGGGATATGACGGGATCCCGACCAGCGCCTCACTGTTTCCGAAGTCCGTCCCTCGGCTGAACACGATCCACATTAACAACCACAAGATTGATGAATTGATGAAAGACGAATACGTTTCCGTGTTGAAGGGATCAAACCATATAAGCCAGGGAGAAAAGTTCGTATCACAAAAGACAACTCCAGAAATAGTCACAGCAGGAGACGAGATCGCCACCGCAAGACTCCGTCAGTGTCGTTGTGGTCTTTTTCTTAAAACCAAACGATTTTAATCAGCCCAGCAAAGGACCACAAATTGATTGCTCTTAGTCGTTCGACCAGACCTGAGAGGACAGGTTGGTAAGATACAGAACTTCTATGTCTAAGTCCTGGGTTACATTCACGGATGCAAACCCAAATGTCTGATATGTATATATCAATATATATGTACATCTATCTATCTATCTATCTATATATCTGTCTACCAAGGCATATACCCACTCCCACCCATCGTATGATGCTGGTTAAGCTGAAGTATATCTTTGGCTCCATCTCTCTTATTGAATCATATGCTCCTGAGGCATATAACCTTGAAGAGAAGATATTCTATTCCAAACTTGAATCTTTAGTTGACTACTGCCACGCCTAGTGTATTGGGTGACTTCAATGCTGTCACTGGCACCAACAGAGCTGGCTATGAAGTATGTATTGGCCCCAATGACCCCAGATACATCAACAGTTCTCTCCCTCTGAACATTGCAAAGCCCAGAAGGCTGAGGATTGGCGGTTTTTGGTTCCAGAGACGAGAGCCACAGCGAAGGACAAGGTAGAGTCATGCCGGAGGAGTGGCCAAGGAAATCGATCACACACTTGTTAGCACTCGTCGGAAGATCCTACAGAACTACAGAGTTTATCGAAGTGATGAATTTTTTGGGACCGATCATAGACATGTGGTCACAACAATCAGACTGCGAATCAAATTCAGGAGAATCCCGAGATGTAACCCACCTGGGTGTCATTTGATGATGCGTGTGCCCAGGAGTATGCGGCAGCAATCTCTAATCGGTTTGAAGCACATGGTTCTCCTGAGGACCCTGAAGAACAAGATACTTTGAATGAAATATAATTTTGTATTGTTTGGAGTGATACATCAAGCTTGTTCCACAAAAGTGAAGCTGTAAACTTCAAGGAACTTATGACCAAAACAGACCTAAGACGAGACAATACAACTGAAGCACCACTGGATTGTGTGTTATGAGGGTACAGGGCGTACATAAGAACATAAGAATGAAGGAGACCGCAAGAGACCATAAGGCCTACACCAGTCAGTTCATATGTGGACTAGATTATTTTTAATGAATCTAAGTGCCTGACCATGTACAATTTTCTGCATATGACAAATAGTTAAAAAGTCAACTCGTTTTCCACTGTTAACCAGTTAATACAACTAAAATGGAATGCATGAAAAAGTGTTCTAGGATTGAATTTGAGCACTACCTTGATAAGTTTGTTTTGGTAGATTTGTAGTTTGTATTTGAGGCGTCTGAGATAGACTTGGGTACGACGATCAACAACCATAATCAACGGGACACTGCACTAGTGCAGAGTCCAATAATTTCGTGGTTTTAACATCTAGAAAACTGGATATTCAGTACAACATCTTTACTTTGGCATTAACTTTAGTGGTTAACTTATTTGCCATTGTAGCATAACACATGTTTTTGTCAAACTCCACCCCTAGGTATTTAAGACACTTTTTGGATATGACATTGATTCTAGTGCAGGTAGCATCCAAATTTGAGCCCTATTTTCACATGTAGTTTGTAACAAAAAAAAAAAAAAAAAAAAAAAAAAAAAAAAAAAAAAAAAAAAAAAAAAAAAAAAAAAAAAAAAAAAAAAAAAAAAACCCACGACTCAGTTTTACCCAAGTTCAGAGATAACTTGTTGTCAACAAGCCACTGATCAACATATTCAATTTCTGAAATGCGTACATTTTCAATTATGTTGACATTCTTGTGTGAATACAACAGTACTGAATCATCTGCATACAATGATAGTTTGCAATTGACTGCAGACTCCACGTCGTTCACATATATAAGGAATAACAATGGACCCAAGATGGAACCCTGAGGGACACCACATCTAATGTTACATTCATCACATATGGCGATTGACATCAACATCCTATTTTCTAGAGCATAAGTATTAGGTAAACCAATGAACACATTTTTTGCCTGGGCATATGGCATTGAATTTACCCTGAAAAATGTCACTATTTACAGTATCAAATGTCTTTTGTAGATCAAGTAGCATCATACTACAGTAGTTGCCTTTATCCAGTTTAGATCGGATATAGTTTGATAAATGGGTAACACATGTTCCTTTGTATATGATTTTCTAAATCCAGACTGAATCTCATAGAGAAGGTTCTTTTGCTCTAGATACTTCTTCAATTAATTAAATATATATATATATATATATATATATTATATATATATATATATATATATATATATATATATTGGTAAATATTGGCAGAAGGTTTTCTTTTAAACATGTTTCGTTAAAACCAACTGCGTATTCGGCGCAACAAAGCTTCTTGAGTAGACTTTCAAGTCTTCTGAACGTAGATTTCTGGTCACAGGACAGACTGAATAGTAAATATTTTCCAGTAGATATTAGGAACTATTGTTGAGTAAGATCGAAACGTCTGTATACTCTTACTCAAAAATAGTTCCTAATGTCTACTGGAAATTTATTATTCCGTCTGTCCTGTGGAAACCAGAAATCTACGGTCAGAAGACTTGAAAGTCTACTTAAGAAGCTTTGTAGCGCCGAATGCGCAGTTGTTTTTAACAAAACATATATATATATATATATATATGTTATATATATATATATATATATATATATATTCATATATGTATATATTTACATACATGCATATATATATGTATATATGTATATGTATATATGTATATATGTATATATACATATGTATATATATATGTATGTATGTATATACGGTATATATATATATATATATATATATATATACATATATATATATATATACATATATATATATATACATATATATACATATGTATATATATATATTTATATATATATATATATATATATATAAACATGTATCTGCGTGTGTGTGTGCGTATGCACAATATACCCATACATGGATACACATGCCTCGTTACGTCTTAAAATACGTACATAAGAACCGACTCCCTGATGTAAGAGTCGTCTACCTTTCCCACTCGGCACTAACGACCGCACACATCCTATATATGGTTACAGCAGGGGGTTTTCCTGGCGTCTGTCGTTAGGTATAACAAGCTTCCTTTCAAAGGATTACAAAGGCAAAGCATGCCGACAGGAGACCTTTTGATCCATATCTAGGTCGGATGCAAAAAAAAAAAATCATATTAATAATAAATTAAAACTATAATAATGTAGATAACAATTAAAACACATAAATAAATGCATTGGTATAGTTGAATAACAAACAAACAGGTAAATAGTAAATGATAATAAATTGACATATAACTAATAATAAATGAAAATCAGACAGACAAATTATAACAAAATAAAAATAATTACAGCATCTTACTTAGGTATTTATCTAAATGATTCTTAAAGCTTTGAACTGAACTACATTGCACTACCTGTGCAGGAAGTTTATTCCATTCATTAACTACACGGTTGGCAAAGTTGTTTCTACCTACTTCCAAATTGAATCTATTTCCGGACAGTTTGAGACCATTGTTTCTTGTCTGATTCTCATTCAATGTGAAAATTTGGTCACTTTTGATGTTGTCAATTCCCTTTAGAATTTTAAAGACCTGTATCAAGTCACCTCTGAGTCTACGCTTTTTTAGGGAAAACAGATTCATGTGCTTAAGTCGATTTTCGTATGATTTATTTTTGATACTTGGAATCAGTTTTGTGGCTCGCCGTTGTACTTTTTCCAGTCTGTCAATGTCTTTAATGAGATTCGGTGACCATACGGAAACAGCATATTCCAAATGTGGACGAACTAACGATTTATATAGCTTGTTAATGAGTGATGGACTTTTGAAATCAAAAGATCGCGCAATCAATCCCAGAATCTTATTTGCTTTCTCAGAGGCTGAAATACACTGCTTGGATGATTTGAGGTCGTTACTGATAATTACGCCGAGATCTTTTTCACTATCCACTTTTGTTAACGAATTTCCAAATAACTTGTAATCGTACTTACTGTTATTTTTACCTATGTGCATTACCTTGCATTTACTTGTGTTAAATTTCATTAGCCACTTTTCAGGCCATTGCTGTAATTGATCTAAATCTTCTTGAATATCTAATTGGTTTGAGTGATCATTTGCCACTCCGCACAGTTTTGTATCATCAGCAAATTTGGAAACAGTAGATTTTAGTCCATGGTCTATATCATTTATATATACTATGAATAGAAGTGGCCCAAGAACGGAACCCTGAGGAACTCCACTTGCAACACTTTTCCATCCAGAAGTTTTTCCATTTAAAACAACTCTCTGTTTTCGACCTTTCAACCAATTACTAGTCCAACCTAATAGGCTACCACTTATTCCATGCAAAGCTAATTTAGTAAGTAGTCTTTCGTGTGGGACGGTATCAAAAGCTTTTGCAAAGTCTAGATATATTAAATCTATATTGTTTCTTTTGTCATAATTCGAGATAACTGTGTTGTAGAATTCGAGTAAGTTAGTCACGCAAGAACGTTTCCGTCTGAAACCATGTTGGCTATCATTTATCAAACGGTTACTTTCTAAATGATATTCGATAGCATCTCTGATGATAGTTTCCATTATTTTTCCTACGATCGAAGTCAAACTAATAGGCCTATAGTTATTTGGTTTCTTTTTGTCACCCTTTTTGAATATGGGAGTAACGTTAGCTAGCTTCCATTCTCTTGGGACATCTCCGGATATGATGGATTTCTTGAAAATAATTTCTAATGGAACAACAATCTCATTTTTCATTTCCTTTAAGATTCTTGGATGCCAACCGTCAGGCCCTGGTGTTTTATTAACTTTGAGTTTGTCTATACACCTTTTAATTGTTTCTTTTGTTATATTTACCGTAGTGAGTAAGTTTACCCCAGACTTTTCACAGGTTTCAGTTTGGAATTCACTTTGAGGTGTTTCGTTTACGAATACTGAGCTAAAATAATTGTTTAAGAGATTACACATTCCTTCATTTGAATATTCAAGTTGACCGTCAGCAGATAATAGTGGACCAATGTGATTCCTAACAACCTTTTTATCTCTAATGTAACTATAGAATTCTTTGGGATTCTCTTTGGATTTCTCAGCGAGGTTCATTTCGTATTGTCGTTTTCTTTTTCTTATTGTCTTTTTTAAATCTCTCTGTATTGATACATAACTTTCATAGTCATTAGATGCACCCGAGCACTTATATTTCTTATAAGCCTGTCTCTTTTTAGCAATACTTTTCTCAGTTTCTTTGTCGAGCCACTTTGGGCGAGCCTGATTTGGGGGACGTCTGTCCTTAAAAGGAATGTAAGTTTGAATCATCTTAGTGAGCGTATTTTGAACCTCTGACAGTGACGTGACCGAGGTACGGGGGTGGTTCCCAGGATGATTGAGAATCCGACAAGAAACAATGGAAATAGACTTAATTTGGAAGTGGGTAGAAACAACTTCGCCGACCGTGTAGTTAATGAATGGCATAAACTTCCTGCAGAGGCAGTGCAATGTAGTTCAGTTTGAAGCTTTAAGAATCATTTAGATAAACACCTAAGCAAGATGCTGTAATGACCATCATTTATTTTATATTTTTTGTTTATTTGTTTTGTTATCATTTGTCTGTTTGTTTATTATTATTTGCATGATTCTCGTTTATTATCATTTATGTCAATTTATTATTATTTACTATTTACCTGTTTGTTTATTATTTAACCATACCTATGCATTTATTTATGTATTTTATATATTATTTACATTATCATAGTTTTTATTGATTCATTTTTATATTTATCTATTTATCTATCGTTATTATGATTTTTTTTCGCATCTGGCCTAGATGTGGACCATGTGGTCTCCTGTCGGCGTGCTCCGCCTGTAT
This sequence comes from Oratosquilla oratoria, assembly GCF_046742065.1. NCBI lineage: Eukaryota > Metazoa > Arthropoda > Malacostraca > Stomatopoda > Squillidae > Oratosquilla > Oratosquilla oratoria. The sequence continues at coordinate 29,146,662 of NC_134819.1, forward strand.
AATTCTTTGTAATGAGAGAGTAATTCCAATACTCCGTTGCAGGTGATGACTGAAAAGGAGAGCGTTGACTTGCTACTGACAGATCTAATCTAAGCGAGTACAGATTACTTTATCACGCAGAGAAGTGTCGTTAGATCTTCATGTAGTCTGACAGCGAAGCGGATTATTTGTCGAAGCAGCTTTAGTCTCCGGCTCAAGAAATCATACCGTTTGTTGTCTTTTCCAAGTTAATTGACTTGTACTGATTTATTCATTCGTTATATATTTTCCAATATTCTCTTGATGTTCTTTCGCCCTATAGTTACAGATTCTCGTTTTTTCCTTTTACTTTTTTCGTTCTAAAGATAATTATTATATCACCTCTCTTTCTTTCTATCTGTGTGTGTGTGTGTGTGTGTGTGTGTGTGTGTGTGTGTGTGTGTGTGTGTGTGTGTGTGTGTGTGTTTGTGTGTGTGTGTGTACCTCTTTGTCTCTGTCCTTGTCCCTCTCTCTCTCTCTCTCTCTCTCTCTCTCTCTCTCTTTCTCTCTTCATCCCCCCCAAGTAAGTCATCCTATTTTTCCAGTCTCTCATATATCATTCTGGTTGCATAATTTTTATTATCTACGTTATATATATATATATATACACACATATGCGTTGGACAACAAAATTGAAGATGAACCATTACAGAAAATTAAACGGTATTAGGTAAGATTTTTCGTGTAATAATCTTCAGACAAAGTACAGAAAATAGATATTACTAGAGCTTTTTGTACAAACATCAACACATGAACAAGGGATGTGTCGAGCTGTAACCAAGAAGGTCGACGACCCCCACCTCTCCCTGCCGTGTCCCGTTTCCTCGGATGATCAAAACAATTGTCTCCGGACTAATATAATTATGTGACCAATTTATCACATTTGAAACGATCGTAACTTAAGGTCATATTTTTGTCATATTAACCAGAAATAAGGAACGATTCAATTACATCTCTCTCTCTCTCTCTCTCTCTCTCTCTCTCTATATATATATATATATATATATTTATATATATATATTTTTTTTTTTTTCAGTTTAGTTTAGTTTATTTTTAGTTTTAGTTTTTGTTAAAATATTGGAAACCTTCCAATCAATGTAATGGTCGTGAATGGCTTTTAGTCGAAAAAACACTGCTTGACTGTGCTGTTGTAACGCTGTGTTTGTGTCAAGATATCCTGGTTTTAATTACTTTCCCGATGTAGAACATGTCACAGTTATCACAAGGAGCCTTGTAAACCACACCTGAATTACTGAGGGGATATATATATATATATATATATATATATATATATATATATATATATATATATGTATATATACATATATATATATATATATATATATATATGTATATATATATATATATTTTTTTTTTTTACTGTGTGATAATTTTTAAACGTAATTTGATACAGCAATAGAAGGGTCTTTGTTTTTGCCTGGTTCTCTGGTTTGTTGTTTGGTTCATTGAAAAATTTCCTCTTAACTGACTGTCTGATGACCTTAGATAAGAATGTTTTTGGGCTATTCAAGTTTTTTACCAGTGTTTTAGATGTTCAGATTTTTCTCAAAAAATCAGGATCTGAAATCCTATAAGCTGTAAGTTGCCTAGGAATGAATACTGATTTTTTTTAACATTAATATGATAATTTGAATGTTTGATTTTAAGAAATACAACGATTCTATACACATCAAGTTTGTAAAAACACGGGAAAATTTAAAGAAAGGCACCACTTGACACATCATCAAAGTAGACGTAAGCAATGCCTTAGTTATTATGAGCAAAAGTGACTACCAAGATCTTTTGTATCTATTTAAAGGTTCTAAAGTGTATTGTGAACTGAAAAAAGACCCAACTGATATTTTTTCTTTCTTTTTTTTACTAGGAACTAAAATACTTACTGAAAGGAATGGAAGACTTCATCGATCAATTCTCAATTCATAACCCCTCCACGCCCTATACGTATGGATTTATCACAACCCGCAAACCTAACCATCCCATCAGGCCTATCATAAGCTCCATAGCCTCAGCTACTTACAAGCTTCGTAAATGGCTTTTTACCCTTCTCTCTCCATCGGTTGCACTATTTCTATTTTTTTTTTTATTATTATTAAAAATAGTGTGGATATAGCACAAAAATTAAAATCCCTTCTTGTTAAATATCTTGTTAGTTTTGATATAGAATCTTTATTTACTTCAATTCCTATTAATGATGTGCTGATATTTTTACCTAATATCCTAAGTGACAGCTCTGAAGATCTTCTTAAAGAAAATATCATTAAACTGATTAAGTTGCGTGTAGAAAACTTCTCTTTCATGTTTGAAGGGAAACATTACTCCCAAAATTTTGGTTTAGCTATGGGCAATCCATTGTCCCCTGTACTAACTAATATTCATATGGAATATTTTGAAACTCACCCTCTTACATCTATCAAAGAAAGAGATATACTCGTAATTTGGTATGTTGATGATATTTTATGTTTTGGCAAAAATCTCTTTCTATTGCAGAATTTATTCTAAACTAAATAATTTTGGTTTAGCTGTGGAGAATCCATTGTCTCCTGTATTAGTTAATATTCGTAAGGAATATTTTGAAACTCACCCTCTTACATCTATCAAAGAAAGAAATATACTCGTAATTTGATATGTTGATGATATTATATGTTTTGGGCAAAAATCTCTCTCTATTGCAGAATTTATTCTAAATTAAATTCATTAGCACCATTCATTCACAAAGCTGAAATACATATTAAACCTCTTCTCTTGGATGTAGAGATCATTAGGGATAATAATAATGATAAAACTAATATAGAAAACCTACCATCATTCAGTTATATGTTCATTATTATTCCAATTGTCATATTAATGTTAACAAAAAAACAGTTTCCATTTATGTGTAGCTTACAGCTGTAGGATTTCATATCCTGATTATTTTTTTTTTTTTAGAAAAAATTAACAATATCTAAAACTTAAACACTTCAACAACATTCTTATCTAATGTCATCAGACAATTAGTCAAGAGGAAGATCTTCAATGGACCACACAACAAACCCAAAAACAGGCAAAAACAAAGACCCCTGTATTATCGTATCGTGAAAGTTTCATTAATATAATGCCCATTCTTAACAGAAATAAATAAATGTTCAAATTACGTTTATAGATGATCACAGAGTTTAAAAACCACCAGCAATGCAGGTGTGTTTTACAAGATTACTTGTAAAATCTAAGACATTTCCTACATCGACCAGTCAGGGAAATAATTAAAAACAACATATCCAAGAAATGGTCTTTTTCAACTTAAAGCCATCCACAACCATCACGTTGATTGGAGGGGTTCCAATATTTTAACAAAAACTAAAAATTTCTTATCAAGAAATGTAATTGAATCGTTCCTTATTTCTGGCACATATTACAAAAATATAAACTTGAATTATAGTCATTTTAAATGTGGCAAATTGATCACATAATATAATTAGTCACGAGACAATTCCTCACAGATTGATCATCCGAGGAAACGCGGCACGGGAAGAGGTGGGGGTTGCCAACCTTCTTGGTTACAGTTTTCTACATCATTTCTTCTTGTGTTGATGTTTGTACAAAAAAAAACAATCTTCATTTCCTGTATTTTGAAAATTATTACACGAAAGATCTTACCGTTTCTTGCTTAATTTTCTCTAGTAATTCTCTTTGCACATATATGTGTGCTTGCGTACGTGTGTGTGTGTGTGCGTGCGTGCGTGCGTGTGTGTGTGTGTGCGTGTGTGTGTGTGTGTGTGTGTGTGTTTTCGTTTCCCCTTTTTACCATTCCGCGTTCATTAACAATGACAATTTGTATATCTCTCGCTGTCATTCTCTTCGTTTGATTTTTCAGCAACAGATCATCCTTAATTAAGATGTACAAATGATTATCTTCCTTTCCTATGTGAGTATTTTATTTAATATTTCATAACTCCATGACGGTGTATTTTTCCTTTGGATTATTGCCAACTGTTTGCATTTAATCGTATTAAACGTCATGTTCCAGTTTTGGCTCCATTCATAAACTTTATCTAGTTCTTCCTGACTTAATCTACAATCCTCTTCATGCTTCAATTTTTCATGATCCTGGCATCATCACCAGTGTGTGTGTGTGTGTGTGTGTGTGTGTGTGTGTGTGTGTGTGTGTGTGTGTGTGTGTGTGTGTGTGTGTGTGTGTGTGTGTGTGTGTGTGTGTGGGGTGTGTGTGTGTGTGTGTGTGTGTATGTGTGCGCGCGCGCGCGTATTACTAAACGAAAGGAGTTGAGAGAGAGAGAGAGAAAGAGAGAGAGAGAGAGAGAGAGAGAGAAAGAGAGAGGAGAGAGGTAGGGATATCAGCATTATATTTCATCCTTGTATGAAAATACAATTCGTGCGTTTCTTTTCTCCAGTAATAAGATTTCCTCCCCTCCCTAAGATCGGCTTTGTCACGATGTATTCACAGCAGCAACTTGATCCTCTGGACCTCAACTTTCTCCGCCAAGAACATCTTACTCAGCCCTGCACCAAGTATTATAACGTGAAGAACAAACGTTTAATTTACCTTCTTTCGTGTGTGTTTGTCGTTTTCTTCTTTCAAATTAATTAATAAACATAAATATAAATATAGATATAAATATAAATATAAATATAGCATGAAATATAAATATAAGAATAAATATAAATAAATAATAAATATAAAAATGAAAAATGAATAACCAAGCAAACAAATAACTAGTTCAATAAATAGATAAATTAATAGATAAATAGATGAATGGATGGAGGAATAAGAAATAAGATTATACAGTAAATAAGTAAATGAATGAATTAATAGATAAATTAACAAACAAATCGAAAAGTTATGTAAGTCAACATACAAACAAATAGATCAGTAAGAAGGAGCCGAAATCGTAATTTCTCTTTAAAAATAACTTAGAATAGAAATGAACCAGTCAAACCATCCTTGGAAATATTTCCACGATAGTTGTCAATTCTTGAACAACACATATTGTGAGCTCGATTTTACAAATCTGCAATTTCTAACTGAGAAAGCAAAACTCAGCAAATGTTAACTGGTTTACACAAGAATAGATTAAGTCTAGTTTCAAGAAAATCTCATGATCTGAAGTGAGGGCAAAACAATACGAACATTTGAAAGACACCGTATATCTAGCGACCTTTAAATAAATTTTTGAAACCATCAAAATAATCTGGTGTTTGTGTCCTGCACTCGCTACTTCACCTAACCCGGTAAACATAACCAGGTGCTGTACCCCACCCACGAACTCACCTCCTCCTCTCACGAAGAATATTTGTTCTCCCGTTCTGGTGTAGATGCAGAGGTCGTTTGAAAACATTTTACTTGCAGATCGTTTCGTCAGCTCCATGTGGGAGTTTGGTGCAGATATCCAATGATGCAAAATTAAATTGAGGGTTTGATAGTTTCGGTAGATTCTCTCTACTTAACGTGGACTAACGGTGGCATTCTTAAAAAAATTCTTTCCTTATAATCCATGGTAGGGAAAGATATATATAAGGAAAGATTCTTTTAAGAATACGACCGTAAGAATCTTCCGGTGATATTCTTTAAAAAAATTCTTTCCTTATATAAATCTTTCATTTCCAAGGGTTTATGTAAGATTTATATAGGGGAAGAATTTTTTTAAGAATACCACCGTAATTCTTCTTTAATGAACGTGGCTCTTATTAGGCGAGGTCAAACGACTAACTTATCTAACGACTTAACCGAATTCATCTTAACTTCTTAGCTAACACACCCATATTCCTTCAACTGACTTCTAAATAGTGACCTTGGACATCGTCGGGGTAATAAAACGAAACAAAAGAAAATCACAACAGACGAACAAAAATTAGCTTTTCCATGCGACATGAGAAGTTGATCAACACATTTTTGTGCTACTTTACTGATAAAAATAGTATTCGTCATAACTGGAATCCACTGCCTAACCCACTCCAATTCCCTTTCTTTAATAAATCCACATAACTACAAAGTAATGTCGTAACACATTCGTAAAATTCAACAAAGGCCCATTCTCTTGGATAAGAAGAAATGAAGTAGACGATATCCATATATTTCGATCACAGACTGTGATCCTCTGTGATTCCGCTGAAGAGGATCATAGTCTGTGATTGAAATATATGGATATCGTCTACATCATTTCTTCTTATCCAACACAGCGAGTCTTTGTTGAAATCCACATAAAATCACAACGTTATGGTGATGTTTCACTTCTGCAATCGATCCATGTTTCATGATATTTGTCTTCCTTCCCGCCGGAAATATAAAATAAAATTCCATCGCGAAGGAAGATTTCCAACAACAACAATGATAAAACTCTTTCTTTTTTTTTCCTTGTTTACTTGTGCAATGATTAACTCTCTTTTTCCATCTTGTTCTCTCTCTCTCTCTCTCTCTCTCTCTCTCTCTCTCTCTCTCTCTCTCTCTCTCTCTCTCTCTCTCTCTCTCTCTCTCTCTCTCTCTCTCTCTCTCTCTCTCTGTGTGTATGTGTGTGCGTGTGCGCGCATCTATGCGGGCTTCTTTACAGACAATTCGTTTGGCACGATATCAAGGAAATTTTATTTTGTTATATTTTTATCGTGTGTGGCAGTTTCTTAATTCGGGTTGGCATTGTCGCAAACGATTTCTTATGAATTGAAACACTTAGACATTTTGATGATAGAGTTTTTTCTTTATTATTATTATTATTAGTATTATTATTATTATTATTATGATGATGATGATGATGATGATGATGATGATGATGATGATGATGATGATGATGATGATGATGATGATGATGATGATGATGATGATGATGATGATGATGATGATGATGATGATGATGATGATGATGATGATGATGATGATGATGATGATGATGATGATGATGATGATGATGATGATGATGATGATGATGATGATGATGATGATGATGATGATGATGATGATGATGATGATGATGATGATGATGATGATGATGATGATGATGATGATGTTGATGATGTTGATGTTGTTGTTGTTGTTGTTGTTGTTGTCTGGGGTTATGATCAGTTCCTAGGTTTGGTATCCTGAATACGTCGACCCATTTTCGTGCAGAACCGTTACTCTGTTTCCGTTACAAACTTTTGAACAACACATCCGTTGCGAAGTAAATGAAATAGTCTGACGGCAAGGATAAATGAAAGACAGAGCGACACGAGATACGGAGGAAATTAAACAAAATAGGTCATAACACTCCTGCCATCAAAGAGATCCCCCCCAAAAAAATCATATAGGTTAAAAAAAAATTGGCAACAGGAAGACAAATAGTGTCATCCAATACCAAAAGAATTGGAGGAGTTAGATGATGATTCCTTTCGTTACTGAGAGGAAGGGAATCCAATAATCTGGCGCTAGCCACGGAGACGGAAGTGTCGAGTGGAGAAAGGAGAGGTCAAGAAAAAGTAGAACATGTAGTAAATTCATGCAGTATCTTTAGTTGTTATGGTATTCTGTCGTTCAGAAAAAATAGATAGGTAGATAAATAAACAGATAAGTATATATATATATTTTTCCCCAGACCCTGATATATATATATATATATATATATATATATATATATATGTATATATATATATAATTTATGTATATATATATATAATTTATATGTATATACAGTATATATATATATATACATACATACATAAACAAGATGAGAGCATAAATGAAATGTTTGAGAGTCCAAGTTATAGGCAGTTGGAGAGACTCAAGGGAAAGTGTGTTTCAGTATTCCAATGGAAGATCGGTCTGCCATTTGAGAGTTTGGCGGTAGTGTCAGCCGAAGAAGATGAGCCTGGGAACTTAAACTTTACTCGCCACAGTCTCACATCGCACCCTTCTCCTAGATCTACTGTCCCTGAAGTGAATGAAATTGTCTGACCTTCAGTTTTAGCCCCTTTCGTACCGAAAGTCACTTTCGTTTTTAACACCGCTTAGCGCTTGGTTTTTCCGTTCGCCCCCAGAGGCGCGCCCCCTCAACAGAGACGGGGTGAAAGCTTATCTTCATTTAATATTATCCCCATACGATGGCCTCTGCACTATGATGCTGTATCACCCACCTCCCCTCACCCCGCCTCCACTTCGCCCCTCGCGGCCAAAGGCTTTGTTTGGAACACCGGAAGTGGCAACACCGACATCGCTAAGTAAGAGGTTTTCGCTGCTCTGCGGAGGGGACGGGGGGAGGGGGAGGGGGAGTTGTAGCAGCTGGAAACCGGAAGCATAACAGAATGGCCGTGTTCCTTCTCATTCTCTCCCATTCTATCTTACTCTCTCTTCCCACCTCTCTCACTCCCCCCCCCCTCTCTCTCTCTCTCTCTCTCTCTCTCTCTCTCTCTCTCTCTCTCTCTCTCTCTCTCTCTCTCTCTCTCTCTCTCTCTCTCTCTCTCTCTCTCTCTCTCTCTCTCTCTCTCTCTCTCTCTCTCTCTCTCTCTCTCTCTCTCTCTCTCTCTCTCTCTCTCTCTCTCTCTCTCTCTCTCTCTCTCTCTCTCTCTCTCTCGCCCTCACGCACCTTTGTGCTCACTATCCATTACATTTCTCCGCCGCTTTGTTGATAAATTTCTTTTAAAAAAAATCTAAATGTTTGTTGAAATGTTATGGTTTAAATACATACATACATATATATATATATATATATATATATATATATATATATATATATATATATATATATATATATATATATATATATATATATATATATATATATGCACTTATGCAAAGTAGACCACTTGGAAAAAGAAACTAACGAAGCAAAGCGTTTTCGTATATTACATCTAGTGCAAAAAGTACTTTTTGCACTGGATGTAATATACGAAAGCGCTCTGCTTCGTTACTTTCTTTTTCCAAGTGATCTAATTTGCATGCATACATATGTATGTGTGTGTGTGTGTATATGTGTATATATTTCTATCTATCTACATACCAAGAGTTTTTTCCCACTTATAAAGGAGGTAGCAAAATCAGAGGCACATAGCTGCTCCCACCCATTCCACTCTCCTCCACCACCTCCTCCTCCCTCTCATCTCAGCTCCTCATGGATGATGGGTCATCCTCGTATCCCGCCCACTACCCTGGGTCAAAAGCAATGCAGCAAGACACAGCACGTCCACAGGAAGGCGTCTTTACATAATCAGCGACCCCCTCTCCATCCCGCCATGCAAAAAAAAAAAAAAAAAAGAGAGAGAGAGAGAGAGAGAGAGAGAGAGAGAGAGAGAGAGAGAGAGAGAGAGAGAGAGAAGACGGAGAGAAATCCCTTTGGTCTGCTTCAAGATATCATTCACACATAAGCTCCCCCTACCTCCCCCATCCCCCTTCCTTCCTTGCAGAACAGTATCATGTACAGTATACACAGCCACTCTCCACTCATCCCTATATCCTGCCTCCTCCCTTCCTTGCTCAACAGACATTCTCCTCTTGTTCAACGCCCCCTTCACCTCATCCATCCATCCCATCAAATTCACTCCTTCTACCTCTGCTTTCCACACCTCTTTTATTAATCTTTCTTCACTCATTCTTTGCACACGTCCAAAGCATCCCAATACTCTTTCACTAGCCCTGCCTGTCATCTTTTCCACTACCACTCTCCTCCTCACCTTGTTTCTCACTGTATCCAACCTAGTAACCTCTACTTTACTTCTAAGACACTTCCTCTGAAATACATTAAAAAAATTCTTCTCTTCCTCTTTTAAATTTCATATATATATATATATATATATATATGTATATATATATATATACATATATATATATATATATATATATGTACATATATACATATATATATATATACATATATACATATATACAAAGAGCTTTTCCCCTTTGTAAGGTAGGTTAACTATATATATATATACATATATATATATATATATATACATACATATATACATATATATACATATATACAAAGAGCTTTTCCCCCTTGTAAGGTAGGTAGCCTATATATATATATATATAAATATATATATATGTATATATATATATATATATATATATATATATATATATATATATATATATGTACATATATCACATCTAACACCACAGTCGGATGAAAGAAAGAGTCGAGTAAGCGAAACTATATATTTCGATTGCTAACTCCTTCTGAAGAGGATCGCAGTTAGCATTCAAAATATATAGATTTGCTCACTCGACTCTTTTTTTCGTCCGACTCTGGTGTTAGTTATGATTTTCAAATCTGTTACATTTCTTATCAGTGATATACATACATACATATATATATATATATATATATATGAATATGTATATGTGGGTATACTAATGTCGTAACACATTCACAAATTAAACTTAAAACCCAGTATTGGAAAATAAGATTAGAAGTGAAAAATTTCTTTTCTGTCTATTTCGATCCCTCTCTCTGATCCTCTTCAGCAGACAGATTACAAAAGATGAAGTACAAGAAAATATACATAAAGATGATGTACAGAACATAGGAAGAGACTCGGATAACGTGACCTTGGTAAGGTGAACGTTGGTTGTTAAATACAATGACATATGATAACAATTTGTTGACTGCTAATAACGTTATACAGTCAGGTGTCCATTGACCTTTCCAGATGTTGTAATATGAGAAATATTTATGAAGGAAGATTTTATTTATTTTCCTGTTAAAACTACACTTTTATTTATGAATGATTTATGCGTTTTTCCAATCTATACTGTGATATTTATTGTAGGAATGAAAGAACACTGCTGAGTTTTGTTGTGCGTATTTAACAGAGTTCTTGTGTTCCTTAATCTTGGTAGTGAGGTTTCGACCCGTTTGTCCGTAATACACTTGTTCACAATCATTACAAGGTTATTCTCTTGAATTCTTCTTTGGACATTCGCTACTTTTGAAAATAGGCTATTGGGATAATTGAAGGTGAATTTAATTTGATCGGAAGTAAGTAATTTTGAGACATTGTCGATTGAGTCATTGAAAGGTAATTCAATGCATATATTGTCCCAAGAAGGACTCAAGCATAAATACGCGCGCACACACACACACACACACACACACACACACACACACACATGTCCTGAGCGGATTTGCTTATTATCATAGGGTCGTCGTGGGGGAACGGTACGGTCTTTGCCTTATAGTAAGCAAGCCGCTCAAGCTTATCAATATGTATATATATATATATATATATATATATATATATATATATATATGCATGTAGTCTTATTTTCGCACATATTTTCATAACTTTATCCTCAGCGAGAAAAATAAAAAAGTATATGAAATTATCAAAGGAGCAAAGAAAATAGTAACTTTCTGAGTATTACATCCTCATTCAGTCAGTCTTAGTATTACATCCTCAATCAATCCATCAATCAACCAGTTGAGAAAACACGCCAGAAGACCCATCGTTTCACTCACACCCCGACGCCAACCACCCACGTTCCCTCCGAGCAGACTCCCATGCAGTCACCTGTCCCATCTCAAACACTTCTCGTCAGGTTTGGTCGACCTACACGAGGCCATTTTCCTCCAGCAAAGGTTATCTCTTGTGGAGATAATCCTACAAGTGGGGACATCAGAGAAACGTGCTACGTGTCTGTACAGCCGGAGATGATGTTACACGAATAACGCCGGTGATAGACTCTAGAACAGCGTTTCTCAACCAGGGTTCCCCGGAACCTTAAGGTTCCGCAAAAGGTCCCTTAGGGTTCCGCGAGAACAAGCGAGATAAGCTAATGCACTTTTGATTTTGTATTTAATTTCATATACGTAATATAATTAAACACGCACGACATATTCTTGGTTATTGTAATAATGTAATATAGACATCATCCTATCTAACCTATTATTACGATGAAAATGAGAAAGATATAGTATATGTGTTTGTTTTTTGTTTTTGTTTTGTTTTGTTTTTGTTTTTGTTTTTTTGCGCAGGGGTTCCTTGAGACATGCAATTTATTTTAAAGGTTACGCAAGGGTAAAAATGTTGATAAAACACTGCTCTAGAATGTATCTCACGAAACATTCTCTGGCTGGTTACATAATCGTTCCAACGATACACCATGATTCTCAGAGGGTACTTGGAACCAAAAACGACGACATGTATCCTGGAATTATATTAATTCAGTGTCATGTGTCACAGCAAGACAATAAGCACAAGTGACTTCAAGATTTGGATCACCCTCCTGTATAGATATAGACAAGGACATATAAAACGTTAATTGAGTTCATAATACCATCGACACTACCGATCCTTCGAAGGACATCCTTATATAATCCACCTCTGTTATACACGACAAAATCAAGATGTATGAAGTTTTCTAAGACTTCACTACATTAGCAAGGTATGTAGACCTTTCCAAGACTTCACTGTAAAAAAACAAAACAAAGGTTAACTTCCTAGTATCCTGTATCTGTTATGAATTTCTATTTTAAATCCTGCAACTCTCTTCGGCTCATATTCCTTGCGAGAGGATTCCATCAGGATCTCTGTGAGAATAGAATAGATTCCCGGGACCTATTCCCATTTGAAGTTTCCCAAAAACTAAGCCAGTGGCTCAGTGACAATATTTAACAATAAACTGTTTCTTCCACGTCACACCCAAAAATCCTCCGGCGATGGTGCGTGGTGGTGGGTGAAGGAAGCCAATAGTCAGTATCCATACATTTTGTTATTATTATTACTTTTATCATTATCATTACTATTACTATTGTTACCATTATTATTATTATTATTATTATTATTATTATTATTATTATTATTATTATTATTATTATTATTATTATTATTATTATTATTATTATTATTATTATTATTATTATTATTATTATTATTATTATTATTATTATTATTATTATAATAATAATAATAATAATAATAATAATAATAATAATAATAATAATAATATTATTATCATTATCATCATTATCATTATTATGTATCATCATCATCATCATCATCATCATCATCATCATCATCATCATCGTCATCGTCATCGTCGTCGTCGTCGTCGTCGTCGTCGTCGTCGCCGCCGCCGCCGCCGCCGCCGCCACCACCACCACCACCACCACCACCACCAATCATAATCATCGTTATATTCATTATCATTCAATATTATCATTATTATCATCATGTCGATGATAATGTTAACAATACCAATATTAACAATAGCAATAGTAATAACAATTGAAAACTAATAATGACAAAACAAAAGCAACAACAAAGAGGAGAGCGACAGTCCTCCGAAAACAAAAGTCTTTGCAATAGTCCACAGTGACCGAAATAAAGACTCCCCTTCACACACCACCCCACTCCCTCTCAAAGTTGACGACAACCTACTCTGATAACACTGGATATATTGCCCACCCTCTCCAAAGAGGGAGATAGCCGCCAGTGTGGACGTTACCACGAAACAGAAGCACCACAATCAATTAATCTAACACGGACCCTATGATATTGCCTTTCCAAGTCTCCCTTGCCCTTTCAGACACCAATTTGACCCTAATTCTATTGATAAGGTTTCTCTATTATCAAAGAAACCCTAATAATAGAATTATAATAAAAGAATTCAGTAGAACAAAGCCAAAGCCTTTACAAGCCTGGCAGACTTCCCAATCTATACAACACACATGCAGCATTCAACACCAGGGTGGTAGTAGTCGACATTCCAACAATACAACACCACACAGAGGAAGAAAGACCCCCCCACACACACACACTACTTATTCCACTAAAATTTATTATGGATTAAGAAGAAAACCATTGTGGGTCAGTGATTATAAAACTGCGATAAACATTCCTAGAGACACGACCAGATCAACAAGATGAAAGCCAAAGCGACTTGACGTCACGTCGTCGTTTTCTGGAGGCGGGGGATTAAGTTAATGCAGCGTGAGCCCAGTCAACAACGCAGTTCCCTGTAATATCACAACAGAAACAGGTCACTTGTTTTTCAATAGAAAACTTGTATGGGTATATTCATTTCATCACATTTTGAAATTCTTATTCCCTATCTCCCGTCTCCAAACCTTTCTGCCGCCAACAAGTACCATATCGCGTGATATTCTCTTATCGTGCATGTAACATACTGTACACTACCAGCTTTGGAATTACTCGAGATGAGCGGTAACCGAGTTCCTGGAATTTTGAGCACCTGAGGTACATTGCAATTGTTAATAGCAATAATAGTTATGACAACAATAATGATATTGATAACAGGAATGATGATAATGATTAACAATGATAATAATTACTATTGCTACTACTAGTAAATAATGATAACAGTAATGATTTTAATATTAATGATAATTATCACTAATAATGATAGTGATATTAATGAAAATAATAGTAATAATAATAAAGCTAATAGTAATAATAATGATGATAATGATATTGGTAATAATTAAAATAATGATGATAGTAATAATGATACTAATGATAAAAATAATGAAACTAATAATAATTATAATAATAATGATAGTAATACCAATAGTAATGATAATAAAAATATGATAATAGTAATGATAGTGATAATGATAATATTAACAATAATAGTATAATGATAAAAACAATGATAATGATGATAATGATAATAATAATAATGATAATAATAATAATGATAGTAATAATAATAATGAAAATAATATTAATAATAGTAGTAATGATAATGATAATAATAATGATAACAATAATAATAATCATGATAATAATAATGATAGTAATGCGAATAATGATAATCATAGTAATAATAATGATAATAATTATGATAATAATTAATAAAAAATAATAATAGAAATAACTGATATAGATAATGATAATGATAACAATAATGATGATAATAATAATAATAATAGTAATAATAATAAAAATAGTAATAATGATAACGATAATGATAACAACAACAATATTGATAATAATAAATTGCTGCATTCCTTTTGACCTATAGCATCCGGCGAGATTCAAGGGTGACCCGTCATCAAGGAGCCAAGAAAAGAAGGAGGTAGGGAGGGAGGGGTGGTGAATGAGAGTGAAGTGTTAAAGGGGGAAATAGCCATTGGTATGCGCTTGAATTATTATTATTATTATTATTATTATTATTGTTATCATTGTTATTGTTATTATTACTATTATTATTATTTATCATTATTATTATTTATTATCATTATTATTATTATTATTGTTATCATCATTATTATTATTATTATTATTATTATTATTATTATTATTATTATTATTATTATTATTATTATTATTATTACTATTATCATCATTATTGTTACTCTTATCATCATTGTAATTATAAATTAATTTTACTGTGTCTTGTAGAGACTAGTATGTACTTGGTATGGACATCATGTCCTACTGAGTTGGTACTGGGTGGGGCGCACATTACCTTGTACGTTTGGGAGTGACGTCATACTTCCTTCCACTGTCCTCTACAGTAGCGTTTCCCAACCTGGGGTGCTGGGAAGAAATGCACACAAAAATCACATCGATATATATATAATTGATTACCTAGTTGTGCATATTTGACTTTTCCCATGCTATTCTATTTTTCTAGGGTGTTCTTATGTCTTCCACAAACAATATTGTCAATTTGTTTCGGTTCTAATAAATCAAGAAAAGAAATCATCAAGCAGTACACTTCACTTTCTTTTATCCTTCTGATAACAAGATAGGGGTGCTGGACTGCTTGTACATGACAACAGGGAGTGTTATGGTCGGAAAAGGTTGGGAAACGCTGATCTAATGTAATAGCCCCGAGAACAGGCATTTTGATGGTTTGCCCCGCTAAAGGCAACCTCTGGTGCACAACAGACACAGATCGACCGTGTTGACCTGGCTTTAGGCTCATGTTTCTACGATCAGCGTAGAATATTAACAACTGTTTTACCAGTCAGAGAGGGAGAGGAAGAGTTAGACAGAGAGAGAGAGAGAGAGAGAGCTATCCCAATGTGTTCATAAAAATATAAAAGATAGAAAATATATTTGTTTCCAGGAAACCACACTGGTTTAGAAGGGAAGAGGAGGAAGAAGAAGGAAAGGAAGAGAAAGGGGACCAGAGAAAAGGTGCTAATTGACACAGAGATGATGGTTTGGTGTAGGAAACTCGATCAATCACAGCGAAATGGAGTTGAAAGGGAAAACGTTTGATAACGTTTCGACCTAATCAGGTCAAAGATTTTTGTTCACAAGTTTGTGCTGTATATGTATGTTTGCGCACGTGTATGTGTGTGTGTGTATGTGTGTGTGTACGAGTATGTGTGGTGGCTTATGACTTCACTATAGGTAGTCATGTATATATATATATATATATATATATAATATATATATATATATATATATATAATCATATCACGTTAAAACCACTGTTGGAGTAGAAAAGACTGGATACGGGGAATCTATATATTTCAATTGCAAACTGCAATCCTCTTCAGTAGATCAGTTTGCAATCGAAATATATAGATTCCCCGTATCCAGTGTTTTCTACTCCAACAGTGCTTTTAACGTGATTGACAAATGTGTGATTACATTTCTCACCTGTAAAATATATATATATATATATATATATATATATATATATATGTATGTAACTGAAGGCGGAGAAAATATACGAGAAATAATGGAAGAATTATTGCCTTATCGTTTCGATCCTTAGGGTCTTGATCACAAAGCATAACACAAAAGTATAACATGGACATTTTATACACACGTCACCTCACAGGGTGCCTGGGAAAGGTCGTCGCGCTCGGAACATTTGTCCGTTTGTTTTTATCCACTATCAATAAACTTGTAGCTCTTGCCAAGCATATAAAACCATCTCTATGGTTGATGTTATTATTAGTATTAATATAGGCTGCTTCTATTGTTTTTCTTAATTTCTTTGTTGAACCTTTATTTATTATAATTGTATTGTCCCAGTTCGGAAGGTGGTCATATGTATCTATGTGTCTTACTATAGAATTAGAAAGCCTGTGGGTTCTTACATCATTTTTGTGTTCATATAATCTTTTTTCTAATCCACGACCTGTTTCCCCAAAATATGAGGATGGGCAATTCTTACAAGGTATTTTATAGACAATACTATTTTCATTCGTATGGTTATTATAATTACGCGTTACCAAATGTCCCACTTTGCTACCTGATGTTCTTGCTATCTTTATACCTGCTTTTAAGAGGACATTGTCTAGAGTTGAATTAATGCTGGAATTTGGGACTGTGATATATCGTGTTTCTTTGTTGCAATTATTTTTATTTTTACTCTTCTTATTTATTTCCTTAGCTTTCTTTTTTAGTTTAAGTAGGAGACCTTTGGGATATTTTAATTTGCTGAAAGTTTTTGTAATGTGATCTATATACTTAAACTAAAAAAGAAAGCTAAGGAAATAAATAAGAAGAGTATATATATATATATATATATATATATATATATATATGTATATATATATATATATGTATATATATATATATATATATATATATATATATATATATATATATATATATATATATATATGCAGTATATCTGAAAAGAATAGCCATTGACGGGAAATTTAAATAATCCCGACAGCTACCCCGGGACTCGAACCGGGGCCTTGCTTGACGCTAGGCCAGAGCTCTACCGTGTGTGCTAATGGAATTATGGAAGTTCTTAACTTGGAAGTTGATCTAACTCCCGAAGTGTCTAAGCCGACTGATAACTGCAGTCCTTACTTAATTTTCACAGGGACCCAAGTTCAACTCATAGCCAGTGGTAAAGTTGGAACGAATTCTTGATGGGCTTTCGTCGTTGCAAATACCTGATGTGAATCGCCATTGACGGCGAATGTCAACTCAAATAATTCCGACAGTTGCCCAAGACTCAAACTGTTATAGCTCCATTAGCTCAGGCTCTACCGCCTAGCGTCAGGCAAGGTACCGGTTCGAGTCCCGTGGCAACTCTCGCAATTATTTTATGTATGTGTGTATATATATATATATATATAATATATATATATATATATATATATATATATATATATTTATATATATAATATATATATATGTATATATATATATATATATATATATATATATAGTGTGTGTGTGTGTGTGTGTGTATGTGTGTTTATACATGAAGGACCTTCACATATCAAATATCAATCATGTTTGTCAAAAGATTTCTCCAAATAAATAGAAAAAAGGATATTGTCTGTTGACTGTACCATTACAATGGCTTTCCTAGTATCAATGTCATTACCAATATCAATTCTCCATTTTGCCAGCCACCAAGCTATTGTGTCACATATTCCCCAAACTTTACTTCAGGTAATTTTTCATAGTTTTTTCCTATACATGCCATCAATTAAGATACTCCATGATCGTTTTTATATTCCTATTCTTCGCATTTCTTTCCTCTTCGGCAATCACTGTCTTCCTCCACTCTTCAAGTACTTAACAAAGTTCCATGTTCTACTAAATGATAGCTTCATGCAATTCAAACATGATGCCACTGTCTTTAAACAGTTTTGTTGATGATTGATCACAACCATTTATCGTCACCACCATTTATCGTTTTCTTGAGAGCATTTCTTCTGGTTCGTCCTTATTATCCTTTTAGTAAAGCTTTTTCTTGTTCTTGTTCTTCATATTGTTCACCGTTATTCAAATATCCTGTCCGTCTGTTCCACATTATCGATGTTTTCAGTTGTATGTTCACCTATGTTCACTCATTATATTGACGCTCCGTTTGCTGTTGTATATTGTGGATGTTTTAGCAATGTATCAATTCTTTTCATAAAAGAAATAGATTCTTAAGCGCCCGGAGATCCATCTTAATCCATCTGACCACAATTGAAAATCCTCGAATAGATCACTCGGCTCGAAGACATTAAGTGACGTAAGCAATTCTTGAGACGATGGGGGATTTGCCAAACTCGAATGAAATAATCTTTCGCCATTCAAAACAAAATCGGCAAGTTTAATATAGAAATTAATTCGCCTATGTTGACGCAGAAGTTCTTTTGTGTATGTGATTCACCACCAGGGTCTTGGATTACGTGTTGGACTCGTGAGCAACAGCTATTACCCTCCCGGGAGAGAGCTCAGAGCTCATATATAACCGATCTGTGGGTAATGTTGTGACCTTACACGTAGTGGCAGCCGGGAACTCTACCACTGCGCTACGTGTGTGTATGTGTGTTCGTATGCACGTTCTTTTCCATATATGTTTAACTTTTTTCCTTTGAGACAGACACAGAAAAAGAGAGGGGAAACGAGAGGAAAGAGAGCGAGAGAGGAAAAACGGAAGAGGAAAAATAGACAGAGAGTAGTGTAAAGAGAGAAATTGTTTGAAAAAAAAAAACGATTCGAAAATGCGATTTATTCACAGTCAGGTGACGCCTTAGGTCGACAGTTACCTGCGTTGCTGGAGACGAAAACCACTTTGGTGTCAGCGATGGTGTCAGTGATGGAGCCAATGGCAATGTTGGCAGCGGCAGTAGTGGTGACAGCGGTGGTGGTGGTGATGGTGAAGGTGGAGGTGGAGGTGGAGTTGGAGATGAGGAGGTGGAGGAGCAGCTGTGTGTGGTGGTAGTGGAAAAGGTGGAAGGGAGTGGCCTACAACCAAGTAGACAAACCAACAGATGCGTCCAATCTTCTGAGAAATGGAAATTGATGAAATAGACGCGTACATTGAACTACTCAACTGCCTCCCCCCCCCTCCACCCGATCACACGGGAAACCAATTAATCCCCAATATACTTCTTTCTCTACCAGTTAATCCCCAACGCTTGGACTTCACACTTTCTTCCGCGTCTGATACGATTCAGTAACAGTCTGTACCAGAAGTACTTTGGTTACTTGGATTTACTTGGAGATGTCTAGAAGACCTCTTCACAGCCACGGCGATCCGCCGCTGTTGACATTCCTGGCGTCCAATTCCTTTAAAGCGGGCCCTACATGATCAATATTATTGCGCAATATTCCGTATTGTGCAGTATTATTGAAGGTGTAGGGATGGTTAGTGATGGTTGGGACAGGAAATAGTGATCCTTGAAACCCCTTAGACATCCCAAATGGCAGAAGGCGTCTGTCCAATGGCCAATAATACAGTACAATACGGAATATTGCGCAATAATATTGATCGTGTAGGGCTCGCTTAAGGCCACCTGGTCTGGAATGGTGTTTGTTGACCGGCGTTCGGCTGTGTAGCCTGGTACAGATGGTTC
>NC_134819.1:29174407-29184407 GCF_046742065.1 Oratosquilla oratoria
TCTAAGACGCCCACCTAACCACTCTCGACCACAAGACTGACAGACTAATCATGTAAGTTAGTCTGGGTACGAGATAGAACGGATGGTTAGGTTAAATCAAGTTCGATTAAGTGAGAAATTCGCTAGTGAACAGCGATATCAATCAGATATTTTTTTTATAGCCGTCGCGTATATTACTCAGTAGCCTCATGGCATCAGAGCGGTAGGTTCGAGTCCTATACCCGACGGCCATAAAATATTATCTGAAGTTCGATTAAGTTCACTGGAAACCGTAAGTCTCCGCGAATTTGTCTCACTACGCGCATGCGCTAACATGCTCTCCTCTTCTGAAACACACACAGAAAGAAAAAGAGAAATAGATTGATAGATAGAGAGAGAGAGGGAGGGAGATTGTGTCAAAGGGGATTCTCGTTCAACCTCATCACTACGAGGGATCTTCATAAGTTTCATTCTGGCTAAATTTAAGGAATTTATTTATCTGATGGTAGTCCCCCCCCTCCCCCATCACACCTTGCTGAAGGACTTATTATGAAGTGGTTGGTCAGGAGCCAGCTTGTAATGTGAAAGAGGCGTCCAAGAGAATTCTTCTGTATTCAATGATTAGTTACTGTTGCATTCCAAGTAGTCGACTAATTACAAAAAAATAAGTCTGAATTGTAGCAGAAGAAATTAATTTTCTTCTAACAAAACAGAGCAGTACATTTAAAAAATAAGAATAAAGTAAACTGCAAAAGACCATAAGGCCTACAGTACACAGTTCCATGTACATTTGCACCTTCCATCCCTGTCCATAAAGTTATCTAATCTTCTCTTAAAAAAATCAATAGCTTCAGCGAACACTACATTGTTACTAAGTCTATTCTATTCGTTAATCACTCTATTGGTAAACCAGTGTTTGCCTATTTCCTTCTTAGATCTAAATATATCCAATTCAAATCCATTGCTGCGAGTCTTACCCTGTTATCTCAATATTATGACCTTGCCTGCATAACCCACGTTAAAGCCCTTGACCCATTTGAACACCTCTATAAGATCACTCCGCATTTTACGTATTTCCATAGGTGTGAATTAAGGTGCCTAAGTCTGTCTTTGTAAGGTAAATATCTGAGCCCATGTATTATTTTGGTCATTCTCCTCTACTGATTCTAGTGAATTGATATCCATTCTATAGGACGGAGACCGAAAATGTGCCGCATAGACAGGGATGGGTCTAACTAACACCAGATAGAGTTGATGACTACGTCTGCACTTTTATTTGTAACCTTCCTAGCAATAAATCCTAATGCAAACAATTTGTTAAGATCTTTTTGCAGTATCCCGACGCCTTCCTCTGACCTAATTAGGCGTCTTATTTTAGTGTCGTCCGTAAACTTACTAAGATTACTAATAATCCCATTGTTCAAGTCGTGCATATACATAATGGACAATAAAGGACCCAAAACTGAGCCCTGGGGAACTCCACTAGTAACACTCCCACATTTGGATTTTACTCCGTTAATGGTGACCCGCTGTTGTTTGTCACTGATCCATGCTCTAAATCATTCAAACACTTTTCTTCTTATGCCATGGGATTTGACTTTATTTAGTTGTCCTAACTAGTGGCTTCGAATGTTATAGCCACGGTGTGCAAACGCTAACTGATTTGGAACCCGAAACACTTGCTTAGGAGCCAGGAATAGAATTCTTTCCCATAGAGTCCCTTCTCTGACTTCGGAGTAATTGTGGTCACCAAACCTAACCTAATCTAAACTAAACTAAACAAATCTAAGGTAACGTAACCTAACCTTACCTAATCTAATCTCACCTAACTTGACCTGGCCTGACCTGACTTTGACTTAACCTGACCTATTATCAAAAATCCGAATGACACGTGGAGTGCAGTAAGGACAGCAATAACAACAACGTTAAAGTATCGCGGAGGAGGAACAAATTTGACATCACCAAAAGTGCACCACCAAGAAAGGACCCGATTTATCCGATGTTGGGGGTGTGGACCCGCTTGGAAACAAATCTCTTTTTGCTAAAGGAGTGTGATTCACCTTGGTCTTTGGATCACGTGTTGGGCTCGTGATTGATAGCTATTTCCCTCCCGGAAGAGAGCTCAGAGCTCGTATGACCGATCTATGGGTAATGCTATGACCTTACACGCACACACACACACCCAACTCCCCGCCCACGAGAGTTGGAGTAACGACTCGAAGCGCAGCGATACTGAAATAAATTCAGCCCTGGGCAGGATTCGAACCCGGTACGGCCGCTCGAAAACAAATGAAAAACGACGACCCAGGCGTTTGACACAACAAAGGATGTAAAGGACACTCAACACAAAATAAATGATCTCTTGCTGAATTGTGGATGTAGACAGGAGGAAAGCTGCACCATTAGGGGCGCTTGGGGTAATTCGCCTGCTGCTTTATCATTCCGCGTGAAAGCATATTTAAGGCGAATTGTTGATATGTTGCCTGGTTGTAAGGTGCCTCCATATTTCACATACACACACACACGCGCGCGCGCACACACATACACACACACACGCACACACACACACACACACACACACACACACACACACACACACACACACACACACACACACACACACACACACACACTTCAACGAACGGACGGCTTAGACGACGTTCTGAAGAAAAAGTGAAATTTCGTGGATCCCGAAGAAAAGGAAGTACCTATTGTATTTACAGGGTGGGGGGGGAATTGCTCGTGGTGTAGGGGAAAGTGAGGAAAAAGGAGAAGGGGAGGGATTACTGAGGGAAATGGAAAGAAATGAGGAAGGTGAGGACTTGGCCCAGGCAGCCAGACGCCATCTAAACAAAAGAGGTCCGGACCAATTTAGCGACGACGAAATGTCTAACAAAAATGTAAAGATCAGAAGTATAGATAAGAGCAATACAGCAGAAGGTGATGAGAATATTTTCCAGGGATTTAAAGAGGGTGGGGGGTGGGGACACAACCCCCCCCCCCCCGATTAACAGGACTAGAAGAGAAGTTCGATAAGATGATCGAGCACTGGGAACTTAGGTTCGGTCACGTTAACAACATTGTTCAGAGTGTTGAAAAATTGGAAGAACTAGAGAAGGCGAACAAAAACTTAACTAAGGAAATTGAAGAATTAAAAAAACAGTTAAAAGAAGTAAAGAAGGAGAATAAAGTCTTAAAGGAGAATAATAAGGACAACAAGGAGGGTTGGAAAAAAATTCAAGAAAACAGTAAAGTTGCATTTACTGACATAATCAAACAACAAATGAAAGAACAAACTGAAGACTCAGTTATTAAAGTGATGAGACAGAAGGAGAATATAGTAAGAGACTAAGTAGATAGAAAGAAATGTATAATTATATTAGGAATGGAAGAGAAACATAACCCAGATAGAACCACAAGAACCAAAGAGGAAAATGAAAAAGTAAGAAATTTACTAGAATTAGTTCAGGAAGATGAGCCAGAAATAATGAAACAAATCGAAGAGAAATTCAGGCTTGGGAAATATAGTACAGACAAGACCAGACCAATTAAGATTAAATTCAGGTCACAAACGACGGCAGAGAATATCTTATCCAAAACAGGGAAACTAGCAGCAAGTGAACAATATAAAAAGGTATGGATAAAAAGGGAAATGAACAAAGAGGAAAGAGAGGAGGAAATAAGGAATAGACATG
Source organism: Oratosquilla oratoria (assembly GCF_046742065.1). Lineage (NCBI taxonomy): Eukaryota > Metazoa > Arthropoda > Malacostraca > Stomatopoda > Squillidae > Oratosquilla > Oratosquilla oratoria. The sequence goes on from NC_134819.1 coordinate 29,178,082, forward strand.
AAGCTAAGAAAAAAAAAAAACGAGGCCAGAACGGAGACAGAAAAACAAGAATTCTACTGGAGAGTAGTGAATATGAAATTGAAGAAATGGAACATAAAAGAGAGAAACACAAAAGAAACAGAGAATACAATGGAAATAACAGAAAGTTAAGAGTATCCTACACAAATATAGATGGATTAATAACAGGACTGAATGAACTGAACAAATATCTGAAAGAAAAAGATCCGGACATAATGGGAATTGTTGAGACAAAATTAAAAGGCCCACTACCACCCAACAGCATAGGACACAATGCATATAATTATTGGATTAGAAACAGAAAGATAAAACAAGGGGGTGGAGTTATGTTCCTGACTAAGAAGGATATAAACGTGAAGAGAGTCACATATGGGAAGAATAGAGTAGAGATGATTATGATAGAAGTTGAAGATAGAGATAAGAAGAGCAGAAAGTTTGTAATAAACTACGTGCCCCCAAAAACATTCTCATGGGAAGAGAATGAACATAAAAGCATGTTAGAAGACACAAGAGTAACACTAAACGAGATAATGGAAGATGGAGGAAGAATAATTATGATGGGCGACTATAATTGCAAAGAAATATGCTGGGAAGAGATGACCGTAAAGGGTGGAGAAGACTCATGGGGAAGTGTTCTACTTGAGATGATTATTGACCACACAATGACACAATGGATCCAAGAGAACACTAGGTATAGAAATGAAGAAGAACCATCGAGACTAGACCTAATAATCACATCAGAACCTAAAATAGTGGAAAAGATAGAATACCAGGCACCAATAAGCAAAAGTGACCACATATTGATAGAACTAGAACTAAATGAGAAAAAATACATGAAAAGAAATGAACAATATAGAAAAGGAAGATTGATGTATGAAAAAACAAATTTTGATCAAATAAGAGAATTCTTCCAAAATGAAAACTGGGAAAGAATACACAAAGAAGATACAACAGTAGAAGAGAAATGGAATATTTTGACAAAAATCTATAAAAAAGGAGTAGAAAAGTATGTCCCAAGACAAAAACAAGAAAAAGAATATGTAAAATGCTGGTACAACAAAAGTTGTAGGGAGATAAAAGACAAAAGAGACAAAGCTTGGACCAAATGGGAGAAAAACAAAAGACCAGAAAAATGGAAAATATATACTTGCTATAGAAATGAATATGTACAAGCGTGCAGAGAGGAAAAGAGAAAATATGAAAAAAGATGTCAGAAAAATGTAAAGATCAACCAAAACTATTCTACAGATTTGTAAACAACAAACTGAAAAACAAACAAGACTTGGAGAAATTAAGACAAGGAGGAGTTGAATACACAGAGGAAATTGAAATGGCGGAAATTATGAACAAACATTTTAAATCAGTGTTTACAAGGGAGAACATACAACCTGAAGAGATCGAATGGAAAGAGAAAGTCCCCCCTATGAAAGAAATAGAAGTAACAAAGAATGAAATATTGAACCACTTGAGTAATCTTGATGTCAGAAAATCACATGGACCAGATGAAATAGCAAACTGGATTTTGAAAGAATGCAGGAATGAACTAGCAGACATAATACATAGCATAATAAACAGTTCCTTGAAAGAAGGTAAAGTTCCAGAAGATTGGAAAAAAGCAAATATAGTACCTATATATAAAGGAGGAAATAAAGAAGACCCTAACAACTATAGGCCAGTCTCTCTAACAAGTACAATAGCAAAAATTTGTGAAAGAATTGTCAAAAATAGATGGGTAAAATATTTAGAAAAAAACGTGCTCAATCCAAGGCAATTTGGATTCAGACAAGGACGATCATGCGTCACCAATTTAATATGTTTCTATTCAAGACTAATAGATATAATACAAGAAAGAGATGGATGGGCTGATTGTGCATTTCTAGACCTAAAAAAAGCTTTTGACAAAGTACCACATAAGAAGTTGCTTAAGAAATTAGAAACTGAAGGAGGAATACAGGGCAAACTGCTAAATTGGATAGAAGACTTTTTGCAAGAAAGAAAAATGAGAGTAGTGATAAGAGATCAACACTCAAAATGGGATGAAGTAATAAGCGGTGTTCCACAAGGAACAGTTCTGGCCCCAATAATGTTTGCTATATATATTAATGATATGGATGAAGGAATTGAAAGCTATATGAGCTTTTTTGCAGATGATGCAAAACTATTGAAAAAAGTGAACACGGAAGAAGATTGTGAATCACTACAAAGAGATCTAAATATAGTACAGGAATGGAGTAGGAAGTGGGAGATGGAGTTCAATACAAAAAAGTGTAGTATAATGGAATTTGGAAAAAGTAAAAACAGAATAACAGGATCATATATATTGGGAGAAGAAGGAATAAAAAAAGTAGAAAATGAAAAGGACCTGGGAGTCATTGTTATGAATAATATGTCACCTGAAAAACATATAAATAAGATTTTTGGAGAAACCTATAATTTAATAAGAACAATCAAAGTGGCATTTACATACCTGGATGAAGAAATGGTGAAGAAAATTCTAATCACTCTGATAAGACCAAGATTGGAATATGCAGCAACGATATGGTCACCAAGTGCAAAAAAAAAAAGCATAAAAAACTTGAAAGAATACAAAGAGCAATTACAAAATTGGCACCAACACTCTCAAAACTATCATATGAAGAGAGACTAGCAAAACTTGAACTACAGACACTAGAGCAAAGAAGAGAGAGAGGAGATTTGATAGCTATTTACAGAATCATGAAAGGCATAGAAATTACTGATAGAGAGAATCTGATAAAATGGGATGACAGAAATACAAGAGGACATGGAAAGAAAATAAAAAAAGACAGCTATAGAAGAGATGTGAAAAAGAACAGCTTTCCTCACAGAGTAATAGACAGTTGGAACAAGTTAGATGAGAAAGTGGTGTGTACAAAAACAATACATGAATTTAAAAATAGTTTAGATATAATGAGATACGAAAACGGGACACCACGAGCATAGCTCCCCTTCCCGTAAAATACAACTAGCTAAATACAACTAGGTAAATACACACACACACACACACACACACACACACACACACACACACACACACACACACACACACACACACACACACACGCACACGTGAATTTAAAGTTAGGTGTGACAAATTGGAGAGAAGGAGACGGGAATCCAGGAGAATTGCTCCTTTTTTGCATAATACAAGAGACCATAAGGCCTACAGTACATACACAAATACACACACGCTCGAACTAATAGGGTCATATATCCCAAATAACTAATGATAAGTCACTGTCACACACCGAATAATCTTAGTAAGTAGAAATGTGGATGATGAAATAGTTACTTCCACGTCTTATCGTCTTATCAATGGCTGATGTGCAGAAAGAATTATACGCCGGGAGGCGATTAACCTCGGGCGAAACCATCACCTTTGCCCTAAGTGCTCAGAGAGCATCGAAAATGTGTGCAAATGGATTGTAAGCCTTATGACTGGGGAAGCTTTATATGTGGTAATTGAACGAGATTCTTGCATAGTCGGCATAGAGACGATGATGTCTGAATATGAGATTATATTTGGTTTTATATAATGGACTGAGTCATTAATTTGATGATGCAATCGTGAATGGGTAGTGAATTATGTGCAAGATTAAAATACAGATAAAATCATTCGCGGTAACAAGTCGCAGTGTGTAGACTTTTATGAGGTAGAATCATTAATAACCTTTGACCTCATTTTGTCGACATTTTTGTTTTATTTCCCTGCAGATAATTTCTTAAAATCTATTTCAGTTCCTTTAGTTTAATATATGGAGTTTCCTATACTGTTACCAATGATTGATTTTGGTGTTTAGTAAAGGTTATCTAGGTTTACGAATTATAGTAATTTCCTTACCTTATACGAGTATATATTTGTATGCAGTCTATTTATGTTTCATACTTGATATGCATTTGAATGCAATGTATTTATGCATCGTATTTTATACGTATTTGAATGCAGTTGATTCATGTTTTATACTGCGCCATATTCACTTCAAAATTCACTTTATTTTTCTGTAAAGCTAAACAAGATGTTGAATAATGTATAACTTTAGAATTACATCACTTACAGAAATTTTTATCAGTGGGAGAGAGGGATGGAGTTCGATTGATTTCCAAATGCAACCTGAGGATGCAATTTATACACAATGTCATAAGATTTTCGAAAAACGAATGCATCATGTTTATGTAAGTGGTAGGTTGTAAAAAAATATTGGGGAATATAAAAGAAAGGAAGAAACGAGCAACGGGAACAAAATTTGAAGACAAAAAAAGGCAACATTGAAAAACATCTGATCTAAACTTAAGATAACGGTCAACATAATTTGAAAGGTGCACACGTACGTCTTAGAATACGGCTTAGTATAAAATCCAAGGACAGGCTGTGCAAAAATAAGGTCGAAAAGAAGGCTACAAACTACAAAAAATAATCATAATAATAGTAATGATAATGTTGAGTTAATACGAAAAAGTTAAGTTTGTAGTGGGGGAGCTTGCACACACACACACGCGCGCACACACACACACACACGCACACACACACACACACACACACACACACACACACACACACACACACACACACACACACACACCTTCACACACAAACAAACAAACATACAAACACACACCAACCTGCATTGCAGGTCACCACTGTAGTCTGCTCGAGTTGACCCAATTTCAAGACAAATAGCTCAAAGATGGCGAAGGGATTTTTCCCCTACAAAATAAAAAAACTCCCACTAAAAGAAAAACCGAAATACATTTCTCCCTTCATGTCTGACCTCCTAAGCTTGTGACGGCGTGGATGACGTCAGAGGCGAAGGGGGGCCGAAGGGTAGTGCCTTTAGTCACGCAAATCTTATGCAACAAAAGCCGTTGAACCCGTTCTTGTCAGGCGATTCCATTCACGTTCGTAGCACCCATCCCCCTCACCCCCGCTTCGGTAGTCGAAGGTGTTATGCTTATCTCGATTAAAACCTTCTGTACCAAGTGGGACTCTTTCTGTTGCTCTTGCTGCCGCCAGGATGTTCTCTTTATAGGCGTGGCATTCCTTCTTGGGAGCAAAGCGGGTTCACGCAGAGAACATAATGGTTTCTTGTTGGGGGAAAAATGTTGGTCGTATTTGTATGCACCCATATATGTATATATGAATATATGTATATATATAAATTTATATATTCATGTATATATGTATATATATATATATATATATATTTGGATGATGGAGAACATAAAATACTTATCAATTTATATATTCATGTATATATGTATATATATATATATATATACATGTATGTATATATATTTCTATACTACATGTATATGTATGTATACACACACACACACACACACACACACACACACACACACACACACACACACACACACACACACACACACATATATATATATATATATATATATATATATATATATATATATGTATGTTTATATGCATGCATATGTGTATATATGTATATATATGTAAACACTGAAAACTGGAAAACACAAAATAGTAACAACTGTTTCCCAAAATTCATAATGTTTCGTACAACACCAAAGCAATATTTTGGCTAACCATTAGCTAGCGGGCTACCGTGGACTTGAAACCCTGAATAGGATAGTATAAGAGAGGAGGGAAGGGAACAGAAGAGAGCGAGAGTGATGCGTGGAGTTGAAGAAGGTCGCTCTCTTTCACTCAAACCTCGAAGCTGTTGATGACAGGTTTGATGTCAACAGCTCGTTATGTACACCATTAAAGATGTCGAGCACCAATCAATCAATGTGGTACAAAAAATGAAAAAATATCGCTTTTATCATAAAATGAAAATGTTCAATATAATTATTAAGGAATTGTGCAAAGTCATGTAGTTAAATGAATTAATGGATGAATGAATAGATGAATAGATGAGTAAGTAGATAACTCAAATATATGGATAATTGAATTTGTTAATAGATCAATAAATCATCAAATGATTGACAAAAAATATGTATAGATAACTAAACAAACAGATGAGTATATGAGTGTATGAAGAAATAAATGAACAAATGAATAAAGAATGGGTAACAAGATGAATGGATAAATAATAAATATGAAATTAATGTAATCGAATTAACAAATAAATAAAAACAAATGTAATAAGCCAATGGGTAACTGAGTTTGTAAATAAGTTAGTAAATATATGACAACAAAATACTTGACGTATAAACTGATAAATGTACTGTACGCATATGCATAGATAGACAAAAGTGGATATATATTCAAAAGAAAGCATAAGGAAAATCGCCATCCCATTTCCACG
>NC_134819.1:29189407-29199407 GCF_046742065.1 Oratosquilla oratoria
CCCTAACCCAACACCACCTTACCCAACACCACCTAACCCAACACCACCTAACCCAACACGCCCTAACCCAACACCACCTAACCCAACACGCCCTAACCCAATTCTCCTTAACCCAACACCACCTAACCCAACACCCCTTAACCCAATTCTCCCTAACCCAACACCTAACCCAACACGCCCTAACCCAACACGCACTAACCCAATTCTCACTAACCCAACACCACTTAACCCAACACCACCTAACCCAACACCCCCTAACCCAACGCCCCCCATCCTCAACCCCATCCGAAGACTTTTCGCCACTACGGAAGGATATGACGTCACAAGAAGGGTCAAGTTAAAACATTAAGATCTGAGGCTTCCTTGAAAGATAAATAAAATTACTGGACGTTTCCCAGAGCAGCCATGCGAGTACCCACAAGGCTCTGTTGTGCTAATTGAGAAAGTCTTTTATCTCATTAAGAACCAGAGGTTCGCTGGAAGGCTGGATCTCAACTAAGATCGAATAGATTCCCTAAGATAAGAAATGTACAGTAGTGGAAGGATGCATATAGGTCACGTTTAAGAAATACGTTATACATGGGCTGTCGTATATCATATTCATAAGTGAGATGTATATTTTCTGTTTTGATGAAATTTTATATCGTGCAGAATCGTGTATTTTTTCTGTGTGATATTTGGGGTTTTATTCAAAATATTATTTATTCATTTATTTGTTCATTTATTTATTAATCTGTGTATTTATTTGTTCAATCGTATAACCATATGTATTCATTTATCCATCTATATTCATCTATCTATTAATTTATTTTTTTATCTATTCATATATTTACTTATTTATTTGTTCATTCATATATTCATTTCTATCAATTATTTATCTTTCTATTTATTTATCTATTTATTAATTTATTTTTTCATCTTTTCATTTATTTGTTTATTTACAAGCGTCGGCTTCATCGTCACGGCTTTTTTTCACGAAATTGGAAAAAAAAAGGTTCGAACATGAAATAAAAGCCGAAGAGGATCTCGATTCACAACTCAAGATAAAAGATCCACCTACGACCCGGCCCAGGCTTTTTCTTCCGTGAGGCTCTCAAGTGCGACCAAAAGTCACTGGCCTCAACTGCCTTCGGGATTTTTAAACAAACCTGAATTTTTTTCATATTTCTATATATTAGTAGATTCATCTATTTGTTGACCTATTCTGTTATTTATTGAACTATTCATTTATTTACTAATTTATTCCTTGCGCGGGAGAGATAAGGTAGGTAGCTTATGAACCACTGGACTTCAGGAAGTTAATGTATTTACCCGGGGATGGTTTCATGCGATTACGTGTTCCCTGATTTCCGGTTTTCTGAAAGCAAAGAGTTCCTACCAGAGGCGAGCGCACTTCTAAGGCTTCGTGGTCCCCGGGAATCAGTGATATGGCCGCCCTTGCCAAGGTCACCGCAGAGGTTGTATTTCTTGTTCGTTACCCTTGGTTACCGCACTTGAGCCACCATCAGCCTATCAGATACAGTCACGGACGTACGGTCTGAAACGTGACGATGTGTGTAGCAAAGGAGTTAAACGAAATATTTTTTTTTCTTTCAACTGAATGAAATCGACTGTCAACAGATAGAAAAGGTAAGGGTCTTAAAGCACAGTGAAAGGGTTACGTACGCTCTGAAACGTGACGATATGTGTAGCAAAGGAGTTAAACAAAATAATCTTAATTTTTTTTCTTTCAATTGAATGAAATCGACTGTCGACAGCTAGAAAAAGTCTTAAAGCACAGTGAAAAGGTTAGAGATGAGGACATTAGTTTTGTTAAGGAGTATTTCATATTTCATCTAAAACGGCACTTGTCTTACGTTAAATGGATTTTTGATGTACCTTCTTAGTTCCACAAGGGGCTCATGACCCAATATTTAGTGGTTCAATTTTTCGGGGCTTTTGAAGAATAGAGATTTGGGGTCCCTCTTATTCAAAAAGACCTGTTGTTCAAAAGGTCTACCTAACCTAACCTAACCAAACCTAACCTAACCAAACCAAACCAAACCAAACCAAACCTAACCTAACCAAACCTAACTTAACCAAACCTAACCTAACCAAATCTAACCAAATCTAACCAAACCCAACCAAATCTAACCAAACCTAACCTAACCTAACCTAACCTAACCTAGCCTAACCTAACCTAGCCTAACCTAACCTAAACTAACTTAACCAAACCTAACCTAACCTGACCATTTCATTTCTGTATTTTTTATTCAAATTTCTTACATGGGACCATGACATTCTTCAAAAGGGCAACTGAGACCGCCATTGTTCAAAAAGGGCAATTAAGGCCCCTGTTCTTTAAAACCTCCAATTATTTTGCATCCAAAGGTAACTCTTAAGCTGAATAAAATCGTCTGACCAACTAAAGAACCAAGAAAAAATCAAATAAAAATGGACAATAACAAGGCTTATGCAAAATTTCTCACCACGAGAATACCTTTCCTACAAGAATGTTCTATCACTCGCATACAAAGAGGAGAATTGAATAACATGATAACTAGCAACAATGTGACTTCTACTGTCTGTGGTACCAATGTAAAGCATAGTATTCCTTACAAACAAAAAATCAGGACTACAAACCCTGAAAGCTCTTAGAGACATTGATAAGAAAACCTATATTTTTTATATTATCAGGGCGGGAAGAATGATAATGTATGTAAGAGCCTACAATGGTCTGTTTTTTTTATATATTTTTTCCCACCTTCATAATGATAAAAGATCGTTTTTTTCATCAGTGTTTCTGAAAGCTTAACGGATTTGTAGTCCTGAGTACATTGATGAGGATATAAGAAATGTTTATGATATCGGTGTTAAATTGGAATATCCTGAACATTTCATTAACAACTTATACAATTTTGTAAGGAAATAAAATTTCAACCCTCAATCAGTCAATTTTTTTTTTCCATAATAGCCTAGTAGTGTTACCCTATCAAGAAAAATTAACGTCCCTAATTCACTCGAAGTACTTTAATATCAATGTAGCCTTCAGTAATAACAATACTATTAAACAATACCTTATCAATAATTCTAAGAATTGACAAAAAAGATGTGTATATAAAATTCCTTGGAGAATATGTAATGAGTTCTACGTTGGTCAAACGGCAAAAGATCTGTTAGAATTAAACAACATAAAACTGTGTAATAGATGGGAATGATGCAAGTGCTATTTTTTTTAATCTCAGTATTTTTAATCACCCTATCGACTGAGATAATGTTAGTGTGATTACTTTGAACAATAAAGTTGTCGAAAGAATCATCACTGAAAGTAATTTAATCAAATCCACAGTTAATTATAATTTCAATCTTAATCTAGGATTGTATAAAATAGATAATTACGTTTGTAAAGAAGTAGTAAATATGTTCCAATTGTAAGAATTAAAAGACATTTGTTCCTCGCCTTGTACCCATGGAGAGCTTCCCACATTCCTGTGATATTTTGTCACTATGATATTTGGTCACTACCTTCTCCCACCGTGAACACATGGATCCCTTGTGTCCACGTCCCCTTTTCCCTACTGTAAATCATGCTTGTTTGTACTCTCTACTTATGTATTTCTGTACTGGATGTAATACACGAAAGCGCTCTGTTCTGGTCATTTCTTTTCATAGTGGTTACCTTGCATCTGTAGAACACACACCTTTAGTGTTTTTACTGCATATATATATATATATATATATATATATATATATATATGTGTGTGTGTGTGTGTGTGTGTGTGTGTGTGTGTGTGTGTGTGCTCCTTGTCAGTCTCGATCGTGATGGCATGGAATTAAGGTGAAAATTTAATGTGGTTGAAAAAGATTAATATCCGTGTGCTGGGGACCATTTGGTGTGTGTGTATATATATATATATATATATATATATATATATATATATATATATATATATATATATATATATATATATATATACATATATGTGCGTGTGTGTGGGGGTGTTTGTGTGTGTGTGTGTAACATATATTGCTAAAGTCACGATTTCATTTCGTATTGAATGAGACCTAATGCTTTAGAGCTTCAAAGCGAAAAGTTCACATCAGGAAACTCTTAGCTTTGGCCAAAGTTATTGCCTTTGCCCTCTGAGTTTGGACGGTCATATCGCCGGGTTTTTTTTTTCAGTGGCGAGAGTTGCTGCAATTCTTCAGAGGCAGAGTTCAAAGAAAATACCAGTTTTATTCCCTTCATCTCGACAGGCTACTGAGAACAATTGACTTTCTAGCACCCAGAACAAAAGAAGACGAAAAAGAAAAGTAATCCATTTAAAAACTTTCTGATCCTAGAATAAGCCATCTGCTCACTAGGAACTAATTATTTTATGTAACAATCTTACAAGAAGTGCTGCTGGTAAAGAAAAAAACGTCGCCTCTGGTTAGAGCGAACGACATTTTTTTTTCGTGGGATGACGTCAAAAGACGACGCAGATGCCAGATGCCGCCATAACGAATTTGTCAATTACCTGTGATGCATCACACCCAAGGTACTGCTTCCAGAATCTATCAGAGGCAATTTATTATCTTGTATCCGTTCCCTTCCTATTTCTTTTTCTATTTATCTAATTAATTTGTTTGTTATTTTTTCATGCCTTTACTTATTTATTTGTCTATTTTCTTATTTATTAATAAATCTATCTAGTTCTTTATTGTTTATTTATGTATTCATTTATGTATTTGATAATCTATCTGTTTATTAATTTATTTATTTGTTTCATTCATTGATTTATTAATTTATCTTTTTAATCACTTATTCATTCATTTATCTGTCTATTTGTTTATTTATTTGTATATATATTCATTTTACATTATTTGTTAATTTATTTATTCATTTACCTACTTGTTTACATATTAACCTATTGATTTTCTCGTTTCATTTATTCATTTATTTTTATCTTTACGTAGACAATTATCTACCTCTCCATGTTCGTAATTATTTATTCGTTCATATACTTTTTTTTTTTTAGTTTTATTTTTGTATTGAGTGAATGGTTTATCAGTTTCTCTATTTACCTACTTCTTCATATTCATTTATCTATTCATTAATTTGCTTATTTAACTATCTATATACTTACTGGAATATTTATCTCTCAATTTGATTATTTATACATGTATTCATATATTCATTATCATTATTTCTTTCCCATAATGTATCATTATCTTCCGATTCTTTCGCATCTGCCAGTTATCATTTGATATAAGAAGGTAATGAGAATACGCATGGAGGCACTTAATAACATTCACTACTGGGTGGAGGAGGAGGAAATATCTCGACAGTAAAAAAAAAAAAAAAAAAAAAGGGAAACTGGCAACTAAACCCGTCATTTAGGTCTTCTGTCTTGGACCAGCCTGGTAATCATTTGAAAACGATTACCGAACTTAGAACCTGTAATACTAGAGGAGAGTCGATCATAAAGCAACTACTTATAAAGAAGAAGAAGAAGAAGATGAGGAAGACAAAAATTTTGCCCACAGGATTGATAAGAGTGTGAGATTTAAACATGAATTGGGAATCATCAACTTTACATATGTTTCTTCCGTTTTCTTCAAGTAAGGATTACCTTATTTTCTCTTACCAGAGACCTTCATTGATATATGCAGATTATCAACGCATACATTTCTGCTGCATTGCTATTTTGATTGTAATATAATTTCTGTCTCTCAGATTTCCTCTAAGCAAGAATGAGTCGATATCAGGAAAACATACAATCTGTTGAAAAATAGTCTCTAGTGAGATTTAGTCCAAACCATCCAAAGTATAAAAAAAAAAAAAAAAAAAAAATCCACACGTTACCACGTCCAGACCTTCCCGGACCCAAAACGTATCCAGTAGTCCACATGTCAAAGAGGAACTTGGTCCCATGTGAGCCAGCGTAGGGCCATGTCTTGTAAAGGGACTTGTGGAACTAAGCCTCAAGATGATGCAGCTGGGTGTAGGTCTAGTTATCGGTTTCCGCCTCAGGAGTAGATCGTCCCTGAGCCTGGAATCCTACAGTACCACAAAGTTCCGGCGCGAGATTGTTCTCAAAGACAGAAACGCCTATAAGCTGCAATCCATAAGAACCAACCACGGCTTCACGCCACCCAACAGTCCAGACCCGAACTCTCCCAAGTCCACAGTCCGCATATTACCCATCCAAGAACGGCCCAAAGTCCAGCATTACGAGAGGGCAGAAGCCCCATTTCCCCGTCCGAAGTTCCGCCACCTCGTTTATCTTCCAGAGGGGGGGAGATGATCTCCCTTGCCGGCGTCCAGTGGCGGTGATCTATCTACCGTCCGCGACAGCTTCTGCCGGGAGAACGGAAGAGTTCTGCCGGGAGAACGGAGGAAGGACTCCCGGACTAGCTGGCACTCAGGATCAGGGCCACAGCACACAGTAACATGTTATTCATATTGGCCTCCTTTACACCAAACGATTCTATTCAGCTGTGGGAGCCTGGGTTGGGGACCTTGAGGACTTGAGAACGACCCTCGGTTGAATAGAATCTCCTGGCCTTCTTGAAAACAGAGAAACCTGCCCTGTGAATATCAAGAGATCACCTTTTCTATTATATTCCGTTTGATACCAGGCGATTTTATTCAGCTAAACAAGGGACCATGAACTGAATAGAAATTAGCCAGAATGAAATATATGATGTTGGCTGCTTACAAGCGGTGGTTCCTTGAGACGGACGTCAGAGAGAATTATCTCCCTTACTGCCCATCTTGAAAACCCGTCATCATGTTCATTTCTGTTATGGAGGTGCAGCCCTGAGGGGTTGACACTCGGTACCCAAACTCGGTCTAAGATCTTAATCTTTCAACTTTGTATTCCCTGGACCTTACACACAAGAAACGCTGACAACCGGTGACTGCTCCCGTCGTGTTACCAGAGTTGGGCGCGTTTCTCGGTGCGTTCCTCGTAGTTCTGTCAGGACACCGAGGAATGCACCAAGGAACGCATCGAGGAACGCGCCCAGCTCTGCTTGCTACTACTACAAACCAGTGATGGAAACAACCACACACGAATACAGCGCTCCATAACTGTTGTTGTTGTTGTTGTTGTTGGTTTTCCAGAGATCTACGGAAGGACCCGGGGACCGTTGCCGTCCACTGTGGGGCTGCGGGTTTCCAGTCAATGAAACTCGAAACAACAGTTATTATGATAATGACGTATTCAGCCGGTGGGTTGGACCTTTAATGAATAAAACCGCCTGACCTAGTTATGGACCAAAAGGTCTTTTGTCGGCATGCTCCTCCTTTGTAATCCTTTGTAAAGTATCATTCATCACTTGAAGAAACCGATCAAGATGGCGCCAGCGAAGAATAGCAATTACTGTACAAAGTTCGCCATTACGTTAACCCAGTGGCCCCTTCTTTAATCTGAACCAAACCGCACAGCGTTAAGTGGAATAAAATCACTACTCTAAGTGTTACCTTCCATTTAGTTAAGGGGGTGTTCCTCAGCTGAAAAAGTTAACTTGGTACGAGGCAGAGGAACATGCATAAAGTATGGAATCATCTTAAGGAGTGTTGGCTTTGCTTTCTTCGTCGTTTCGTCGCGACCTTTAGTTCGAGAGATATCCGCCAGGGAGGGGAGGAGGGGGTTGCGCCTTCTCAACGACATATCTCACTCTCCTCCTCCTCCTCCTCCTCCAGCCGTCTGAAGATGTTCTATCCTCTTCCTCCTCCTCCTCCTCCTCCTCCTCCTCCTCCTCCTCCAGCCTTCTGAAGATGTTCTATCCCCACAGGTTCCTCGAGGGTCGCCCGCTCTTTGCATTACCTGATTCCCCGTTACACGATCTCCCGCTCTATAATCCCCCTTCTCCGAAGCCTTTTTTGAGATGCGAAATGACATCCGACTTCTCTCCGTTTTCTATTCCTCGTTCCTATACTTAGGAGCTCAGACTCGACTGTGCGTCTTGCGGTAGAACCTCGTGACCTCTTCCTCGAAGACTTCGAAGGAGAAGACCTGGGTTACCTGAGTTTGATTCTATTTTTCTCCCTTTTCTTTTCTTTTTCTATTTTCCTAATACTATTTTTTCTTAGTCGTTTAATTTAATCATCATATATTCAGACACCTTGCCATAACGAGGATGGGAGTATTCATCTTCATCTTCAATCTATCTCATTCATTTCTGTGGCATCCCTTCCACAAGAAAAGAAAATCTATTTCGGTACACCCATCCAAGTCCGAGGAGAAATTATTTGCCATCTTATCTTATCTGCAGCAAGGTGACTTTATCTCTTACCGTGGTACCTCTTCGGTGTGTATGTTTTATGTGTGTGTGTGTGTGTGTGTATGTGTGTGTGAGAGAGAGAGAGAGAAGTGATGATATAAATAAGAGAAAATAGTTTGTGTTAACAGCGATACAGAGATTGAAAATATACCATTTGTATGAAATCAAAACTAGTCTATTACAAGTGCATAATGTGCTACGCGTTCTTATCCATAAACGATGCTTACTTGCGACCGGGTGCAAAAGAGCCTCATCAGTGATGGTAAGGTAAGGTCAGAGGATGATTATTCGATGCTAGTGAGGTAAAGCTGCTATGCAATCTCGCTTATTGAAACTCGTTATGCAACCAGCTTATTGATGAATATCTCCCCCGTGGGGCATCGGCAGTCTCCACGTCTTTGCTTCATAATAAACAATCGCTAATGCAAATATTCGAGTCCCTGCGGTGGAGCTTCTTAATCCATTTGTCACTGTGACACGTAACTTGTCGGATGGCCCGCCATTATAAAGACTCGGTG
Organism: Oratosquilla oratoria; assembly: GCF_046742065.1. Lineage (NCBI taxonomy): Eukaryota > Metazoa > Arthropoda > Malacostraca > Stomatopoda > Squillidae > Oratosquilla > Oratosquilla oratoria. The sequence goes on from NC_134819.1 coordinate 29,198,179, forward strand.
AAATAGAAGAGAGACTGAGCTACCCAGGCGCCGCCGTCAGGCAACTGGGGAACTACCGGGTCGTTCTAGAGCCTGTTTCTTCTGTACGGTCAGGGTAGCTCAAAAATATCGTCTAATACACACACACACATACGCACACACACACACACACACACACACACACACACACACACACACACACACACACACACACACACACACACACACACACACACACACACACACACACACACACATATATATATATATATATATATATATATATATATATATATATATATATATTGCTGTTGGCTGGTAGCTCGTGGTCAGAGATTTAATCTCGGTCCAAGTAATCGTCACAGATTACTTCACAGGATGATGTTTGTATCGCATGTAACTGTCGCACCCGATTCCAGCGAGAAATTATCTGTTGCATAGTTGACGATGAATAGATGGTGGTGGCCGAGGTTGAAGAATGCGGTCTTCTCTTGCTTGTCGTTTTCCTTCATCAAGGTCTGTGCCGTTTGTCTCAAACTAGTTCACAGGGGATTGGGCAGTTGTGTTCCCGCCCGCCTAGTCCAGTGCAGAAGCTTACCAAATCTTGTGGTCGATGATTCTTTGTTCAAAGATTGACTTTAACTGGCCTTTGGAGCCTCGAAAGGACCCCAGAACGTCCACTTGAAGAATCATCACCCCAGGACAGCCCACTAGTCCAGTGCAGAAGCTTACCAAATCTTGGGGTCGATGATTTTTTGTTCAAAGATTGACTTTAAGTGGCCTTTAGAGCCTCGAAAGGACCCCAGAACATCCACTTGAAGAATCATCACCCCAGGACAGCCCACTTTAAGAGTTGTCACCCCAAACAATAACAGCTGAATAATCACCACTCCAGTTAGATTAAGTTAGATTAGGTTAGGTAAGGGTAGGCTAGGTTAGGTTAGGTAAGGCTAGGTGAGGTTAGGTTAGATTAGGTTAGACTAGGTTAAGTTAGGTTAGGTTACGTTAGGATAGGTTAAGCTACGTTAGGCTAGGTTAAGTTAAGTTTAGTTAGGTTAGGAATCGTAACCCTAGGATAGCCCACCTGAAGAATTGTCACCCCAGAATAGCTCACCTGAAGAATTATCACCCTGTCGAAGTCTGGGGTGACAATTCATCGGGTTATCCCAGATGTCCTTCAGTCTTCCTCTAGTAGATTCCATTCCTTCAGCCTTGATGTAAAAAGTTCAGTTCCTGATTCATTTGGAAAG
>NC_134819.1:29206907-29209407 GCF_046742065.1 Oratosquilla oratoria
TTGTGGTTGTGTAATCGCAATGAACAAAATACTTTTCGTGATATGCATCTATACATGCAAATAGCTATATGTACATCTATGTATGTGAATATATATATATATATATATATATATATATATATATATATATATATATATATATATATATATATATATATTATTTGACTTTCGTTCTGAAGGATGTTTCCCTCGCTGAATAGATTGGCTGGTGGCAAGTAAAATGAATACCAGAGTCGCAAAACGCAGCGAAAGACTGAATTGATTTGGGAGCCTCACCAGAAACTCGTCCAGAACTCCATACCCACCGACGCAACAGGAGGAGCCTCTGGCCGTGCAGGTCGCCATCTGACGGACCCGACGTTATATATATATATATATATATATATATATATATATATATATATATAATATATATATATATATATATATATTTATGTGTGTATATATATGTATATATATAATATATATACATATATAATATGCTGTATACACACACACACACACACACACACACACACACACACACACACACACACATATATATATATATATATATATATATATATATATATATATATATATACATATATATATCAGCAACCACAATGCACTTTAATTCTAAGCCATCAACATCGGGAGACCCAATGGAGGCCACAACCAGAAATTGAAATGTGGTACTGCCGAGGACTCGAACTCAGCTATCACATGGCAAGTGTGCAGTGACTTACCAACTACGCGTAGTTGGTAAGTCACTGCGCACTTGTCATGTGATAGCTGTGTTCGAATCCTCGGCAGTAGCACATTTCAGTTTCTGGTCGTGGCCTCCATTGGGTCTCCCGATGTTGATGGCTTAGAATTAAAGTGCATTGTGGTTGTTAAAATGTATCTCTAATCACTGGGACCCATTCAGTGTTGTATATATATATATATATATATATATATATATATACATATATATATAATATATATATATATATATGCATATGTATATATGTATATGTACACATATAGCGTATACACACACATACACACACACACACACATATATATATATATCACTTAGACAAAATGTTGTAGCACATTTGTAAATATAATAACGAAGAACCCACATTCGGAATAAAAGGAAACTTTAGAAGAAAGTGTAACTTCTATATTTCGGCTAATAGCTATAGCTTTCTTCAGGAAAGAACTTTCCTGAAGAGGGCTGTAGCTATTAGCCGAAATATAGAAGTTACACTTTCTTCTAAAGTTTTCTTTTATTCCGACTGTGGGTTCTTCGTGATTATATATATATATATATATATATATATATATATATATATATATATATATATATATATATATATATATATATATATATGTTTATATATATTTGTGTGTGTGTATTTGTGTCTGCATTCGTATACATACATCACTCCTAGTGACCCACTCTTTATAATTTCATGATTCCGACCTCCGGACAACGACGCAGCTCCGAGGGCGAATGTTCGTACTGGAGTTTTGATTCATCTTTCTCTCCTCAGGGAGTGTAAACACACATACACACACACACACACACACACACACACACACACACACACACACACACACACAGTGAACACATTTTGCTTACTTTATTCAGAAGCTTCTGAATTATGACTTTGGTGTTCGTATACTCGATTGACGGTTCTAACCATGATTGCTTATGAATCCATTGCTTATGTAATGGTTTCTCTGACCACTAGAAGTCATGTCAACGCTGATTTGAATCGTCTGATATCTGTTAACCCCCACTTGTGCGTCGGGATTCTTGGAAAAAGCAAAACACACCAAGTGTGGGCAACCTTTTTTATGCGCGCGTGCCAAAAATCAATCGATCTTCAGTGCGAAAAGCTTCTCGCGTGTCAATCGATATTGATGGGAATATATTATAATCTTCTGTCTTTTAATCATTAGGGGAATATTTTCAAATATTATGAAAATTATACTGGACAGGTAAAATCAAAGAATATTGTAAGCGATTTGTAAGTCATGTCAGACTGAATGAATTAGGAAAGTAATTTTTACCTATAAGCCGTTCTTGCCTTTAGGTTCTGTAGCTGTAGTGTAAAGTCACAGAATTCAAAGACTCAATTTTTATCATCACGAAAAACCAGATGATAATTCTTAATTTCACATAGTTTTGACAGAAATTTGCGTTTATATAAAATATGCTGAGCACCAGGTTTTGATGCAATATTTATAATTTGGTCACTGAAAATAAGGTAATAACCTCGGACAATTACACACTTTTGTGGTATGACATTTGTATTTCACTAAGATTTAAGTTTGAACCCTCCTGTAGCTGAAAGTGATTAATCTTATCAATGATTTTATGATTTACGAAACATGAAAGAATATATAGAATTATACAGAAGAAGCCACACCACGTTTAGCCTCCTAGTTAATGATGCAACAACTAAATAGGACAAAACCAGTTTTCCACCGAACATTTAACAAGACTGTCGGATGTAGAGCTTCA
>NC_134819.1:29211907-29214407 GCF_046742065.1 Oratosquilla oratoria
CCAAAGCTCCCAAGTCCCTCTCGCAATCAGATTTTTCTAAAAACGTGTTATCTAAGTTGTATCTATTTTCGGGGTTGTGTAGCCCTACGTTTAACACGCTACACTTAGAGATATTGAAGTTCATTTGCCATTTCACCATGTTAAAAATTTATTAAGATTATCCTGCAGAATCTCTGCGTCGTCTCCTGACCTAATTACGAGTGATTTGTAATATGTGTATATATATATATATATATATATGTATATATATATATATATATATGTATATATATATATATATATATATATATACACACACACATATATATATACACATATGTATATACATACATATATATATGTATATATATATATATATGTATAATGTATATGCATATATGTATATATATATATATATATATATATATATATATAATTGTGTGTATAGTGTGTGTGTGTATGTGTATGTATGTGTGTGTGTAACAGTATATAAATTACACTACCATTTTGAAGTTGTTGAATATGGTGGCACTAGAGACATTGGCATCGCGGGAGGGGGTGGGAGGGGAGGGGGAGGGGGGAATGCCACGTGTTTGAATAAATTAGAAAGAAAATCGTGACCCACAGCAGAAGCAGACCTGAAGTGAAGCGAGCGACAAAACACGAGGGAATTGTTGCCTTCGAGTCTCTGTCATTATTTTTTCCTTTTACCCAGCCTCGAGCCGGATCATGCAATTTGTCTGATGGCCGGGTAGGAAGAAAACGCGACTTTGGCCCTCGCGGTGGAAAACCGACAAACTTCGGGAGTTTTCGTACGCAAGGATTTTGTTGCGATGTTTTGTGGCTTCATTTGATTGAATTTTCGTTCCGGAATGCTGGTTAGTCAATTTAGTTAATCTACGTGGGACCAGTAACTAGTAACTGCTCGTGGTGGGGCTGCAAGATGTACAATTGAGAGTATTAATTTCCTTCCTTTCCATTTTCAAAAACTGTCAACCCTCTCACCTCCACTTAGAGGTGCAGCCCCAAGGGACTGTCACTTGATCCCCGGACTGGGCCAACATCTCGCTGTGTCAGATTCAGCTATATGTCTTCCTCATTATCACACAACCGGCGACTGATCCCCGCCTACTACTACTTTCAGTCGGCGGCAGTAATATAACACAGGCAACAGCGTGTCTCATTCCAGCGAGATATATGAGATGACCCGAGAATCGTTGTCGGTTACTGATGGGCCGCGGGTTTTCAGTCAGTGAAACTCGACCCAATAATTATATTATTATTTTACGCTTATATTCACACATGTATATCTATTATTCATCTATAATGAGTTGGTATTGATATATTCCTTTTTTTTCTTTTTTTTTAGTTCTTATATGTGTTGTAGTTTTTCTTCGCGTTTTTCAGTCATTCACTGGTGAACAATATTTCTTCATGAAATTGTTTAAACAGCCGTGACCGTTTCGGAACGAAAATTTTTGTTCCCCCTACCCTCTTCTCCTCCCCCCCTTCAAAAATCTCAAAATCGTCTTCTTCATTATCAGAAAGGCCATAATTTTCATAGCAGTTCAGTCTCTTTTGGATAGAGGATTTCCTTCAAATATCTGAATTTGAAGGCGACTTTAGTCAGGCGACGTGACGTCACAACAAACGGTCCCGAATAATCTGTATATACATCTATTCTTGCTGTCGCCTGGCGATTTTATTCAGTCGAGAGAAATCTCCCTCAGCGTAGCTAAAGTGCCTCGTCATTGTTCGATATTCCTTTCTAAGGATTTATATAAGAAAAGATTTTTTTAAGAATACCACAGAAAAAGACGACTGGAGTACTTCAAGGGTTGGATTACAGATGATCTGGGAAAGCGCATCAGTGAGACGGAACGGAAACTTCCAGAAGGATAAAGATTTGACCCTGTTAATCTCAAGGACGTCAAGCATCAACAGATTCTTTCTTGTTAGATGATAAAAAGGATCTGATGGCCTTGAAGGCGCTTCAAAACCCACTAACCTGCAGCAAATTCAGAGATTCGTTGCTCGATGAAAACTCTGTTGTCGACATCGTGAAAAACATCGAACTGAGGAAATAAATGACGAATAGAAAGAAGTAAAATCTTTAAGAAATAAGAAACGACCGCAGATGTCTAAATTCCAACAAAAAGATGAAACCTTTTAAGGGCAGTATGGGAAAAAATTAAATCCGTTTCAAAAAAAGGGAGAGAATTTTTTTTTCATATTTTCATTACAAAAGCGAAGGTTTCACAATTAAAGAAAAAAAGAAAATGCGATATTGGAAGACATATATGATCCTTGTCCGAAGAAAGAACCGTAGGAGAGGACAATGGTGACACAGTCTTTGCGCATGCGTCAAAGAGCCAAGTTTTATTCAGTCAAACATCAAAGAAAGAACGATTAAGATCGACACTGTGGACGTAGCTTGTGATGCGCGAAAGCCTCTCGGTTGTACATCGAAATCAAAAAGAAAAGAAATTGCGAAACAAACGCTGAATATGACAAAGCAAGA
>NC_134819.1:29224407-29229407 GCF_046742065.1 Oratosquilla oratoria
AGGTCAGAGCCCCAAAAGTAGATTACAAGATCAAGGCGCAGGAGAATCTTGGTACGTTTTCCGCTCCAAATGATTATATTTCTTAGAATCTTGCTCTCTGTTTTGTGGGATGATGATATGTGGAATATATGTAATAGATTTATACGAGAGGTGAGCCTTCTACTAGTGTTGGTGTAGATAATGCTATCTATCAATTACTGGAGCAATCGAAAGCGTTCTGGTCTCGCATTCGCTTAGTCGTGGGTTCGAGTTCCACACTTCTCTCCGATTCCCACGGCTACGCGCCTATTGGCGTAGGTACCTCGCCTTCTTGCCAAATACTCGCGAGAGGCTTGGTAGTTAGGACTCCCGTTGTCTATCAACAATTGTGTAAAATCCTTTCAAGTTGGTCATGAGTGGATCGTCCATTGCTACAATGCATAAGAGACCTTCCAACGAAAACAAAGATTCGAGGTAACTATTGTGATACGTTAGTTTTATTTCATGATCACGATCTTCAGTTAGACTTAGTGTTTGGTCTCAGTATCTATATTCTTGAACTTAAAGATTCTTACCGTCTATTATAGTTGTTTTGGTTACATTGGGGATTAGTCTATAATCATAAAAGAATGTCTCTTTACTTTGGGTTGTAGGGATGTCACTAAAGTCTCTTTAATATTGTCTACATGAAATTTATGCAGTCAGTACTCCATACAGAGAATAAGAAAAAAGAGAGATCTCAAGGGAGAAAGAGTAAGATGTCATGAGAGTATGTGAGTGCGAAAGAGTGCGTTAGTGAGTGAGAGAGAAAAAGAGAAAGAGAGAGAGAAAGAGAGAGCGCATGTGTGAGAATCTGTGTGAGTGTGTGTGATCCATCTTGGTCTTGGATCGCGAAAAGGACCATTGATCAAAATGGACTTAATCCGGGTGAGTTTTTTTTTTTATCTTTCTTTTTCTTTTTTCTTCTTAAAGCAATGCAAATGAGGCGTTGGTGGAGAGGGCATCCGCTCCAATATCTCAGAGTTATTTTTTCAAATTTTCTAATGAGAGAGCCTATTGGCCCAGCAAAAATTAATCGCGCATTGTGGGCGTATCTTGGTACGAATCCAGATTTTTTTAACATTTCGAATTGTTCAATTTTCCGTATTTTTATGACCATGAAACCAACACCCATCACTTCATTTTTATTTCACGAAAAAAAAACTGATATGCATGCTTTTTTTTCCATGGCGCAGACTGAAGAACTATATATTTGTTTTTCACAATTTTTAGGACAGTGGTGTTGGAGGAAGCGGGGATTGCCCGATCCCTCTCTTAGTTGTTCTTCTTCTTTTGTACCTGACGAACTCGTCTTTACTTCGGGGAGCGTCTTGGAACTAAGAGAATCAAAAATACACTCGAAACCAGCCGATTTCATTCAGCTAAAGCCCAAACTCTCTTCGGATCACAAACGGTGCCCTGTGCAGATTTTATGCTGGTGAAAACAACCACACTGTTTTATCTACCTCGTACTTAAGGTCATGCCTCATGCAGGAGGTGTCAAGATAAGAGGGATGGAAGAAGGTAGAGAGGAGTGGAGTATGTAGGGGATGGAATGGGTGGGAGTGGTTTCTATGCCTTTGTTTTTTGGCTACCTCCCGTGTAAGGCGGAAAAAAGCTTTGGTATATGTATGTATGTACTTAAGATCATGCAGGAGGTGCCAAGATAAGAGGGATGGAAGAAGGTAGAGGGGAGTGGAGCATATAGGGGATGGAATGGGTGGGAGTGATTTTTATGCCTTTGTCTTTTGGGTACCTCCCGTGTAAGGGGGAAAAAGCCTTTGGTATATGTATGTATGTATGTATGTATGTATGTATGTATGTATGTATGTATGTATGTACGAGTATTTATGCATGCATGTACTTATGTATGTATGTATGTATGTACGTAAGATCATCTTCAACCTGAAATCACTTGAACAGACTTCGTGCTGCCCGGCCCCAGACGATTTTATTCATCTGAATGTATAACTCAGAGCTAAATGAATTAATTATCGAGGATAACAAATAACCTATTTAGCTCAACATAAAATTCGTTACAGATGTTCCTGTGACTAAAGATAAATAGTTTTATTCAGCTGAAGGTCCGCTTTGGCTGGAAATGTTGTCTCGATCATTCTATTGATTTGTTGTTGTCTGTTCTATAGACCGCAATTTTCAATCGGCTCCAGAAGCCCATTCCTAGGAGACCCTATTTAGAAGCCTACTTGTAGAAGCCCATACGCAGGAGTCCATATCCAAAAGCCCATTTTCAGATGCCCATTCTTTGAAGCCCCTCCTTCGTAGCCCAATTTTTGAGAGCCATTTTTGTAAAAGGACCATTTCCAGAAGCTCGTTTTTCGAATCTCATTTAACAACAAAAAAGGTTCATTTTGGAAGTCCGTGATGAGGTTCATATAATAAAAGCTCGCCGTGCATGAAGTGCGGCCTCTGTTCACACAGAGAGAGAGAAAGAGACAGAGAGGGAGGAGAGGGAGAGAGAAAGAGGATGAGAAACAGAAAGAGAGGGGGAAGAGACAAAGAGAGAGAGGAGAGAGAGAGAGGGGGGAAAGAGAGAGAGAGAGAGAGAGGAGGAGAGACAGAGAGAGAGGAGGAGAGACAGAGAGAGAGGGGGAAGAGACAGAGAGAGGGGAGAGAAAGAGAGAGAGGGGAGAAAGAGAGAGAGAGAGAAAGAGGGAGGAAGAGAGAGAGGAGAGAGAGATGAGAGACAGAGAGAGGGTAGAGAAAGAGAAAGAGAGATAGAAGGGGGTGAGAAAGAGAGAGATAGTGATAGAAAGGGAGAGAAAGAGAGAGGTGAACCGCCGAAGGGTTCCCATGGAGGTGAATAAAAGGGTCTGGCTTTGGTGTCAGAACAGAAAAAAAAATGGCCGCAGGAGGGAAGGTCCTGAGTGACTGAAACAGTATGATATTGAACCGTAGTCGAAAGCACGTGGATGCCACGAGGGTCAAAGGTCAAATGCCACGCGGCGGCGCCGGTGCCAAGTGATTACACACGTGGATGCCAAGGAGATCATAGGTCAAAGGTCAGTAGTTCATTGGGAGGAGCTGGAGGAGGAGGAGGAAGAGAAGAGGGTGGTGGTGGAGGAGACATAAGTTGAACAAGCAAGAAAGGTAAGAGGGAGTTTTTTTTCAAATAACAATCAGAACAAAAAGTTTCACGTTTACTCGCTAAGCTCTAAGTTTATGAATAGATGTTATCAAAGATATGTAATAATTCTTATGTAGGGGTTTCCTTGAGACGTGGAACTCATTTCATCATTCCTTTCTGGAAGGAGGAAAAAGTTGTACATGTAAACGTATTAGGAAGGTAAATTGTCGTAGCACATTTGTCGGTGAATGAGATAAGGACAGAAAATCTGTATATTTCGACCACTATCTGTGGTCCTCTTCAGCAGAACGATACATTGTGTGGAGTGTGAGAATGTATATATCTAAGAGGGGTACATTTGGGGACAGGGAAAAGGGGGGACTCAGGTTATATGTCCTTGATGAGGTCGGGATCAAGATTGACTGATGATGAGGTCAAGTCTGGCTGCTTTTCAGATGGATTTCTATGCAGCCATCTTGGATGGGTCAGTAAGTCTCATGTAAACATATGCATACTGATACTCAGATACACACATATACACACATCTAAATGCACACACATGCACATATACATTCACCTGTAGACAAACATACATACAAATACACATATGTACATATAAACACATGTATGGACATGCACACGTATATACATATACACACATCTAAATGCTAACACACATATGCATATATACATTCACATGTAGACATACATGCACATACACATTTGTACATATAAACACATATATGGATATGCACTTATATACACATATACACATATCTAAATGCTAACACACATATGCACATATACACATATCTAAATGCTAACACACATATGCACATATACATTCACATGTAGACATACATGCACATACACATATGTACATATAAACACATATATGGACATGCACACATATACACATATCTAAATGCTAACACACATATGCACATATACATTCACATGTAAACATGCACATACACATATGTACATATAAACACATATATGGGCATGCAAACATATACACATATCTAAATGCTAACGCACATATGCACATATACATTCACATGTAGACATACATGCACATATAAACATATATGGACATACACACGTATACACACATTCAGAGCTTTCACGTCACCGTGAAAAAGGTATGTGAAAGGACCACAGGAGAAAAAATAAAATAAAAGACAGTAAGTACTTACAGTATCACAGATATAAGTGTTGTATTGAAATACACGTCATTAAAAAACACGAACAAAAACAAATGGGAATATGTTCATAGGAAATGAACGTGGAGAGCTACACTGACCCAATCTCCTCCTACGCTTGATCTGACCCCAATTATGTCAATCTGACGAGTATTTCCTAACAATTAATTCAGTCGACAATTGGTCACGTTTGAAGTGTCCATAACTCGTATTTACGTGTTTTTGTTTGAGCCTGAGACTCAACATAATTCGATTACGTTTTTATTTTATTTTTTATTTATTATTATTATTATTTATTTATTATTATTTTTTTTTAAGGATGTATCATGACCTGGGTAAGACTTTAGCGCATGACTAATCGATATGGAGACTATTTAGTATTCTATGTCGAAATAAAGAATAATTTTTATGGGCAGTCCTTGCACTATATCTATGCGTAGAAATTCTAGTTTCCATGTTTTTCCCATTCTGTCCTACATAAAACATATAACAGTCCCTACGAGGTAGTTTATATACAAAACCTTTGTTGCTTGTTTGACTATTTTAAATGTTCTTGTTTGAACACCATTAAAAGAACCCTTATGTTTGTACTTGCTCGCATGGTCTTGGATCACGTGTTGGACTCATGATCGACAACTATTACCCTCCCGGAAGAGAGCTCAGAGCTCATATATGACCGATCTATGGGT